>NC_077231.1:16384795-16694060 GCF_027887165.1 Monodelphis domestica | reverse complement strand
ATGTTTATTATCTGCATTCATAACTGAAGGAAATGCTAACATTTTCTCAGAGGTTAGTGAAAATAAAAATATAATTTTCCTTATTCAAATAAAGAGACCAGTTGAAATCTATGCATGGATACCTTTGAGAATGTCTATAATTTTCTAGGGTGTGAACTACTGCTTTGAACAAAACTATTTTCTGACCATGTAATAATGATGTATTCAATTTAGCAGTGACAATTACCCTGAGCAATGCCATGAATGTCTCAATTTGAGTCTTACCATTAAAAATTATATTAACTTGGAGCAGCTAGGTGACTCTGTGTAGAAAGAGTCAGGCCTGGGTTCAAATTTGACCTTAGACACTTTTTCTGGCTCTTTGACCCTGAGCAAGTGTGACAAGGGAATCACTTTAAAAGACTGATATATATTAATTTAAGGTCGCCAAGGAATTCAGCTATGTAATTCCTAAATGAAAAACTCAAGTCAGCCGTCAGCCTTTTTTGGAGTTTAATTACAATAGGAGCAAGAAAGGAATTAGAGATAGAGAGAAAGAAAAAGGGAGAGAAGGGAATAGGGCTTAAATACCCCTTCTGTTTAGGCTGGGCCAAAAGGCCCAAGCCCTTAGATAGCTGGGGCAAAGAAAAGAGATCAGTCCCTATCACTCACGTGACCAAAATGGAGAAACAGTCTCAGAGGCCCCCACCTTCAGCTTCCTTCAGCGCAAGCTTCTCCGAGTCCACCGCAATCACCCCGACCAAACTCCTCCACCCTCAAGTCTCCAGACCCTCCTATCTTTTAGGAAACCATCCAAGTTCCTCCTCTCAGTTCTCCCATCTACCAATCCCTGTTCATCAATTTCCCTGTGTCAATGGAGGCTCTCGCTTAACCCAGGACCGCCCAGAGGTTTCTGGCTTTTGCACATGTCTGTTGAAGGTCATATTTTCAAATGATTAAATCTTTGATCTAGGCTGCAGCCCTTACTCAATCCTGTTAGGACTGAATAGGGTGGAGATTTATTCCAAGTATCTCCATTGTATCAATTCTAAAATCAATCATGACTCAAAGAAATTCCTGTTCTATGCTTAAGCATAGGTCAAAGCCCTTTCCATTGTTCAGCAAAAGGTTTCTGTCCTAAAGTAATCTGAAGAAGGGAAGAGAAGGAACCTCCCATGCCAATGGAGTTCCCATTCCAATAGACTATCAGTAAGAAATTTTCCAAGTATGAAATATCCCAATGGTGAAATTTCCAACATTTATAAGTCTAAGGAATTTTGAGGTTTACACAAGTCACTTAATCCCAATTGCCTCCTCCTTAAAACTCTTCTGTCTGGGAACCAATACTCAATATTTATTCTAAGATATAAGATAAGGATTTTATTTTAAAAATTACATGGTATTTCAAGCAAAACTTGTGGTATCTTTCCAAGTATTGTACAATAAAGGAATGAAAGGAGCAGTCAAATTATGAGGAAGCCATAATTCTTATTCTGACATTTCCATTAAAGGCTACAGGTCAAGCTGACATGTATAATGTCTGACCTTTATTTACATATTAGATAGGCAGCAACATAACTTGCTTTTTATTCCTTTATTCATTTTGGGTTACTTGCCTTAGTGCAGTTGGACTTTTTAAAGGCAGCTTTAAGAGACCTCCAAAAATTATGCTCTACAACTGTTCACTGTTACCTCAAATGTGGTTGCCAGTGGTAAAGATCATGCATGGAGAGACATGTCTCCCCAGAAGGCAAGTTCTCAGGCACACCTTTTCATGGGAAAAAAATTCTTTCCCCTAGTCTCTGATCTTAACAAGAGACTGTTTTAAATAAAACAAACAAGCCTTAAAACCATTCCAGGGTCCCACTTACCCTTGTCAGAGATGTTCTACCTTTTTTTGGCTAGAAGTTCTGGATTCCTTCTCAAGACCCTGGTGGTCTTGGCAAAACCACATGGTCCCCATGCAACACAGCCCCAGAAGAGATTGGAGGGTTTAGTGGGTACAGGGAATGAGCCAGAAAAATCTGGCATTTCTTTCAGTTGGGCCACTCAACTCTCTGACCTTATAGATGAGTCACTTGGATTCCAATGACTGAATTGGAGTGTTTGGGGGCAAAGAGAAGAACCTTCTCTAAAAACCAGATGTTATTTGTGTGCTGTGCTTTCTCAGATCCAAAAAAACAAAAAAACAAAAAAACAACCCCAAACAAGCACTGAATAACCTTCTAGGCCTAAAGGAAAAATACTATGTGCTCCCAGAAGCAGATGGTTGAGGCTAAATTAAGGTCTTGTTTTCTCTGAAGCACTCAAAAGCATTTCTATAGAACCAAAGCTGTATTCTTTTCACAGGTCTATCCAGCCAACTAGTATTTGGCCACCTAATCCACAGTTTTAAAAGATGATTCTTTTTTTCTTGGTTGTTTCCTGATGCTGGTGTTTATATACCAGGCTATGATGGTTTCATTCCCTTTCTTTTTCTAAGAATAAGGATTTTATCTACAATTTCACTTCTTGCAGATTTTCTGTGAATTACTGTTGTTGAATAAGCAGTTAAATTTTGTGTCTCCTACATAGGAAGATGCTTCTGAGTTGTTTGGAGCTGAGTTTTTATAATCCGAGCTATTCACTGATCCCTCTCAGCATTGATTGAATACTATTTCAGACCTCTACACAACTTGGTGGCCTTTCTTTTCCGTTTCTTTTTCGCAGGGATTTCAGATCTTCTAAAAGGAGAACTCAATAACTCATCTTGTCCACCTTACATGGTTGCTGGCCTTGTATCAATTCTGATGAAGGATCAGCTCTGGCTTCTAATGGATCTTACTAAGAAGGGCAAAAAGATCTTTTCCTGAGACGATTCCTTCCTTGGAGCTATTGCAATGAGATAGCAAGTCCTGTCCACAAGTGAGATTTCTCTATATAACTCAAGCAAACTAGCTTTCAATTTACTCACAGGGGCAATTTTATTTTCAACCTAGAAACTAGGGATATGCCTCACTCATAAATAAATCATCTATTTTTGGATAAAGAATCCACTGTCTTATAACAATTCAACTATCAAGCATGTATACTTTGCAGAGCTATATGAAATAATAAATTTGATTGAAAGTAAAAAGAAATCTATGTCAAGGGAAAAAATGAAAAAAACAGAATAAAGATAGAATTGTATTTTCAGACCTTAAATTACTTGGTTAAAAAATAGAAAAGTAGATCAATGGAATAGACTAGGCAAGGAAGGATCAGAAATAACCAAGTTTGATGATCTAATATATAATAAACTTCCAAATATAAACTAATCAGAAAATAATTTTTCATTTAACAAGAATTTGAAAAACTAAAAAGCAATAAAGCAAAATTTAGATTTAGACCATATGGTATTATATTATATGCCACAATAAACTTAAAATGAATCTTAGGCATGACTATTAAAGTTATAATGTAAAAAAAGTCGAAGAAAATCAGGTCAAGTACTTTTCATATTTAAGTTCATGGGGTGAATTATATACTTAAACAGGGACAACTATAAAAGATAAAACAGATAATTTTAGCTGCATGGCATTAAAAAGACTTTACACAAAATTAATGCAACTAGGATATGAAAGGAAGCAATAAAGGGAAAAAATCTTTGAATTAAATATCTCATATTTGTTGGTATTTAAATGCGTTTCAAGATAGACAACTAAAAGAAAACTATAAGACCCCCAAAGCCATTCCTCAATAGGTTAAGAGATCAAAAGTTATGAACAAATAGTTTTTAAATGAAATTCAGTCAACAACCCTATGAAAGAATGTTCCAAATAACTAATAAAAAGAAAAAATGGATATAATATGTAGCATTTATATAGCATTTACTCTGTGTCAGGTGCTATCCTATTTAAGCCATTGTTTAGTATTGTCTAGCTCTTCATAACCCTATGTGGAGTTTTCTTAGGAAAAATATCGTTTTGCTATTTCCTTTTCTGGCTCATTTTACAAATGAAGAAATAGAAGCAAAGAGGATTAAGTGACTTGTCCAGGGTCATACAGCTAGTAAGTGTCTAGGAAGACAAGTCTTCTTGACTCTGGGCTTGGTACTTTTATCCATTGCCACCTAGCTACCCCAGGTACTGTTCTTTTATTTATTTATTTAATAAAAAATATTTTTCCACATTTATGATTCATTTCCATTCCCTTCCCTCTTTTCTCTCCCCTCCCAAAGCCAACAAACAATCCCATTGGATTTTACAAATGTCATCACTTGAGACCTATTTCCATATTATTCAATTTTGCTAGAGCAATTTTTAAAATTCCAAACCCCAAATCACATCCCCATATATGCATGTGATAAGTGATATCATATGCTTTTCTTTTGCATTTCTACTCCCATAATTCTCTCAATGTGGACAGCATTCTTTCCCACAAGATCTTCAAGAGTGTCCTAGCTTGTTGCATTGCTACTAGTGCAAAGTCCATTACATTGTATTGTTCCACAATGTTTTACTTTCTCTGTACAGGGTTCTTCTGGTTCTGCTCATTTCACTCTGCATCACTTCCTGGTGGTTCTCCCAGTTCACCTGGAATCCCTCAAGGTCATCAAATCTTACTGCACAACAGCTTTCCATCACCATCAGACACCACAATTTGTTTAGTTCAGGTACTGTTCTAAGGACTTTGCAAGCATTATTTCATTTGATCTAACAACCTACAAAGCTGGTGCTATTACTATCATTATTTTACAGTTGACAGAGATGAAGCAAACAGGTTAAGTGACTTGAATAAAGTCACCCACCTAGTAAGCATCTGATGCGAGATTTGAATGCAAGCCCTCCTGACACCAGCTCCAGCACTTTATCCTTACTCACCTTAGTAAGAATCAAAGCAATTCTGTAGCTTCACCTTACACCAAACGATATGACAAATATGACAAAAAGATGAGAATAGTCAATATTGGAAGGTCTGTGGAAATACAGACACACTAATATACTGTTAATGGAACTGTGAATTGGTATATCCATTCTGAAAAGTAATATGGAATTATTTTTAAAAAATGACTGAAAATTCCATAATTTCTGACCCAAAAATATCATTGCTAGCCATATATCTTAAGGAAGTAAACTTTAAAAATAAAATCCCCAGACATTAAAATATTTACAATAGTACTTTTTGGAATATCAAAGACATAGAAGCAAAGTAGATGGCCATAAAAAGAATTTGGATAAACAAATTGTGTTACATGATTGTAATGTGATATTGCTTTGCTATAAGAAATAAGGAATCTGATGAGTTCAGAGAAGCATGGAAAGAACTGTTGCCAAGAAAAGCAAGTAAAATTAGAAAAACACACATACGACTATAATCATATACACAATAACTATAGTAATATAAATGGAAAGACCAGAAATAAAACAATCTCAACAAAATGCCATGAACATAAAAGATAGAAGAATGCACTACTCTCTTCTTCACAATAGATAGAGGATCATAGGTGCTAAACATATAATTAGTAAGATTATCGACATATTGCTTAGTTTTGCTGACTCTTTTTTCTTCTTTTTCCCCTTAGGTGGGGAGAAGAATAAAGTGGGAAATGTAAGAGATGAAAAAAATAAAAGATATATGACATTTTAAAAAAGTATTTGGTACAGATCCACATACAGGACATCTAATTTTGACCTAAGGATGGTCCCTACTTTTTGGCTGTGGCCTATTCCCATTCTTCATTGACTGCATATTTCTTGAAGAGTTCTTCCTCCTTTGATGGAGGCTTGCAAGCTGATTCTCAGTTACTCTCTCTGACTGAATTTTATTATCAGATCAATATGCCTGGTACTTAATATTATGTTCTTAGTAGATTCTTCTGACCTAACACTGGTATGAATTATCATAAATTTCCCTTAATTATTTCACATATCCTTTCAACATTTTCATAATATCTTTAGCTACTAAATTATTAAATTGGGTCCACTATGAAGTCTTCATATTTTCAAAAGATTAATCTGTAATGGCATTTCATTACCATGAAAGAGAATTTAAACTCCTTCTGTTTATTTTAACTTAATTAAGACCTTGGAGTCCACCCCCCCCCTACCCCCTTCACACTTAGTCATTAACACTTAGCAAGAACCTTTTACTAGAAAAGGAAGTTCATACCCTAAAAGACCAGAAGCACTGCCCCCCCCCCTTTGCAAATTGGGAGACTGTGATTGATTCCTGCTATGTGATGAGGAGAGCTGATGCGTGGAGAAAACGGCATATAAGTGGGAGCCTCTGGGACCCTGGGTGTTCTTTTGCCATCTTTTGCCTCGTGGGCATGAGCTCTGGTGAGCTTCTTTTGTGGTCTTTTGGCTCCTTGGTGGATTGAGCTCTTGATGACTCAATGTCTTTTGTGGCTTCCTGATTCGGACTTTGGATTCTGATGAAGATTCGGCTTTCTGTGTTGGAGACTCAGGCTGAAGAAGGATGCTTACTTGGGTGAGACTCTAGCTAGCCTCCTTGGCGTGAGAGACTGCCCTTTGCGCCTCTGCCTCTTTGTGGTTGGTCTTTGGTTGTTGAAACACCTGGCTGGGGCCCTTCTCGTAGACTGGGGAATTCACATTTGGATTCACATTCATGGTCTGGAGGCACTCAGACACAGACTTATCGGACACAGGGTATCTTTAGCTAGGAAATATTTTCTACCTCCTTCCTACATTTCCCTCTCTTACTATCGCTATTTTGCTGTTATGAAGCTACTAAAGCTACTAACAGTCTCATGACTTAATATTTAATTATTAGAAACAGCAACCACAATTTTAAAAAATTCTTATATTTGTCAAACCGATTTAAAATTTTACATTTTCAAACAATAACACTGAGTTAAGTATCAAACATACAATGTAATAGGAACACAAAAAAGTAATGCTCTAAGAAGTAAATAATGCTAACATATATGCAAATTAGTGACTAAATCATCCTTATTGTGCATTTTTTCTGTGTTCAGGTAAAGAAAATCTTCTGTACTTAAGTGTGAATTGTGACTTGTGATTTACAAAATTGAATCTGATAATATTATTATCAGAACTGCCTCTAACTTTGAACATAATTTTGTTAAGTGGAACAAGATGAAATGACCTAGTTTGAATTGGAGGAAGAGCATTATAAATACAGAAAGAGGTGATAGGGATACTAAGGCTGCCAGCCATAATAGTGCTTCTAACACTTGAGGGAGGATAAAGAATATTGGGCAGTGGTTGTGAGCCTGACTAAATAGTTTGAGGCCTGGAGAATACAGGACTGGACAATCAAAGTCTTTCCCCCTTGGGTCAGAATGAATGGAGTAACTTTGCCCATGCCCCCCACTGCTTACTTTAGTTGTGAGGCATGTCAGCACCCAAAAAAGACCTCACAACCACATTGGAACCATTACAACAGAGTTTGGGGAATGGGTCCCTTGCCAAAATAGACACGGAGGTGGTGATACAAATATAGATGTGCTGGATGCAGGATCAGATTCCTCTTAGGAACAAGGCAGCTATACCTGTCCAACTAGACTCTGAGCCAGTTGGAGCATCCACCTAACTCAAATGGTCTTCAATCTGTTCCTAATTGACAAAATGGTGTTCTTCCACTTGAGGGCAAGAGATTTGCCCCTGCTAAGCAACAACTATATGTTTATGTATCTATATCCAACGTCTTAAATTCCATGTCTGTGACTAAATCTTTAGCACTCTAGGGAGGAGTAGGGCTCTCTGATCTAGTATTTTGGGTTTAAAAAAATTTTTTTTGGATCCAGGCTTTAGGATAACTTACCTCATAAAAATGAATGAATTTTGGATGTACAATTGAATCTCTCTCTTCCTTCCCTAATCCTTCTCCAGCACACAACTGACTTGGCTTCATGTTTCTCACCTCTTCAGAGGACTCCATATATCCTGTATGGGTTTTAAAATTAACATACAGTAACTCAAGTATTATAGTTATACGATTTATTAATAATAATGAAAGTAAAAAAGAACGAGCTAAAAAGGTGCTATCTCAGCCCGCTTGTGAAAGAAGAGAGCCCAGAGGAAGGAGAGACAGAACTTATACAAACATGACCATGCAATGTGGTGGAGAGATTAAAAGGAATTTTGGGAACTACTAAGGGACTTCTGGGAGATGAAGTCCAAAGGTTCAAAATCTCCATTTATACACCTGGGGAAGTAGTTCAGGAACCTTTCCGTTGTTAAGCTTCCTTTACTCTGGGACAGCAAAGAAAAACCCTTCCTAGTAAGGGAGTGGGGAACCAAAGTGTAGCAGTATTCTTGAGGTATCTTGCTTTCTAATAGCACAGGATTGTTGTGTAACAATGATGGATGGATATTTCCTTAGAAGAAGGGGATCCCTTAGTTGATTTGGTGATTAATCCCCTTTAAAAGAAGACAGACCCTTTCCCCCAAGTCCTATAAATAGGCAAAGATTTTGAACTATCCACTTGATGTGGCTCTCAGAGAGAGGGGAATTTTGATGAGTCAGTTGAGGAATACTGAATATTTGTGACAGGATTGGGAGAACTTTGGCATCATCTTAGTTGCTGAGACAAGTTGAATGCAAGAGGCTTATAACCTCTTAGGTCCTTTACTAAAGATGACTGATGTATGATGAATTGTGGACGGTGCTGTAAGTGTCATCATCTGTGCTCTGATTCTGATGCTTTGGGCTATAACTGTTCATTGTCACTATTGGTTGCGAGAGGAGAGAGACTGGGGAAAGGAGAACAAATAGTGAGATACTGCAATATTCGTCCAATCAAACATTTATTAAGTGCTGACTATGTGCCAGACATTGTGTTATCTAATCAGAAATATGGGGAGGGGACAGATAGCCTCTCAGTTTTAGCTAGTCCTATCAGTACATATTTTCAATAAATATTTATTGAGGATTTATTATGTTCAAGGCATGTAAGGGACACTAAGAAACTGATATCATCCCTGTCCTCAAAGAATTGATATTCCGGGAAATAGATACTTGGGTGAGCAATCTAACAAAAAATATTCACAATATACATACTGCAACTATATGCTGTTAGGCCTTTTGTTGTTGTTGTTTTCTTCTTGGTAATAAATTGAGGATAATTAAACTACTGAGAAAAATCATCACACTACAGAAACCTTGAACTCTGCTTTCACTAAAGGCAAGAGTTATCAGTTTTTAAGATCTGACAATATCATGAATATAGGAATACTTCAATGGATTTTCTCAAGAAATCGCATGTGCTCTCTATCTATGTAAAGATTCCTTTTCTCCATGCAAAAGCAGGTTGTTCTGGTTTTCTGAAGCATTATCATCCTGGGAGCTTTTTGTTTCATTTTTGGGGGCTCTTGCAAAGCAATGATAAGGATGAAGAGTTGTGGAGACTGAATCTACTAAGTGGAGATTATTCTTTATCTAGCCACTGATCACAATCCAACAATGACAGATCTATATCAATCAATAAATTAACAAGTATTTTGAAGTACTAATATACCAGATACTATGCTAGATATTCATAGTAGGTCTTAATTTAGGGACCACTAAAGATTGAATGCAACATGTATAGGACCATAGATTTGAGCTGGAAAGGACCTTAAAATTAACATAGGCCAAACTTCTCCTTTTATATATCAGGAAACTGAGGAGTAGGGCTGTTGAGTGGCTTATCCAAGGTAATCCAGCTATTGGTAGATTCAGGTTTAAAACCTATTTTTTCTATTCTAATTCTAATATTCTTTATGCTGTAGTATTCAGTCCATATGAGACTGAATTCAGTAAGCATTTCTACTGGGTTCTTTCTTACAAGTTCAATCTCTGTACAGATCCACCCACTTGCCTTCCTTTCTTTATCCACATTTAAACATTGAAAATAGAAGGAGTGATAGTAGTATAGAGATATCCAAGGAAATATTTTCTATATAACTCAAATATATTCTTTTACCAAGATAAGCAATAGGGAATGACATGCTTTTCCTTAATCAAAGATGGCAAAAAAGCTAAGAAGGCAGAAAGCCCTACCTGAGGTCTAACTAGAACACACACACACACACACACACACACACACACAGGGATCTTGCTAAGCAATGGCCATTTTTAGACTTTCTCTGATGCCAGTAAAAGCTGGCAAGGCTCCTCTTTCAAGGAGGGAAACTCCTTCTACTCTGGCTCAGGGAAAACATCCAAATTTTACCCTGTCTCCTTCCAGATGACAAGAATCTCTCAATTTGTGTTTATAGGAAGGTTGTTGGTTTCACTCCAGCTGGAGGTGAAGGGAAAGAAAATGTCACCTTCTTCTCATAAACACTTTGCCCAGAGGCCTCACATACAGTGGGTTACTCCATGGCAATTGTTCAAAAGATTGGAGGTAATATTTCACCATAGTGTATGTGTGTGTATGTACGTGTGATTAGAAGACAGGAAGAAATATTGGAAAAGCAGTCTTAGGATGAAGCTAGCACATCTGTACCCTGTGCATGCTATGCAAAAGAAATGGGAAGATGTGACAGTAATTATTCCCCTAGTGAGATGCAGTAATTCCTACTGGCTCTGTCAGGGAGAGGTTCCCATTTCAACTACTTCTTGAAAAACTGCCATTAACAGATGGCTGGGGTCCTTTCGGTTTCAAAGTTTTGTTGAGAATGCATAAGAAGGCTTGGCAAGTTGCAGGAGGTAGGAGGTACGCAAAAATGAAGAATTGTGGATTCTGAATCTGCTAAGAGGAGATTATTCTTACTGCATTTAGCCATTAACCACAGTCTGACAATGACTGATCTATCAATCAACAAATCAACTAGCATTTTTGAAGTATTAATTAGCATGTAAAATACTGTGCTAGATGCCAGGAACATAAATAAAAAATAAAATAGTCTTGGTCCTTGAGTATCTTATGAAAACCCATTGAAATATAGCCCATGATCTGGAGGTGCTCTTCCAACCCCCACACACCTTGATGGATCTTCAGAGCCAGTCTGTCTATGTCTTTCCTCAGGGATTAACCCTGAAGTGTTGAGGGGTAATTTTTCTAGTACAATAGCTCATGAGTCCCCAGTACTATATCTTTACCAGGTGATTATCAGTTGATATCAATTAGTTAGCCATGTAATTGGCTGATAGTAAGGGATTTTAAAGGGATTATGGGCGAAGAGGTACTGAGAAAGAACAGAAATGCTCAAAGTATCACTTGTCAGCTGTGAAGATTCAATTTAACTCTCCCCTGATTGTGAAAATGAAGATTAAAAATAACTCTCCTCTGATTGTGAAGATAAAAATTGTAACCCCTGCCTATTTTTAGATTTTAATCACCAAAAGTGTAAACACCCTACTTAAAAGTTAAGTATGGAGACCTGCCCATTTTTAGATCTAATCATTAAAAGCACAAATCTTCCACTTAATCATTAAGTGGGAGGTCTGTGACCCATGTGTGCAATAGTGGGTGACAAATCAGAATTGACTGACTGCCTCTTGGGCAGTCATAAAGCAAGAGTTCAACTGTGATTGGTAGAAGTAGAATTAGGGGAAGGCACAGTAAGTGACACAAGAGAAAGTGTCTTTAAAAGGGAGTTACAACTTCCTGAATAGAGTTCTACTGGCAGTTCTTTATTCTTTGGAAGTCGAAGCTGGTGAAGAATATGCTGACTGGGCCTGAGACCCTGTTCCTGGTGAGGCTGTTCTAAAACCTCTTCCTTTGAACTGATATGAGGTGAGTGAAAGCTGTCTCTTAACTGCTGGATTTTCTGAAAAAACTAACCTCAGGAGAGACTTACCTCTTGAGAGAGACTTCCCCAGGTCTTCGGCTTTGCTGAGGCCTAAGGGAAAAATTGCTTAGTGCTTAAGCTAGATATGTTACCTTATCCTCTTTCTGATTTTCTTATTTCACTCTTTCTACATTTTGTAAATAAATTATAAATAAATCTCTTTGGAATAAATTAATTTTCTGGCAACCACACTCTTAAATAATCCAGTCCAACCCTTTAAAAATTAACCCCTTTTCCCCCTTACACAGTCAGTTTGTTACTCACAGGACTGCAAGTGTGTGGTTTACTCACCCTAAAAAGTCTCCAGGGTACACAGTGGTGGTTTGGATGTGCAGTGATATGTATAGCTTAATCAAGAACTCAGGTCTCAAGTGGAACAGAACAGAACAAACATACAACAAACAGTAGTAAAAGATTATGGTTACTTTGTGTTTAACAAAAGTAAAAGTCCAAGTTTTTGGAATAAGAATTCACTATTTGCTAAAAATTGTTGGGAAAACTAGAAAGCTGTCTAGCAGAAACTAGATATAAACCAGTATCTTATTCTGTCTATCAAAATATTATATGATGATCAATTGTGAATGACTTAACTATTATCAGTAATGTAAGGATCTCAGACAACTCCAAGGGATTGATGATGAAAAAGTCAATCCACATCCCAGAAAGAACTGATGGAGTCTGAATACAGATTAAAGCATACCATTCTTTACTTTATTTCCTTCATGAATTTTTCTCTAGTGTAAGCAATATATATCTTCTTTCACAACATAATGAAAATGGAAATATGCATTGTATGATAAAACTTTACAACCAATGTCATAACAGGCTGTTTAGGGAAAGGAAAAGGAAGGAAAGGACATGGATTGCAAAATCTCAGAAAATGATGGTTGAAAATTATAACATAATCTGGAAAAAAAGTAAAAATAAAAAATCAACACAAACTTGAAACAGAGACATGCAGAATTAAATTAAAATAAAGGGCTATAAGGAAACCATTGTGCTTCAGCTGAAGTTAAAAAGGCATAGGTAGCAGTCATGATCTCAGAAAAAGTCAAAGCAAAAACATACATAATTAAAAGATATTACTAGAAAAACTACACTTTGCCAAAAGACGCCATAAACAATGAAATGAGTTAAAATTTTCTTTACGGCAAGTTTCTTTGATAAATGTTTCATTTATCAAATAGATAAGGAAATGAATCAAATGTGTACAACTAAGTCATTTCACAAAGGACATGAACAGACAGTTTTCAGAATAAGAAATAAAAGCTATAGTCAAATGGAAAAAATGTTCCAAATCACTACTGATTAGAGAAATGCACATTAAAACCACTCTGAGCTACTACTACCTACCAGAAATGACAAATGCTAGAGTAGGTAAGAGAAAATAGGCACACTAATAAACCATTGGTGGAATTGTGACGTGGTCACAACATTCTGGAGAAAAATTTGAAACTATTCCCAAAGGGATTTAAAACTATTATGGTCCAGCAATCCCAAAGAAGAAGGAAAGGACTTATATGTACAAAGATATTTATAACAGCTTTTTTTTTGTAGTGACTAAAAATTGGAAATAGAGGGGATATTCATCAATTGGGGAATGGTTGAACAAATGGTGCCATATGATTGTGATAGAGGACTACCGTGTTAGAAGAAATGATGAGGGAGGTGGTTTCATTAAAAAAACAAAAACAACAACAACAAAAAAGCCATGGCATGACCTATATGAACTTTTGCAAAGTGAAATGAGAAGTACCAAGAGATCATTGTACACACTAACAGCAATGTTGTAAAGACGATCACCTGGGAAAGACTTAGATATTCTAATCAATATAATGACCCAAGATAATTCCAAAGAATTCATAATGAAAAAATGCTATCTACTTCCAAAATGAGAACTGATGAACTCGAGTCCGAATGAAATATTGATTATTTGCCCCTCTATCATATTGCTAATATGGAAATAGGTTTTCCATAATTTCACATACATAATCTTATGTCAGGAAAAGGTAGAAGGTCTGATTAAGTTTAAAAAAATTAAATTTTATATTCATACATTATTCTTGGTATACTGCAAGGCACTAGTATTTTAGGGATGCAAATTCATACTTTTTTATCCTCAATATTTATTCTGAGTATAATAATAGAAACAATATCAACAAATGAAGATTTAAATGAACAAAAATCATTATAAATAAATGGTCTTACTTTTAAGGAATCACAATGTGTGATTTTGACCTAAAATAAAAGGAAAATTTTAAAAATTAGGGCATGCAGTAACAAAAAATTCTGCTGGATCCCCACAAATGTGAAGGACCTGATATTTATCACAGATGAGGCTTTGTAAGTCCAACAGGCTTTGGGGATAATCTCCTAGTATCCACTGGCACTGGCACGTTGGGTCTCCAGAACTAGACTGACCAAATCTCTGTGTAGGGATCTAGAGGAATATGAATAACTATGGTTTTAAAAAAAATGATATCTCCAAAATGTCAATTGATGTACTTTCCCCCTGTTGTTATCATTAGTCAACTAGGTGGAGGGTGGAGAGAATTCTGGGCCTGGAGTCAAGATCTGAGTGCAAATATGGGCTCAGACACTAACTGTGTGACTCTGGCCAATTCTTTTAAACCCTGTTTGGCTCAGTTTCCTCATCCGTCAAATAATCTGGAGAAGGAAATGGCAAACCACTTCAGTATCTTTAGTGAAAAGATTCCAAAGTAGGGGTAGGGGGGTCATAAAGAGTTGAATATAATAAAAAAATGACTAAAAAGAGTAGAGGAGATTTTGCTTTAGGAGTAGGGACAAAAAGAAAACCTACTGTGACAAGCCTCTTGCAGTGCATGCCCATCTTGCAAGAATGAAATAAGCTCTTATGAAGAGTATATGATACTCATCAAAGAAGGGTCTTGAATTTTATTTATAACACAGAGAAATTGGCAGTTGATCTTTGGAGAAGTAGGGAGATGATAGATTTTATTGAATTAGAGTACTAATGTGGTCAAATGTAAGGGTAAGGAAAATCACTTTGGCAGCAGAGTGAAAAGTGGGCAGTAGTGATCCTGATGTGGGAAGCCAGTTAAGAACAATTGCAGTTATCCTGGCAGATGATATTGAGGACCTGGACTAGAGTGATATCTATGTGAGTAAAGAGCAGGGGACATGTACAGATGGAAGTAATAAAAACTGGCAACGCCTCCCTCTCCCCTCTCCCTCATAATTTATGAATATATTCTAGTCCTTGCCTCAACAAGGATGTTGGGGATGGGGCATCTCCTTCCCTTTACATATTCTTGTTTTTTGTCTATTTGATAAAGAAATTTATATTATGATCCAAATAAAGACTAGAGAGAAATAAAGTACCAATAAGAGGCTTTGTTTACAGTAAGATTATAACTTGGTAAGAAAGTGACTCAAATATCTATATCCTATGACCCAGAGATCCTACTCCTTTTCACATGGCCCAAGGAAATAAAATAAATATAAATAAAATAAAAAAGCCCTATATACACTGAACTAATTAGTGAAACATTTTTATAGTAATAAAGAACTGGAAACAAAGTAGATATTTATTGATTGCAGAAAAACTAAACAAGTTGTAATGCAGGAATGTAATAGAATCTTATTGCCCTCTAATAAATTAAGGGTGTTTTATAAATACTGTGAAGCACAGTAAAACTTATGTGAAGTTATACAAAGTGAAATAAGTAGAAACTGGAAATCAATATGCACAATGACTGCAATAATGTAGCGGTAGCTAGGTGGCTCAGTGGATTGAGGAAGTTCTGAGTTCAAAAACGACCTCAGATACATATTAGTTTTGTCACTCTTGACAAATCACTTCACCCTGTTTGCCTTAGTTCCTCATCTGTAAAAATGAGCTGGAGAAGGAAATAGCAATTACTCTAGTATCTTTGCCAAGAAAACCCTAAAGTGGGGTACAAAAAGCCAGCATGTCTGAATGACAACACAATAATGTAAATGGAAAGCAGAAAATTGAATACTGTGGAATTGTAAGCATCAAGTTTGGCCCTCCAAGAAGAGAAAACATGTCTTCCTAATTCTTTGTATATGCATTCTTTCTATTTAACATTTATTTTTCATATTAAAACACATGGGAAACTTATATTATAGAACAAAAATATCAAAAAAGATTTTTAAAAAGACTTTTGCTTTAATATTTATTTCATAAAATCCAATCATCTCTCCCACTGAAATAGATACAAGGGTTAAACACATTGTTTATAGAAACTGGGAAGACAAGTCACTGGTACATCTGGTAATAATATCCTTATATTCCCAAATAATAATTGCTAGTTCTACTCCCTTGCAAAAGTGTACCTTGATTTCTTCATCTATAAAATGGAAGAAATGTTCTAGATATAATCTAATCATCACTTGAAACCCTATTTTTATAATCCTTAAATGGAGAAAGGAAGAGTCCAAAGACAGAAGGAATAGAAGTAGTTATATGGGAGTATTATCTGGGTAAAATTACTGTGAATTCTTGTGGCATGGACATTGTACCCCCAAAACCATAGAAGTGTTTCAGGAAAACTATAAGCAGGGAAACTCCTTTGCTCCCTTCTATCCTTGTGACTCCTAACCCAAAAACATCCTGAAACTCACGTGCTAAAGTGGGTGACAACTCAGAAATGACTGACTGCCCCTGGGCAGTCCCAAACAAAGCTATAGATAGCAATTGGTCCCTGTAAAGTGGAGGAAGGGACAGGAAGTGACATGGAAAAAGCACTATAAAACCCTGAACTTCCTGTCCAAACTGACTTTTTCCTTCAAACTTAGCCTTGGAGGAGGTCCACCTCGGGGACCTCGGCTTGGACTACTTCTGGTGAGACTGCTCTTGGGTTTTCCCTCTGGACTACAACATGGGTGAGTGAAAAGGCTGACTCCTTTCCTGACTTCTGGAGAGATTAGTTTCCAGAGAGGCCTCCCTGTCTTGGGGAGGCCATGTGGTTATTCACCACTGGGTCCTCTGGCTAAACGACCCTGTGGCTGAGGACCTCCCAGTGGAAGACTAATTAGTCCAGCCTGAGTTGAGCCAGGCACTAGAGAAACATTAGGGTGATAATCTAGACTGCTTACTCTACCATCTTTCACATTTCACTACTCTCTCTCTCTCTCTCTCTCTCTCTCTCTCTCTCTCTCTCTCTTTTGTAAATAAAGCAGCTAAATAAAGTCATTTGACTTGAGACATATTAATTTTGGTGACCACATTCTCTTCTATTTAGTTCAACCTTAATTTTTAACCCTTACATTTTGTTCTTTAGATTTGAGATGGACAGAGAGATATATCTCCAGGTTATGACTGGATACCATCAAGTTGTATCTAAGACATCTATCTCTCCCGTCCCCTAAACTATGAGGATTACCCCCTATGTCTTCAGGCAGACCCCAGTCAGATGACCAAACTCCCCCTGCCTATACCTCAGTGCATACCACTCTAGAGTCACGTCTTCAGCATGGCACAAAGTCACATCTCCACTGTTGTAAAGTGTATAAAGACCCAGAAATCATGTCATGTGGGAGAACAGCTTTTCCATCCATGCTGTTCACCCTAGGAGGCAGTCTTCCTGGCCAGATTTAACATTACCTTGTAAACTAATAAATTTCTCTTTTTATTTTTAAGCTAAGTTTTGGTGTCTTGCATCCTTGCAAAAGGTACCCTTCCCAAACCCTGGGGGTTCACCTCAAGCCCCCCACAACACTTGGATTTGGATTTAACATAGGGTTCTTGGATAATTTTTTGTTAAAGACTAGTTCTTTATTAATTTCTTCAGTTACCTCCAGTGAACTCTTATTGAGTCATCTCTTTACGCAGCTCCTCTATTCTTGCCGATCTCTTTACCCAACTCCTCTAATCTTGCCCATCCATTTTTCCTTCTGTCACTACTTATCCAGGAAAAGAGAAGTTTTTTTTTTTTTTGGTACCTTGTCTTTGGGTAGAGAGAAGCTATCTTCTTAACTATCTTCTTTTGTGATTTACTACATTTGATTTAGGTCTATAGTCCTACCTGGACTGGGAACCTTAAGTACCTTAAAGTCCATTGTTCAGTCTGAAATGACTGAGTCTGGGACTTCCCTCAGGGTGAATTCTCAGGGGACAGGAGCAGACTTGAGGTCTCCAGATTTCAAGTTGACTACATAAAACAACAATAGTAGCAAGAAGCCCAATGATCAATGTAAGTTCTGCTTTTTATTCCTATGCTACTATAGCTATGGTTTGGCTTTCATTTTGTGCTTGGCAAACATGAACCATTTCATCTCTTGCTTCTCTTTTTGGCTTATCTCCCATCCTGTTCTTGGCTCCGGCATTTCAACTCCTGGCTGCTCTAATCTCATATAATATTTAATGCAAATTTATATGAGACTTATTACAAAACTTAGCATGGAAGCGATGCTTCTTTTCTTTGATATAAGTAATTATTTGTAACTAGGCTTTAAGTACATAGCCTGTCTTGAGGGTCCTCAGTTCTTGGTAAAGGGAGTGATACTCAAATCAATCACCAAGGTGTAGATTCACTTTGTCAAATACCACATACCTTTTTTGTCATAATCCTAATCCATTGGAAAACAATCGGTGAAATCTGAGGCAATTATTTTCATATGAATCAATGTAAATCCAACTAATTCATTCTAGATGCTCTAAAATACATACTCCAAAAACATTTTATAGACAATAAATATAAGACTAAAACAATAAGAAATTAATATAAAATGAATATAAAAATTTTTGTAAAGAATAAATGAACTCTTCTTGGTGTATGGAAGATGGTGAGGTGGGGAGATAGAGGTTATTGTGTGGAAGGGCAATCCCCTCCATAAGGACCTTAGGTATCAAGTCATTATCTGGAAAGATTTTGGAAAGAAGCTGACATGTTACTTTGATTATGTTCCTCTTCTTAGCTGAGATACTGTGTGTGAACTTTTAAAATTACTCCACCCTAATTAGACATACTTTAGGGGAAGATAAAAGTTGTAAACTACTGATTGAACAATGAAGGTACTTAACTCATACCTTAAAGTAAAGCTAGAACCTTAAGCTAAGTCTATTTTTAGATCTAATACAAAAAGGTGTTAAGTACCTGTAAAGGTTAAATTAATCACAAAAAGTTTAAGTAATTCACAAAAGGTAAGCTTAACAAAGAAATGTGAAGCACCTCAGAAGATATAATCTAACCAGAGCAGGTGAGCACTAAAGAGTGGTGAGAACTAAGAATGGGCAGTCCTGGAAAAAAGAGTCTACTGTGATTGGTAGATGTGAAAATTCAGAGGAGGTGACATAAGAGAAAATTTCTTTAAAAGGAAGGGGTAAAAAGTCAGTTGAGATAATTCAGTTCGGAGTGGAATTGAATTTCTGAACTCAGTTCAGGAGATTGAGTTCAGTGGAGGACTGGAACCCAGCTTGGAGATGGTCTCATGGTGAGTGATAAGACTGACTCCCTTACCCTTAGGCTCAGGGAGGCCACTTTGACCAAGGCCTTTAAGTACTGCCTGGCTCAGCCTGAGCCAGAGCAATTTAAATTGGTTCTCTCTCTCTCTCTCTCTCTCTCTCTCTCTCTCTCTCTCTCTCTCTCTCTCTCTCTCTCTCTCTCTCTCTCTCTCTCTCTCTCCTTTCCTTAATTCCTTCTCTCTCTATTAATTAAAATCTCCACAATTTCCAGACTGACTTGGGAATTTATTTGGAGACCATTTAAATTTAGATTTCAAGTCACAACACTAAAATTATCCTTACATGTGGGAGAATTTCTACTTGACTGAGATGAAATATCTCACTCCAAATGAGAGCCCCATGGGTCATCCTTTGTTTTCACAAAATTAGCATCAAGGTAAAGTGAACACACCAATAAAATTCCTCAAAAATAAATTGAGGCAACTGAGGAAAACTGAGACAAATTTTTCAGAAAAAAATTGAAGAAAACTGAAACTGATGATAACCAATGTCAACTGAAAACCGAGATATTATTGTCCATCCAATTCTCGCAGAAGGTTTGTTTCTTCTCTTTATCTTTGTGCTTTCTCACAGATTTCTGGATTTTTAAAGCAATTTGACAACAATTTTACAAGCTTGCTTTAGCTTCCTGGGCTTTCCTAAATGATTATGGAAAGTATTTGCATATTCTCACCTTGATTTCTCCCATCAGCCATTCTCTTTATCTTTAGTCATGTGAAATGACTTACTACAGGTTGGTTTCCTCAATGATATTCTCTGACTTACTGATGTAACTACCTAAGGACCAAAGGTCATTGACCCCACCTTTGCAACATTAGGACTTTCACACCTTTTCACCAGATTTTGCAGCTGAATCCTCCTATATATGCTGTCTCCCTCCCCCCCCCCCCAGTTGGAGTGAGAGCTCCTAGAGAACAGTGGTTGTCTCATATTTTTTGTATTTTGTATCCTTATTATTTAATGTAATGAAAATGCTTAATTAAAAACTTAAAAATTTCAATTAAATTGTTCTATTAAGTGACAGATATGGCACCCAAATTTAAAGAAATAATCAAAAAAAGTTAGTAGTCTCTGGAATTTCTATTCAAATACTTGGACATACCTTTTAGCTACCTAAAATATGAATCTTTGTCACTGCTTCCTCATTAGCAATTAATTTTGATGATATTAAAACTCCAATTTTTGTGATGATAGGGAGTGGAAAAAGTCTAAACCATAGTTTACTTTTGAGTGAATACACATAACCTGACAGTCCTCTGAATAAACAGGATCATTATTTATTTCACTGAATTTTTTAATTAATTTGTAGCAACTGAGGCACACCTTTTTCCCAAGCAATCTGTCACAAGATAGAACTAGTCCTTAAGAAGCTTATTCTGATTCAAAATTTTCTGTAGCTCTATAACTATTAAAAAAAAGATCATGGCTCAAAAACTCTTATCAATGCATTAACTTTAATAGTCAGCTAGAAGACATAATTAATCCAAAATAAAAGCATTCAATGAAATAGCAAAGATACTATATAGAACTAAAACATTTCCTCTCTAAATCTTGGCATGTTCTCCCACAAACATACATCAGAGAAAACATGTATGAAGTCATTTATAATAGGGATAAGGAGAGGGACACATATGTGGGGTACATATGTCCAGGGCACATGTCTCACTGTTCTGACCAATTTGTAGTTCATGACATCTAATACTCCATCTGCTGTTTCTATGACTTTGTATTTGCTGTCCCCTAAGTTTGGAATGCTCTTCCTACACACTCCAACTTCCCCATACCCCATTTTTCTTTTAAGAACTTTGCTTAAGTGCCATTTATCACGAAATCTTTTTTATCTTCCCAACTGCTAATGTGCTCCCAGTCTGAAGGACCTTTTATTCATTTTGTATGTATAATGTATGTAATTATTATATGTACACACTGTCTCACTGATTAGAATGTAAGATCCTTGAGGACAGAGCCTTTTTGACTTTCATTTTTCTATTCTATCCCTAGTATTTAGCACTTAATAAGGCTATAGTAATTGTTTTCATCAAGAGATTGCAGGACTTCTGAGAACTTCTGGTGATGCCATTCTGTTCCCTACTATTATTGGTCATTTTTTCTCCCCTGCCAGAGGCTGGTCATGTAGAATCTGTCAGAAGTTCTTGCTTTTTAGGACCACTCTAAACTCTTGAGTAAAATGTTAGCTTTTTCTCATAAGAAAAATGAGCTCTATCCTCTTTCAGTTCAAAGTTATGGAGTTGTTTTATAGTTCTTTGAGAAAGTTAATAGCCTTCCCTCAGCCATAGGTCCAGCAATAGTCCTCTTAAGGTACTGAAGAGAACCCTCCCCTTATGAGAGAACCCATTCAATTCCCTTCAAAGGTCTAACAAAAAGGAGAAACTCCAACAGGAAATTCTTTGTGCTGTGTGTCAACTTCTTTAGAAAAAAGAACCTATATTCTTAGATACAAATACCTAATGGATTTGGAGACTCATCAAATAAGGAGTTCCCTTCGATGATGTAGACCACGGGGGATCCATCTAACTGGTTTGAGTCTTTCCTTGATCTTTAAAAAAAATTAATTTATTTGTTTATTACATTAAAATACTCACTTAGCTCCCTCTCTTCTCTCAATAAAGAAGGCATCATTGAACAAAAAGATCTATGTGTATATATATATATATATATACATATATATATATGTGAAATCAGGTGTTCCTTATTTCTATTTATCAGTTCTTTCTCTGAAAATGAACAAGTCATTCTTCAAACAATATTTCTGTTGACGAAAATAATGTTTCCTTGGTTTGGGTCAATTCACTCTTCATAATTTCATATAGGTCTTCCCATGTTTTATTTTTAACTAACCTGCTCATCATTTTTTATGGTGTAGTAGTATTCTGTCACAATTATATACTACAACTTTTTTGGCCATTCCCTAATTTCCAATTATTTGCCATCTCAAAGAGAGAAATTATAAATATTTTAGAAAATATAGGTTCTTTTCCTTTTCCCCTGATCATCTTAGGAAACAAACCTAATAGTAGTAAGCTGGGTCAAAAGGTATACACAGTTTTATAACTCATTGAGCATAATTCCAGATTGTTCTCCAACTTGCTTGGATCAGTTCACAGTTCTACTAACAGTGTATTAGTGTCCCCATTTTTCCATATCCCCTCCAACATTTGCCATCTTGCCCTTTTATCATTTTAGCCAGTCTGATAGATGTGAGAGGATATCTCAGAGTTATTTTGATTTGCATTTCTCTAATCACCTATTAAGGAATTGAACAGGTTATAAATGAACTTCCTAAGAAAAAAAATCAGGATCAGATAGATTTACAAGTGAAGGTTACCAAACATTTAAAGATCACCTAATTCCAATGTTAAATAAATTATTTAGACAAATTGGTAATGGAGTCCAAAAGCTCCTTTTATGAAACAAATATGGTGCTAAAACTTAAAACAGGAAGAGCAAAAATAGAGAAAAAATTTAGGCCAAATTTATTAATGGATATAAATATAAAAATCCTGAATAAAATACTAGTTAGGAGACTACCATAATAATATATCACAAAGATTGGACATTATGACCAAACAGGATTTATACCAGGCATTCAGGGATGGTTTAATATAAGAGTAGGGATTAAATTTATGGCTGGACTACATAAAGACAATGTTGTCACCAATTTAAAAATTAATACAGCTCAAATAAAAATGACTTTTTAGCAGCTTTATTTACAAAACGAGGGAAGGAATGAAAGTAGAGAAATATAAAATGAGGGTAGAGAAGAGATCTAATCTAACACACTAAATATTTGCTCCAGTGCCTAGATACACTCAGGCAGGGCTTGTTAACCCCTCAGCTGGAGGACTTGGTGTTGAATTAAGCAAGAGTTTCACCCACACACCTCCAAGAGGGAGGACTCTCCAGTGCTAAATCTTTCCAGAAGCCAGGAAAGGAGAGTCAGTTTTTTTTCACTCACCCAATCCAAAGTCCAAAGAGAGAAGATCCAAGAGCAGTCTTACCAGAAGCAGTTCAAATGCCAGAGTCCCAGTCCAAGCTCCTCCATGCCCCAGATTCAGACCAAAGACTTCCTGACAGGAAGTTCAGGCTCTTTTTATGGACCTTTCTTTCCATCACTTCCTATCCCTTCCTCCACTTTATGTGGACCAATTACAGTCTTTAAATTTGCTCAGCACTACCCAGGGGAGCAGTGTTTGTGGGTTCTGCCTCTTGTCCTATGAGTTTAAACTCATCACAAAAGAATTCACAAGTTTCTGACTGATTGAGTTGAAAGGGTGGAACTCTCTAAGTGGCTTGCCAGCTCCCCCACCTAAGTGCCAAGTAGGGGTGTTCAAGCTTTGGTTGATTAAATTTAAAAGTAGGCAAGGGGAGAGTCAATCCCATCTTCACAAAGGAAAACTATTAACTTGATTATATCAACAAAAATAAAAATAAAACATGATTATATCAATAGATGCAGAAAAAGCTTTTGACAAAATACAACACTCATTCCTACTAAACATACTTGAAAGCATACTATAAATGAACTCTTCCTTAGAATAAGTAAGAAGTATATACTTAAAACCATCAGCAAATATTTGTAAGGGGAATAAGTTAGGAGTCTTCCTTGATCTTCTTACATGAAGGTACCTGTTGAGCACCCTGACCCTCCACATGTCATACCTTGCTTTGTGACTAGTTTATCTTCTCTTTCTATATATGATTCCTTGATGTCATTTTTTAGACCCGTTGTTTGGAATTCCTTATAATGTTTATATTGTAGCCTGCTCACACCCACAATGTGTGTAAAAATCTTTTACCTTCTGTGGGATACTCATTTCGTTTTTCAGGGATAGTGGGGTTCCAAATTTCTCTGCCATGTAGCAATACTGGTAAAATTATTATTGAAAGGACGAACCTTTTTGGTTTGGGGAAGTTTTGTAATGATTAAATTTTTGGGGGAAACTGAGGCAGGTAGAAATTAGTTTCTCTCTAGAAGGAGTTATATTTTTAAAGATTTAAGATAAGGAATTTAAGAATATACAAGTAAGAGAAGCATGTGCTAGGTGGGCCGAGAGGCCCATTCAATTTTCACTCACATCATGAGATGCATCTACTTGCCAGCGGAAACAGGAAGAGAAGAAACCCAGTAGCCTTTACAGCCAGGTTAAGTAGAAAATTTTGACCTTGCCCAGGTGGAAATCTCAGTGAGATTAGAGGGCATCTGGGAGCTAGCAAGGACTCCTGGGAAATGGAGTCCCAGGTTCAAGTCTCCATTTTTACAGTTTGGATCTAGTAAAATAACTTTACAATTTTCAGAAAGCAATCGAGCCTTATTCTATATTCTTATGCTCAATTTGAGAGTCGTTATCCATTTGTACAGTTTTGTTTATATGTGTACTATTCGCCAAACTATATGATAGAGATGTTTAGCTTTTCTTGTGTCATAGACCCCTTTAGCGTTTCAATAAACCCTGAGGACATCTGAGTTTTTAAATGCATGAAATAAAATAAAATAAACATGGTAACAAAGGAAACAAATTATGTTGAAATACAATTATTAAAATATTAAACATTTTAAAATAGAAACTAGGTTAAGAAATCTCACCCTGAAAGGTATTGATCTAAATATTTGCTTATATATTCTAAATACAATCCAAATACATACAGCTATAGACCTTTTTCATCCATTTTGTCTTTTTTTGTGTGGATGGACACACCAAACTCTTTCAAATAACAAAATATCTCTTCCAGGAGTTTCACCAGTATTCTGGACCTGCCAGTCAATAAAATGTTATCTTCAAATGGGAGCATTTAGACCTCATCATTATCAGGGATCTCTCTTTAACCTGGATTCTGAACTAGATCTCTACCACAAGACAAATACATTTTTTTAATGCCATGCTTTATACTTATTGTCAGAACATCATTAAATAGTTATTTCTGTTGTTTCATTTTCCAAGGACTCTTGGATAGTACTGATAAATGTATGGATGGGAGATATCTCACTGTAAAAGAGTAAGGTGGCCTTTTGTTCTAAAAATAAAAAGCATTTTTTTGTTGTGATGAACAGACAATAAGCACAATGGGTTATTATATTAGTTATATCTTCTAGGTAATTAATTATGAAATGGTAAGAATGAGATTCATTATTGCATATCACTTGCAAAACTTTATTTGTTCCCTAGTAAACTTCATTAAAGATGATTAAAGATTATACAGATGACTCTGATAATGATTTTAAATAGTTAAATGAGTCAGTATATAGGTTGATAGTTATTGATGTTTTCTTAGTCACATTTAAAAAATATTATTATGATTTTGCATTTTTCCCCATTCTTGTGATACCTTCTCTTCTTTCAGACACCTTATATATTGGTCCCTGAATGCTTTTGTAATTATATTACTTTTAGCATGTATCTTTTCTCTCTATAATAGCTGCTGTTCTTTTCTTTCTCTTTATTTTAATTTGTAACTCTATGAAAAACTCATCCTGGACTCTGATGTTAGGGACCAACTGGTGGTTGGTTCCACTATCCTTGATGAAGAAAACAGATTGTTTTTCCAAATATTTTCAATTTTTCTTCAGTTTATAGACCTTCCATTTTCATTTTTAATGCCTTTGGATGACTTTGTTAGATTTCTTGCCAAGTTTTATTTTAAACTGAATTTACCCTTTACTGTTTCTCTCTGCATTATGGAATGATGCTGCTCATAACTTCCACCTTCATTCTTAATAAGATTTTATGAACAAATGTAGCCCTGCCTTATGAGGAATGCCAATCATAGAGTGAACATTTTTGAGGAGACTCTGCAAAGTCTCTGTGAAGGTGTCTTGGACTAGTCCCCAGAGAGAATCCTATCCCTTTCTGCTGAGTTTTGTATATATAAGCAAAAATGCGGATGG
Source organism: Monodelphis domestica (assembly GCF_027887165.1). NCBI lineage: Eukaryota > Metazoa > Chordata > Mammalia > Didelphimorphia > Didelphidae > Monodelphis > Monodelphis domestica. Next base: position 16,667,983 of record NC_077231.1, on the reverse strand, counting down.
TTTATATTAATTTGTCCTACATCTTACAACTTTGCTGAAGTGACAAATGGTTTCAATTAATACTTTAGTTTACTTTCCAAGGTTCTTAAATATACAATCATACCATTTGAAAAAAGGAAAACTTTTCTTTTTTCTTTGCTTATTTCCTCTATTTCATTTTCTTGTTTTGGAATTATCATGTCTAGAACTCTATCAAATAGTGCTGATATTCAATAACCTTGCTTTACTCCTTATCTTTTTGGAAAGGATTATACTTTATCCTCATTACATATAATGCTATCTCTTGGTTTTAGATATAAATTAGCACATTAATAAAAAGATCAATTTATTTCTATGTTTTCAAGTTTTTTAACAGAAATAGATATCCTATTTTGTCAAAGCTTTTTCTGTCTATTGATATAAATGCATTGATTTTGTTTTTCTTATTACCAATATGATTTATAATGTCTACTTAAAATTTTTTCTTAAGCTGTTCTAAAAGTTTTACTAATACTCAACTAGCCTGAATTAATGGGATAAATCCCACATGATTGTGGAATGTAATCCTTTTACAGTTTCCTAATTGATTCACTAGGACAGAACAGTAGATAGAAGACTGGATCTGGATCAAATCTGACCTTGGCTACTTAATAGTTAAGTGACCCTAGGCAAGTCACTTAATCTTGCTTGCCTTAGTTTCCTTATCTGTCAAATGAGTTGGAAAAGGAAATGGCAAGCCACTCTACTGTATGCCAACAAAACCCTGGTTAGTCACAAAGAGTTAGTCACAACTGAACAACAATAACAAATTTATTGGCTATTTTGCTTGCACCACAATGGCTTTTCTGAACCTTTTAACTTCACAAATCTCCTATGGTCTCCCCTCTCTTTTAAAAGCCGAGAATCTTGTCACTTATTTTACTGAAATTAGCCAGTTGCCAAGTGTTCCTTTTTCTCCTTTCCTCCTCATCTCACATTGCTTAGATAACACTATCTCTTCCTTTACTCTTATTTCACACACAAAAAAAATGGCCATTCTTCTTACTAAGCATATAATCTCATTCTATCTTGTTTCCTTTAGTAGATTTTTGTCCTACTCTATCACTGATCTTTAATCAGTTTTTGTCTCCTGACTGCTTTCCTGCAGCCTACAAACATGTTCATACCTTCTTCATCATCCTCAAAAACCCTTTCACTTGATTTGTCTGTCCCCATGACTTATTTTCCTATATCTGTTCTCCTTTTTTTTTTTGCTGGCTAAACTGCTTAAGAAGACTGTATTATAATTGGTGCCTCTGTTTTCTTCTTTCTCATTTTCTTAACTCTCTGCAACCTGGCTTTTGATCTCATCATTCAACTAAAACTATTATCTTTCAACTAAAACCCAAGTTACCTATGATCAAATCCAATAATCACAACTGTCAAATCTAATGATATTTTTTCAGTCTTCATTATTTTGACCTCTTTGTATTCTTCAACATTGGTAGGTACTTTATTCTTCTTGATACTTCTCTCTAGATTTCCCTAACATTATGCCCTTTTGGTTCTTTTCCTACCTGTCTGACTGCTCTTTTTCAACCTTAACTCTTGGATTTTCATCCAGGTCATTCCTACTGATGGTTGGTGTCCCCCAGAGACAAGCCTGTTCTGGGACTTCTTTCTCTCTATATACTATTTCATTTACCTTGTTCTCATCCTCCAAAAGCCTAGAATCTTAAACACTTACTTTGAACTCCACAGAATCAATGCTAAAAGTGGCAGAAATAAGCAAGAGTTGGGGGTGGGGATGAATGGCCAGGGACAACTAGGTAGGAAGGTCTCTGGTTTTTGTGGTCTCAGCTCCATTGCTGCAGGCCCTGGGAGCAGGACTGGCAGCCTTACCTTATCTGCTGAATCTAGAAGGAGCTTATATCTCAGAAAATACCACTGAATCTGCAGGCCAAGGGCTCTGGCAGCAGCTATATTGGTTGCAGTTTCTGTTCCAGAGATCCCTACTGGTCTAGAGCTAGGGATTGCAGGAAAATAAACCAAAGAGTCTACAGGCACCAGGATCTGAGGTCAGGACCTCAAGCCTCACTGTTAATCAGTGGGGGACTCTGTGGGCTGAGGAATGTAAACTGGATGCCTGTTCTATCCTTGGCTGCAGTATTAGGATAGGAGGAGTAATTGGGACACATATCAGTGACTGTGGTTCCCGAGGGACTGAAGCCCCCTGTTGACTGTGGTCATTCCCAGGAGACTGGAGTCCCTGATTGCTGCCACAGGGGGAAGTGAGCTGTCTTCTCACAGTTGCATTGGAAGAACTGCCCTTTGGTTCTGGTTGGTGTATCTGAGATCAATCAAAGACTGGGACATGAGCAAGGACCTTGGGATTACATCTGACCCTGGTTTATAGAAACTGGAATAACTAAATCGGGTTTAGGAAATAACAAAGATAAAAAAATCCTGAAACTTGGGGTACTTCCCACAGCACCTTATGAACCCTGGGATTCCAGCATATAGCAAATAATTAAGTTTATTAGCTTGGTCATGATTTTTTTTTTAAAGTGAGTAAGCAGAGGAGAAAAACTCAACTATTATGGGGACAGAGATGACCTGGATTCAAACTCATAAGAGAGTGGAGTAAAATACCTACTTTAAAAATAGAAAAGAAATACAGTAAATGGCCATAAGCCTAAAAAGAGCTTTTGGAAGAGCTTTTAAACGACCTTAAAAACCAAATGATGTAGGTTGAGCAAAAAATAGTTTAAAATAAGAGCAATGCAAAGAAAATCAAGAAATTATGAAAAATCACACAAATGGAAAAAGAGATACAGAACCTCACAGAAGAAAATAATTTATTGACTTAGAATTGGACAAAGGGAAGCTAACAACCTTATTAGACAACAAGAAATAATAAAGCAAAATCAAAAGAATAAAATAATAGAAGAGATATTAAGTACCTTATCACAAAAACAACTAACTTGGAAAACAGATCAAGGAGAAACACTATAACAATATTTGGACTCCTGGGAAGTTATGATAAAAAAAAGAGTTTAGATATTATGCTCCAAGAAATCATCAAGGAAAACTACCCAGAAATTCTAGAACCAGAGCGTCAAATAGAAATTGAAAGAATCCACCAAACACCACCTAAAAGAGAGGAGTTGAGGTTGAGGTGAATACAATTTGGAATAAGCCAAAATGACAAAACAGACTAGAAAGAGGTAAAATGGAACAATTGTCTATTATAGAAGAGGAATGAGTGGAAGAACTGCCACAGAGAAGGTGAGGAAGGGATAGAGAGATGGTGTTACTAGAACTTTGATAAGATCTGAGTTAAAGTGAGAACAGCATACACAACTAGAAGTGTAACGGTCTTCTTAAGAAATAGAGAAATAGGGAATAGGGATAGGATAAGTGAGGGAGTAAAGGACTAAGAGAAAGGAAGATAAGGGGATAAAATTCCTAGGGAAGGGGAAGGATACCTAGAAGGAAGTAAGTATCAAGAAATAGCTGGAGATAAGTGTAGGACTCTTAGGACAAGAAAAAGGAGGGATTTTAATATTTCTTTTCATTTATTTTTTTTGACATTTTTTTATTTGGTCAATTTCAAACATTATTCCTTGGTTACAAAAATCATTTTCTATTCCTCCCTCCCTTCCCCCCACACCTCCCATAGCTGACATGCAGTTCCACTGGGTATTATATATGTCCTGTCCAGAACTCAGAGATGCCTCCATCGTAGCCCTATACCAGAACAAAGGCACATGAGCAGCCTGCGACAACTACAGAGACATCTCACTACTCTCCACTGCTGGAAAGATCATCACCTGTGTTATACTCAACAGACTCCCATCATCTGTTTCAGAGCAGAATCTGCCTGAATCACAATGCAGCTTCTAACCAGATCACAGCACCATCGACATGGTCTTCATGGTGAGACAAATGCAGGAAAAATGCCTTGAGAAGAACCTGAGTCTCTACATTGTCTTCATAGACCTGACAAAGGCATTTGACACAGTGAACAGGGACGCATTGTGGGTGATCCTTAGCAAGCTCAGTTGCCCAGCAAAATTCATCAAACTGATCCAGCTCTTTCATGTCGACATGGCAGGGGAAGTCCTATCTGGTGGAGAGACTTCCGATCACTTCAACATCTCCAATGGCGTGAAACAAGGCTGTGTCCTCACTCCAGTACTATTCAACCTATTTTTCACCCAAGTATTACAACATGCTGTGATGGATCTAGACCTGGGCATCTACATCAAATACCAACTGGATGGCTCACTATTCAACCTTCACCGCCTGACTGCAAAAACAAAGACAACAGAGAGACTCATCCTGGAAGCTCTCTTTGTAGATGACTGTGCTCTCATGGCCCACCAAGAAAATAATCTTCAAACCACTGTGGACAGTTTCTCCACCACAACAAAACTGTTTGGCCTGACTATCAGCCTCAGCAAAATAGAGGTGCTGTTCCAACTTGCACCAGGGAGGCCAACGAACCAGCCATGCATTACAATCGACAGCACGCAGCTTTCTAATGTCAACACTTTCAAGTACCTGGGCAGTACCATCGCCAATGATGGGTCCCTAGACCACGAGATTAATGCCAGGAACCAAAAGACCAGCCAGGCACTTGGACAGCTGCTCTCCAAGGTCCTCCAACACAGAGATGTAAGCACTGCGATGAAGCTCAAAGTATATAACGCAGTGGTCCTCAGCTCACTCCTGTATGGTTGCGAGACATGGACACTGTACAGGAAGCACATGAAATAGCTGGAGCAATTCCACCAAAGCTTTCTCCAGTCAATCATAAGGATCCGATGGCAGGACTGAATCACGAATCAGGAAGTCTTTGACAGAGCCAACTCCACCAGCATCGAAGTAATGGTCCTCAAAACCCAGCTATGATGGTCTGGACACGTCATCCACATGGACCCACAGCAAATACCAAGACAGGTATTCTATGGTGAACTGTCAGCTGGACTCAGGAAACAAGGTCAACCAAAGAGAAGATACAAGGATCACTTAAAGTCAAACTTGAAGTGGGCTGGCATTACACCAAAGCAACTAGAACTTGCTGCCTCTGTCAGAAGCAGCTGGCGAACCCACATTAACCATGCCGCCACCACCTTTGAAGATGAACAATGTCGACGTTTTGCCACTGCGTGTGAAAGCCGACACCAGGCCACAACCGCACCTCCCATAACAACTGAAGTCCCATGCCCCATGTGCCACAAACTTTGTGCCTCAGTCTTTGGACTTCAAAGCCACATGAGGGTACATCAATAGATGGTAATGCACAAAGAAAATGGTCATTCTCGGTCACTGAGAGACTACCACTACTACTACATGTGTCCTTGATCAGAACAAATTTCTAGGTTGTTGGTATTTGCACTAGGATGTTCATTTAGAGTCTATATCCCCAATCATATCCCCTTTGAGCCATGTCATTAAGCAGTGGTTTTTTTTTTTTTTACTCCCACAATGTCTCCTCTGAATGTGGATAGTGTTTTTTCTCCTCAATCCCTCTGGGTTGTTCAGGCTCACTGCATTACCACTAATGGAGGAGTCCATTACATTCAATTGTACCACAGTGTGTCAGTCTCTGTGTACAATGTTCTCCTGGTTCTGCTCCTCTCACTCTGCATCTCTTCCTGGAGGTTGATCCAGTTCCCGTGGAATTCCTCCACTTTATTATTCCTTTGAGCACAATAGTATTCCATCACCAACCTATACAATTTGTTCAACCATTCCCCAATTGAAGGGCATCCCCTCATTTTTCAATTTTTTGCCACCACAAAGAGCGCAGCTATGAATATTCTTGTACATGTATTTTTCCTTATTATCCTTTGGGTTACAAACCCAGCAGTGCTATGTATGGCTGGGTCAAAAGGCAGACAGTCTTTTAGTGTCCTTTGGGCATAGTTTCAAATTGCCCTCCATAATGGTTGGATCAATTCACAACTCCAGCAGCAATGAATTAATGTCCTGACTTTGCCACATCCCCTCCAGCATTCATTACTTTCCTTTGCTATCATGTTAGCCAATCTGCTAGGTGTGAGGTGATACCTCAGAGTTGTTTTGATTTGCATCTCTCTGATCACTAGAGATTTAGAACACTTTTTTCATGTGCTTTTAATTGTTTTGATTTCTTTGACTGAAAATTGTCTATTTATGTCCCTTGCACATTTATCAGTTGGAGAATGGCTTGATTTTTTGCACAATTGATTTTGCTCTTTGTAAATTTGATTAATTAGACCTTTGTCAGAGGTTTTTGTTATGAAGATTGTTTCCCCATTTGTTGCTTCCCTTCTGATTCTAGTTACATTGGTTTTGTTTGTACAGAAACTTTTTAATTTGATGTAGTCAAAATTATTTATTTTACATTTTGTGACTCTTTCTAAGTCTTGCTTGGTTCTAAAATCTTTCCCTTCCCAAAGGTGTGACATGTATACTATGCTGTTTTCACCTAATTTACTTATAGTTTCCTTCTTTATGTTCAAGCCATTCACCCATTCTGAGTTTATCTTGGTGTAGGGTGTGAAGTGTTGATCCAATCCTAATCTCTCCCACAATGTCTTCCAATTTTCCTTGCAGTTTTTATCAAATAGTGGATTTTTGTCCCAAAAGCTGGGATCTTTGGGCTTGTCATAGACTGTCTTGCTGAGGTCACTTACCGCAAGTCTATTCCACTGATCCTCCTTTCTGTCTCTTAGCCAATACCAAATTATTTTGATGACCACTGCTTTATAGTGTAGTTTGAGATCTGGTAATGCAAGGCCACCTTCTGTGAATTTCAAAACTACTCCACCCTATTCAGACCATTCTTTAAAAGATTGGATTTAGTTATTTCCTGATCAATAACAATAGAGATACTTGAAATAACAGAATTAGGTCTTTGAAACTACATTCTCCACCCTACTCAGTGTAACAAAATTAGGAAGAGCTGCAGCAAACTCAAGATTTAATTCTTTGAGAATATGGCCTTCAACAGACATGTGCAAAAAAAGGGGTGGTCCTAGGTCAAGCTTGAGCCACCATTGGCACATGTGAGATGCAGGAAGTGAGGTAGAGAACAGCCTCTGGAGTTCTTGGGACTTCCTGTGAGGAGGGGTAGAGTTCAGTTCGAGGCTGGAGCTTGAGGTTGGAGTAGCCCTGCATTGGTCACGTGAGTGATAAGGACTGATCCCTTTTCCTGCCTTGGCTTTCCAAGGTCTTGATGCCCCCTTTGGCTCAGCCTGAGCCAGAGTGGTTCTGAGTTAAACTTCTTTCCTTCTCTCCCTCTTTCCTTCTCTCCCTCTTTCCTTCTCTCCCTTTTCCCTTCTCTCTCTCTCTCTCTCTCTCTCTCTCTCTCTCTCTCTCTCTCTCTCTGTCTCTCTCTCTCTCTGTCTCTCTCTCTCTCTGTCTCTCTCTCTCTCTCTCTCTGTCTCTCTCTCTCTCTCTCTCTCTCTCTCTCTCTCTCTCTCTCTCTCTCTCTCTCTCTCTCTCTCTCTCTCCACCTAATATTTTCTTCCTCCTGTTGTAATTTCCTTTGGTGACCATTTAAATTTAGATTTTTTTTTTCTCACTCTCAACCATAATATTCACCCTTTACAGTTTGGCTGACCACATCGGTGTGATGAAATACCCTCAATCATTTTAACTTTCCTAAACTTTTTTCTACTTTGACTATTTTTAATAGCTTGTTTTGATCAGCTATATAGGTAAGTAAATTTGGATTTTTTTTGTTTTCTCCCTCTCTCCTTAAATTAGATAGAACACAGCTGTTTTATATCTTAGCAACATTCACCTAAGGTCCTGGCTGGGAGAGCTGTTTCTAAATCTCCTTTCCCTTAGGGAACAACTGCCTAGATTAGGAGTGGAAAAAACCTGTAGAAAGTTTTGGCTTTGTCCTGCTCCCCACATGTTTTGTGAAGACCGTTAGAAAAATAATTTATATATATATATATATATGTATATATATACTTATATATATATGAATGAATACTACATTCTTAGACATTTATATGGTGGTTGAAGAATTAGGGACATTGAGGAATACAGCAAGCCTCCCAATTTTTTATATTAATAGGTAATGTCATTTTTTTACTCCTCAGCACTGTGTTTAGAGATGCTAACATAAAAAAATTAATTGAAGTTGAAATTCAGAAAAACACTCAAAAAACTGAGGACATAAAAAAGATGCAAGAGAACATGCAAGCCCAATTTGAAAACTTAAAATGTTTCTTACAGGATCAATTGGCAAACATCCACCCTACCAGAAACAGACCTATTTCAGAACCTTTGAATGAGGAAATTTCCTTCCCTGAAATAGAGATGGAAAACACTTTCCCTATAGCTCAGTTAACAGACTGCTTCTCTCATGTAGTGCAAATTTTGACTGAATTTAATCCCCCAAACCCTTCCCCTGCAATTCCAGTTTCTCATTTTCCCTCTCCTACAGAAAACCAAATTCCAGCCCAAAGCAGATCTCATCCTCCTAGAGAAACTTGTCCTAGTTAAACTGACCCACAGGTACAAAATTCAACTAGAGGCCTGTTTCCTCTAAGAGAAGTACCTGAAATAGGACGGAATGGGATGTGGTGACTTTAAGGCATAGGATACCTTTTACTCCCCAAGAAATAAATGAATTTACATGAAATATCCCCACATATGAACAAGATCCCTTTCTTTTGTTACTACAAAAAAGATGGCAGACATATTTTCTCAGTATACTCCATCTTACAAAGACATTGAGAACTTGCTATAGTCTTTTTTAACTGAATGTAAGAAAAATAAAATAATTGCTCATGTCAACAAAACCCGGGGGCGTAATTCAGCACATTGGCCATCTCAGGATCGGGAATGGGACTATAACATCCCTGAGGATTATCTACTACTATACCATTGTAGAGAGGTCATCCTTAGAGCAATGAGGGAATGTGCAGACAGTACAGATAAGTGGATGGAACTTGAAAAAATTAAGCAAAAGGAGGAAGAAACACCCTCCAGATTCATGTTTAGAATAATCAAGTTTGGGACAGATACCTGGATTGGGACCTAACTAAAGAGAATAGCTTAAGACAAGTTAGAAGGATCTTTGTCAATAACCCTTGCAAAGCAATTTAGAATTATTTTAGAACACATTGTCCAAGATGGTCAGAGATGGACCTTGAAGATTTGCGAAAAACAGCTATATATGTTTTAAAGGGAAACAAAGAAAAGGAAGAAGAAAATAATGATGCTGTGGAGGAAATGAAGAAAGAAATGAGATATTTAAAAGATAAAATAGCTAAACTAGAAAGTGGGCATGATAATGAATCAATGACACTTACCCCTCTCCAACAATCTAATTATCAATCTATTACCTGCCACTTCTGTGGGAAGAAGGGCCACAATATGGTAGAGTATAGAGCTTTTCTCAAGATTATAGGAAGTAATACGCAGTTTAATAACAACTACAGAAGTGATAATTATAGAAATAACTATAATTGCAACCTCCCGGCCTGCAAGAGGCTGCAATGGGGGGAAGAATTTGAGAGGATAGAGATAGAGAAGAGATTTTTACCCGCGAAGGGCGTGAACGGGCCGACTTTAGAGATGTGAGTAACCGAGTCAGTAGGCGAATATTATTTGTATGAGCCACAGCTAAGCTCCGACCACTGGGTGTGAATATTCAGGCTGAAACCACCCAATGATCCTCTTTTAACACCGTACCGGTCAGAGGATAAAGCTAGTGCAGATGGAAAGGAGACTAAGAACTACAAGAGGTAGATAATGCTAGATAGCATTAGGAGAAAGAGAGGAAGTAAGGCAGGCCTGGTCTAAGGACCAGGCCTTAGTAAGAAAGATAGAGAAGAGGGACAGGGGAGAAGTTGCTACTTGCCAGACCCGGGAATCCTGAACCAGTGGGCGGAGCTTAGAGGAGCTGGTTTATTTATAGTCATGCCAGCTCAATACATATTGAACAGTTATATGATACCTCAATACATATGGATGAGTTATCTGGGGTACCCCTATTGGATAATACAACCTATGACAAGGTGAAGGTGGGGTTTTACTCCTCAGGTGAGTGGGACACAGGAAAGCAAGGTTTCGCGCCTAAACTTCAGCCATGCTGGCAATAAAGTTCATTGCCATGCACATAATGACCATGTGCTCACTCACATTCCTTGCTTCCCCACAACGTCTAGGGCTGGGCTGCTACAATAATTATGACAATGCAAACCACAGCTTTAGGAATGATGACTATAGGAATAGATATTGAGAAAATGATAACTCAAATCAAATGACTCCACAATAATATATAAAAAAATGGTGCTTTTCCAAAAAATACTCGAGGTGCTAATTCCCCTCAGGGGGGTGCTCTTCAGGGGGGTGCCCAAGGAACTTCCCAAACACAATGAAGGTGTTGGGGGGGCTGGGGCACAGCAATCAGAGGATACAACCTTTGATTTTCTGGACCCTGATGTCCTACTACCCGCTGTCCCTATCCACTACTACCCCATACTAATGAACCCCATGTTACTTTAAAGATGGGTAACAGCTATTATGATTGTCTTTTAGACACTGGAGCTTCTTGGCCTGTATTAAACAGAACACCTGATTTACATTGTTATTCTGTAGGCTCAGAGAATGTAATGGGATATCGGGAATAGCCTAAGGAGTTAAAAGACTTCCCCCTAGAATGTAGGATCCTTAGAGGTACAACATTCCTTCCTTTTGATGCCTGACTCCCCTTTAAATTTGCTGCGGAGGGACCTTCTATGCAAATTCAGAGCCACAATAACTTGCTCCCCAGATGGTTCCTTATAATTGGAAGTACCGGAGGAATCTTTAAATTTACTTCCTATAATTCTCTCAGAGAGTCAGGAGGAAAAAGACAATCCCACCTTTGCAATACCTGAGGATATACCAGAGTCTCTTTGGGCCACATTTTTTTCCTGTGCAGATAAAAACTAAATCTAGCCTCCTTCCATTCCTCAGTATCCCCTATCAAAAGGGGAAATTGAGGAAATTACCCCAGGAATTAACTCATTAATTAACTCATTAATCCCTTGTAAATATTAATACAACATGTACATCCTGCCCATTAAAAAACCAAAAAGAGAATCCAATGGCAAACACCTCTACAGATTTGTGCAGGATTTGAGGGCTGTGAACAATCATTTTATAAAGAGACACTCCATAGTTTCCAACATCAATACTATTATTTCTTCTATTTTTAGCACAGCTACATACTTTACAGAAGTAGACTTGCGCTCAGCCTTTTTTTCCATACCCATACTTGAGAACTCCATACACATCTTTGCTTTCACCTGGCAGGGCCGTAAATCCTCCTGGAGTTATCTGACACAAGGTTTTGTAGACAGCCTGAGCTTATTTGTGCAAATTTTGAGCCAAGATACATATAATATAAAATTAAAAAATGGCAAATTAATCAAATATATAGATGATCTACTCTTGGCTTCAACAGATGCAGAAGCATGTCAGGAAGATAGCAAATATCTTCTTTTGGGATTGCACAAAAGAGGGCATAAGATCTCAAAGGATAAGGTTCAGTGGTGCCTCCCTAAAGTAGAATATTTGGGGTTCATCCTGACTGCAGACGCCCACTTGATTTCTCCCAAACGAATTGAGAATATTTAAAATTTAAGTGCTCCTACCACTAAGAAACAGTTGAGAGCAATTTTGGGAGCAATAGGGTTTTGTAGACAGTGAATTCCTTGCTATGGGGAAATTACTAAACCCCTTATAGTACTAACAAGGGATTTGGTCCCTGAATCCATCAAATTAGAACCAGAACACCTGTCAGCTCTATCAGATCTAAAAAAGGCTATCCTGTCTACCCCCGCTCTAGGCATCCCAGATTACAATAAGTCATTTACTTTGTATGTACATGAGTGAAGAGGTGTAGCTTTAGGTGTTTTAACTCAGACTTTGGGACCTTCTCAGTGCCCAATTGCTTATTATTCTGCTCAACTGGACCCAGTAGCATCAGGAGCACCACCATGCCTTAGAGGAGTAGCTGCTACAGCCTTACTAGTGACAAAAAACTGTAGATCTAGTATTGGGATGCCCATTAACAATTATGAGCCCACATGAGGTAGAAGCATTGTTGCTAAGACATAGAAAACAGGCATTTTCTGATCAGCGAATTACAAGGTATGAAATAACCTTGTTAAACAATGAAAACATTACCTTGAAGCGCTGTTCAACTCTTAACCCTGCCACCTTGCTTCCAGATCTACCAACTTCAGGAGAACCATTACATAGTTGTGAAACACTAGTGTTCATGGCAGAAAAGCCTCAAGACGATCTCTTGGACACTCCCTTAAACAACTCAGATCTGGTCTTATTTCCTGATGGTTCTTCTTTTATGAGAGATGGCATTTGCTACACTGGAGCTGCAGTAGTCACAGAATTTGCCACTGAGGCAACTTTGCTGCCCTCTAATATTAGCGCTCAAGGGGCAGAACTCATAGCTCTGAAACATGCCTGTATAATTGCCAAGGGTAAAAAGGCAACAATTTATACAGATTCTAGATATGCTTTTGGCATTTGTCACTCAATTGGAAAGCTATGGCTCCAGAGAGGATTTTTGACCTCAGCTGGAAAATCCATAGCTAATGCAGAAATTACTAATGAAGTTCTTTGTGCTCTCAAACTGCCTAAAGCCCTAGCTGTAGTTCATTGCTCTGTCCATACAGATGGCTCAGACCCTGTCTCTAGGGGAAATGACTGAGCAGATAATGCTGCAAAGCTAGTGGACATGGAAGGGCCTGAATTAATTTTAACATTAATAACCACTGATGATTTAAATTTATCACTTTCCTATAATGAAAAGTAAGTGGAAAAATGGAAGCAAAAATTCAAAGTAAAACAGATTAATGAAGTATGGGTATCATCTGAAGGGAAACCCCTTCTCTCTAGAAGTTTCTATCACCAAATTTGCCAATCTGTTAATAAAAATGGTCACTTTGGTACCCAGGGCATCATGGACTCTGTTAAGAGAGTATGGATAGCTCCCGGTATAACTACCATAGCCTCTAAAGTATGTTCAACATGCTCTACCTGCCAGGCATATAACCAACATGCCTTTCATGGCAAAGCTTTCAGTGGGCGTCCTCTGGCTTACATACCTTTTGAGCACCTAAAGATAGATTTCATAACAATGCCAAAGGCCAGAGATTATAAATTTTGTCTAGTCATAGTAGATCAACTAACCAGATGGCCAGAAGCATTTCCTGCGACTCAAGCCACAGCCACTTTTGTTGCTAAGGTGCTTTTAAAAGAAAGTATTCCTCGTTTTGGCCTGCCAGCACATATTGATTCAGATAGAGGAAGTCATTTTAATGATTCTGTCTTAAACCAAATATATTCTTGCTTGGGGATAACTCCCAAATTTCATGTTCCATATCATCTCCAGAGCTTAGGCCAAGTTGAAAGGATGAATAAAGAACTTAAAACTATGATTGGCAAATTATGCACTGAGACTGATTTAAAATGACCTGAAATTCTCCCTCTGGCCCTATTTTATTTTAGAATCAGGCCTAGAGGAGACCTACACATTTCAACATTTGAGATGCTTTTTGGACATCCACCTATACAGGCTAGGCCTTCCTCCCTGGCATATACATCACTATTAGGGGGAGATACTACTATTGCTTCCTATATACAGGAATTACAACACAAACTGCATGAACTCCATGAATCTGGAACTGTAGTACAGGCTGGACCACTAGACTTTTCACTTCAAGACCTGAACCCAGGAGACAAGATGTATATTAAGAATTTCCAGTGTACTGGAGCAACTCAGCCTTCGTGGGAAGGACCATTCCAAATATTGTTAACTACTCCAACATCTATAAAGCTTGGAGAAAAGGACTCTTGGATTCATTGCTCACATGTTCTGTTGAGACTGATTGACTATCCTATCACATGCATTGAAGATAATAATCCATTGACAAGTGGATGCTGTTTTTCAAAAACAGATTGAATTCCTGATTTTTTCTTCTCTTTCCCTTATTTTTTATTATTGCTTTTCTTTTAAATATTTTATTTTCCCCCTTTCCTTATTTCTTGTTCAAAAGGTACATACAATTAATTTTTTTTCTCTCTCTCTGCAGTAATATATATCTATAAATGGCAGGTCCCCACAATTTAAAGCTTTATACCCACCCCAAAGCTTTAAACTGTGGGAACCTGCCATTTATAGATAAAATGTTATGGGACTATGATTAATGTTTGTGTCTGATTCCAGGAAATGTGATAAAAATAAGGAGCACAGACTTAACCTGATGCTTGACATATGTTAAATTGTAGGACTTCCTTGTATCTACACTCTTTATGAAGTCCTCATACAAGTACCAAAATTTGACTATCATGCTGGCTCCCTGTATCCCTGAGAATGAAAAAAGTCAGACCAGGGAATGACGCTTCCTACCAAAATAGTTCCTTTCCTTCTTATGGTATGGCAACTTCCTGTAGTCTTGGCTGCAAATGGGTAAGTGGAATATTATTGCATTCTGTCTTACAGACTTGTGGGAGAGAAATTACTTTAAATTGGACCTGTGCAAGGGCCTATTATGAATTTATTCTTTCTTACTCAACATTTTATATACATAGATTTTGGTATTTTGATTCTGATTTTGTATTATTTTTCTTCCCTTTCTCCCAAAAGTTTAACTTTCTTCCATATTTTTTCCCTTTATATATTTTTTGTTTTGTTTTTTGTTTGTTTTGTTTTTATTGTTTTTGAATTCTTTTAATAACTGACCCATACCCCCATAACTCAACAATGCATCCTGAGCTGAACTGGATTTTTTTTTTAACACCCACTTCAGGGGGGGATTGTATTTTAATAAAAATCCAAGATTTCGAAACTTTTTTTGTTCAAGAAAGAGCCTCAAGGAAGAAACTTGCTAACTCCTAAATCCAGAGAATGAACTGTTGCAGAAAGAAGCCAGAAAACCTACATTATATGAAGACCAAGAATGAACATTGGGGTGTGGTTGATTGAATTTATTTTGAATGTACACTCTTCTGCCAAAGAGGATTGCCCCCTAATTGGCTTTTGTCAATGTGCCCAGTAAAAGATTGGTTTTGTTGACTCTTTCTATCTCTCATATTTTTCCCTTATCTCTAACCATTGTAATTTCATATCTGGTATGTTTACAAGACCCATCAGAGAGTCTAGTCTTCCTTGGGCCTCAGGGTGGTATGTGAATTGGAAAACTACTCTACCCTATTCAGATTATTCTTTAGAAGATTGGATTTAGCTATTTCCTGTTCAATAACAATAGAGATACTTGAAATAACAGAATCAGGTCTTGGAAACTACATTTTCCACCCTACTCAGTGTAACAAAATTAGGAAGGGCTGCAGCAAACTCAAGATTTAATTCTTTGAGAATATGGCCTTCAACAGACTTGTGCAAAAAAAGGACAGACCTCTTGGTGGTCCTAGGTCAAGCTTGAGCCACCATTGGCACATGTGAGATGCAGGAAGTGAGGTAGAGAACAGCCTCTGGAGTTCTTGGGACTTCCTGTGAGGAGGGGTAGAGTTCAGTTCGAGGCTGGAGCTTGAGGTTGGAGGAGCCCCACAGACTGCTTTCCTTCAGTTTGGTCACGTGAGTGATAAGGACTAATCTCTTTCCCTGCCTTGGCTCTCCAAGGTCTTAATGCCTGCTTTGGCTCAGCCTGAGTAAGAGTAGTTCTGAGTTGTTAAACTTCTTTCCTTCTCTCCCTCTTTCCTTCTCTCCCTTTTTCCTTCTCTCTCTCTCTCTCTCTCTCTCTCTCTTTCTCTCTCTCTCTCTCTCTCTCTCTCTCTCTCTCTCTCTCTCTCTCTCTCTTTCTCTCTCTCTCTCTCTCTTTCTCTCTCTCTCTCTCTCTCTCTCTCTCTCTCTCTCTCTCTCTCTCTCTCTCTCTCTCTCTCTCTCTCTCTCTCTCTCTCTCTCCCTAATATTTTCTTCCTCCTGTTGTAATTAAAACACCATAAAAATTTGGCAGCTGACTTGGGTATTTTATTATTCGGGATTTCCCTTGGCGACCATTTAAATTTAGTTTTTTCTCACTCTCAACCATAATATTCACCCTTTACACTTCCTTTGCATTTTTTCATTATTTCCCTGGATATCATTGATCTTTTGTTTTTCTAAATGAACTTTGTTATGGTTTTTTCAAATTCAGTGAAAAAGTTTTTTGGAAGTTTGATGGGAATGGCATTAAATAAATAGATAAGTTTGGGTAGGATGGTAATTTTTATTATGCTACCTCATCCTACCCATAAGCAGTTAATGTTTTTCTAATTGCTCAGCTCTAGTTTTAGTTGTGTGGAAAGTGTTTTGTAATTTTATATATATAGCTCCTGTGTTTGTCTCAGGAGATAGATTCCTAAGTATTTTATTTTGTCTAAGGTGATTTTGAAGGGTATTTCATGTCGGTTTATTTTGTATCCTGCAACTTTACTAAAGTTTTTTATTATTTCCACTAGCTTTTTGGTTGATTCTCTAAGATTCTTTAAGTAGACCATCATATCATCTGCAAAGAGTGATAGCTTGGTTTCCTCATTGCCAATTTTAATACTGTCAATTTCTTTTTATTCTCTAATTGCTACTGCTAGTGTTTCTAGTACAATGTTAAATAATACAGGAGATAATGGGCATCCTTGTTTCACTCCTGATCTTATTGGGAATGCATATAGTTTATCCCCATTGCAGATGGTGTTGGCTGATGGTTTTAGATTAAGATATTTTTTATCATTTTTAGGAAAAATCCTTCTATTCCTATACTTTCTTGTGTTTTCAATAAGAATGAGTGTTGTATTTTGTCAAAGGCTTTTTCTGCATCTATTGAGATAATGATTTTGTTGGTTTGCTTGTTGATATGGTCAATTATGTGGATGGTTTTCCTGATATCGAACCATCCTTGCATTCCTGGTATAAATCCTACCTGATCTTAGTGGATAACCCTCCTGATCACTTCCTGGAGTCTTTTTGCTAGTATCCTTTTTAATATTTTTGCATCTATGTTCCTTAGGGAGATTGGTCTATAACATGGTTCTGATCCCAAAACCAGGCAGGTCAAAAACAGAGAAAGAAAACTATAGACCAATCTCCCTAATGAACATAGATCTTTTTGAATGTTCCATGTGCTGCTGAAAAGAAGGTGCATTCCTTTTTTGTCCCTATTTATTTTTCTCTATATATCTATTAACTCTAAATTTTCTAAAAGTTCGTTTACCTCTTTTACCTCTTTTTTATTTATTTATTGATTTGATTTATCTAAATTTGATAGTGGTAAGTTCAGGTCTCCCACTAGTATAGTTTTACTATCTTCAATTCTACTTGTTTCTCCATTCTCCATCCATATTTCTAATATTGGTGCTGTACCATTCGGTGCATACATATTGATTAGTGATATTTCCTCATTGTCTATACTCTTTTTTATCAGGATATATTTACCTTCCCTATCCCTTTTAATCAGGTCTATTTTTATTTTGGCTTTGTCAGATATCATGATTGCAACTCCTGCCTTCTTTCTATCAGTTGAGGTCCAATAGGTCTTGCTTCAAACTTTAATTCTGACCTTGTGGGTATCAGCTCACCTCAGGTGTGTTTCTTTTAGACAACATATGGTAGGATTTTGAATTCTAATCCACTCTCCTATTCATCTACATTTTATGTGTGGGTTCATCCCATTCACATTCAAAGTTATGATTGTCACTTGTGAATTCCCAGCATTTTGATATACTCTCCTAGTTCTGTCCTTTCTTCTTTTGCTATATCCCTTTAAACCAGTGGTTTACTTTTAATCAACCCCCCTAATCCCATCCCTTGCTATGCTTCCCTTTCTGGTCCCTCCCTTTTTGTTCCCTTCTTGTTTTCTTTTTTTCCTTAGGGTGTGTTAAGTTTACTCCCCTCTCCTTCTCTCTCATTTTGTACTCTCTCCCCCCTCCCCCTTAGTTTCCCCTTCTCCCTTACCCTGTAGGATAAGATAGAATTCAAGATCCCAAATGGAATCACATGTTCTTCCCTCTCATAGTTGATTTCAAAGATAGTAAGGTTTAAGTATTACCTATTAGCACTCTCTTCCTCTCCTTCTTATAAGAGTATTCTTTCCCTCCCCTCCCCATGTGTATCTTTGTGTGAAGAAGATTATTCTATTTATTCTATTTCTTCAAGTATCTCTTGGTACCATCATTGATTCCCTCCCTACCCTTTTTCTTTCTTTTTTTTTTGATATCATCTTATAGCCCTTAATGCTCCAATCTTTTCCTATGAGTGATTCTTCTAATTACTATAATAAGGAATACAATTTTTGAGAGTTACAAATAAAATTTCCCCATATATTAATATATAAATATATAATTTGATCTAATTGTAGCCCTTAAAGAAGAGAGTTTGAATAAAATAAAAAAAAACATTTTTCTCCTTTTCTATCTCTTTCATATTTACTTTTTCATGTTTCTCTTGATCTTTGTGTTTGGATATGAAACTTTCCACTTAGTTCTGGTCTTTTTTTTTTTTACTACTTGGAAATCATCTATTTTGTTGAATACTCATACTTTCCCCTGGAAGTATATAGTCAGTTTTGATGGATAGATGATTCTTGTTTGAAGACCTAGTTCTCTTGCCTTTCTGAATATTGTGTTCCAGGCCTTGCAGTCCTTTTGTGTGGAAGCTGCAAGGTCTTGTGTGATTCTGATTGTTGCTCCTTGGTATCTGAATTGTCTCTTTTTGGCTCCTTGTAGAATTTTTTCCTTAGCTTGAAAGCTCTGGAATTTGGCAATTACATTCCTGGGAGTTGTCTTTTGGGGATATAGAGGGTGTTCTATAAACTCTTTCAATGTCTATTTCCCCCCCTTGTTCAAGAACATCAGGGCAGTTTCCTTGGATGATTTCTTGTAGTATGATGTCACGATTTCTGTTCATTTCTGGCTCTTCAGGTAGACCAATGATTCTCAAATTGTCTCTCCTTCCTCTGTTTTCCTGATCTGTCACCTTGTCAATGAAATATTTTATGTTTTCTTCTATTTTGTCAGGCTTTTGACTTTGCTTTCTTAATTCTTGTGTTTTGCAAGATCATTGTCTTCTAGTTGCCTAATTCTGGTCTTTAAAGACTGGTTTTCCTTTGCAGTTTGGTCTATCCTGCTTTTTGTGACTTCTAGCTGTTTCTCCAATTGGGAGTTCTTTTCCTTTAGACTGTTGTTTTCTCTTTGAATTATTTCCCACTTTTCTTGCCAGAAGGCTTCCTTCTTTTTGATAAGCTCCAATTTGAATTCTTCCAGAGCTTGTGGAAAATTTCCATTTTTTGGGGGGGAAAGTTTTTACTTTGTTTGAATTTCCTCCTCTATTTTCTCTGTAGCCTGGATTTTCCCTCCATAAAAATTTTCCAGGGTCAATGCCTTCTTCCTGTTTTTCTTGGAGGGTATTTGTTGGTCCTGGGCACAATGAGCCATCATTGTGGTGGTTTTTCCTTCCCTTTTTAGTCAGAAATATGATTGAGATGGGCAGGTTCTCTGTTTATGGAGTTAAGGAGCAAGGTTTTTGCCTGAGGGAAGCTCTCAAATCTCCGCAACTTTGTTCGCAAGAGTGCTCACGATCTGTGCTCTCCAACGTGCCGGGGTTTCAGGTGTAACTGCTCTCAGGGGTAGGTCCCTGGTAGTCCTAGTCAACTCCTAAGTACCTAGAGGTGCCCCTTGCTCACTCTAGAGGTGTTCCTACCTCACTTGCTGATTCTGGCGCACACTGGCTCTGAGTCTGGCTCCATAGGTGGGGTGGGGGAGGGTAGATCGGCTCATGTTTGGTTGGGAGCTTTTTCACCCTCTTATAGTGTGAAAATGCCCAAACCCCATGTACCTTCAATGCTGCACCCTACTATAGAGTTCCTTCATTCTTCTTAAAATGGTTTTTATGGTCTTTTGAAGTAGTCTATTTCGGTGGGTACTGGGGAGAGGAAGCATCCTGCATCTAGTCTGCTGCCATGCTTATCTGGAAGTGTCCACTTAAAGGAGGGATTTTTAGAATGGACCTCATATCAAGACATTGAAGGGCAGCTTTGGGGAGATATGAAAGGGACTTTTGGAAAGATAAAAAAGAACTAAATGTCATGGGGAAAGGTACAAGAGAGGGACTTCAGGGAAGGTGTATTAATTTGGAACTATGAAGTCAAAAGGAGAGTACAAGAGAAGAATTCTAGGAAGGGGTTTGAATTGGAGAGGTAGTAGACTAAAGAAATTGGACATCTGAGGAACAATATAGGAAAAAGAAAGGAAGAGAAGGACAAAGAGTGAGGAAAATGATGGAGAGAAAAACAAAACTAGTAATTATGATATAGAATGTGAATGGGATGAATTCATCCATAAAATGAAAATGGATAGCAGGATAGATAAAAAAAAACCATAGCCTAACAATATGTTGTTAACAAGAAACACATTTAAAAATGAGAGACACACCTAGTAAAAATGAAGGGTGGGGGTAGAATATACTGTGCCTCAGATACAATGAAAGGGATAAATTCAGAGAAATCTGAGAATATTTGTGTAAAGTGATTCAGAGTGAAATGAGGAGAAAAATATATAATAAATGATCCTATAAAGCTATTGAATAACACATACATTTTCAGTCACAGTCAAGGTAAGAATGTGCTTTTTTGTGACTATTTGTTCTATATGTCACTTTTTTTTAGTGGGCAGTGGAAAGTTAGGGATAGGTAAGATGGTATTAGGTAATGATAGTAATACTACAGAAAAAGAAAAGAAAGTCAATGAATAATTAAAAACCACAAAAAAGAATTAAAGGGATTTTAAAGGAGATATATACATAATCAGGGAAGCACTAGAACTATCATGTCAAATTTAATTATATGAAATCAAATGACTAAGCAAACAACAAGCAGTATATCGTGTGTGTGCCAAATTATATATAACAGAAGTTAAAATTCATTCCTCATTTTTTTATTCTTTATTGAAATGTTCACATGTGTTGATATTTATTCAGCTAATATTAATAAAGAAAAAAATAAAAATAATTTAAATAAAAATGAATGAAAATATATTGGGAGACCTCCTAGTTGGCTTCAGTGGGTTCTAGACACTAGAACTAGATCAACTGTATCCCCAAAATGATGAATATGATTGCTAGAATATACTCTACTCTACCATCCTCTTCTAACAAGCTTCCCCACCTTCTCCTAATTTCCTTCAAAATATAGTCCAACTGAAGCCTTTCTTTATCTTACCAAGAACTTGTGCCTTTTCCTTCTAAATATTTTATATTTATTGTGAATATATTTGGTATATATTAATATATCTACACATTGTCTTTTAGAATATATATATGGACTCAATGAAGAGATAGGGTCAAATGGCATAATACCATGTCAATGATTTGAAACTGCTTTAACTGCAGTACTTAAAGAATAATGATTAATGGATTACTTTCAACCTGAAAAGAGGTTTCTAGAGGTGGGTTTGGCCTTTGACCTTATTCTGTTTGATTTTTTAATTAATAAGTTGGATTAAGTACAAATGAAATGCTTATCAAGTGTGTGTGGAGGTGTGGATGGCATGCCTATCAGATTTATAGAGGACACAAAGCTGGAAGAGACCTACTATATTAAAGCATTGTAATCCAAAATGTTCTCAATAGTCTGGAATGATCAATTAAGTCTAACAAGAGGAAATTAAATATGGATAAATATAAAGTCACAGATATGGGTTAAATTTTTTTTAATTGTGCAAGTTTAGGATGGGGGAATGTAAATGACTACCTCTCCTCCCTCTATCTTCATTATCTTTCCTTCAGAATACCAGGAAATTAAAGCTAGCATTGCAGCCTTTTAATACACATTTCTGTTATTAACAGGAAACTTTTTATCACCTTTTCCCTTTGTGTTAAAGTAAAACAGTCAGTGGTTGGTGAGTGCATTTGGAGATTAGCACAATAAAATCCAACCATCTCTCAAATGGAGAGGATATCTCTAGTTTTGCCTCTTTTCCATTAAGCAATAGGTAAGTCTGATGTTGGTTTACTAGAGTAATCTCTTGAGAGCAGGTAAAGGTTAGTAAATATAACATAAGGCTAGACCAACTTTCCTGCTGTTTCTGTAGAATTTGATGGGCAAGGAATTAAAGCTTTAGACAGAGACCCATTAAATAGATTTCCAATCCAATGAATGCCCCACCCATTTCCATTAGAAGAATCTTTTTATTTCCTTCAGACTTTTCAAACTGACTTTTTGACATTTGATTGTTTTTGATCAAAGCACTGCAATATAAGATTTTCTGAGGTAATTCACCCAGTTTTGCAAATATCAAACTATGAATAATATTTATTATTTTATACTTATTATTTCTCCTGCTGCGGATATTGAGTTCATTGATTTCCAAAGGTGAGCAATTTAAGGAAACTTAAGACAAAGGGGTAAATTTCCATCCAAGTTTTAGTCACGTGTACCTTATCCTGTACATCAGGAGAAAGGAAACCATCTAATAAAGCTTCAGGAGTAGGAAACAATGGACTGTTCCTGCCCACCCACTGCATAACCTTTTGGGGGTGGTGGAGAGATCCGATTCAGCATTTGGCAGCTTGACTGGAAGTTCTAGTGCCACAATGACTCAGGCCTTAGGGAGAAAAGAAAGAGGACTTAGGGAAGGAAAAAGATAAATAGAAACAAAACAACGTGTCACATCTCTTTGGGTCCACCGATCAAGTTTTTTCCTATTATAGTATAGTTTCTGGAACATAATTTTTTCTTCCTCCTCTTCTAGCCCACACATGTTAATATTAGTCTATAAAGAGCTTGGCAGAGTATCTAAGTGGATTTTTTTTCTTCCTTTCCTTAAAAAGAATGGGATGCTAAAAAGGCCATGAAACTTTAAGGGGTTTTCTTTCTCTCACCATTAATATATAATATAGTTAGTGAAACTTATCTGAATGTTTCCTAGCAGGGAAACTCTACCTACAAAAAGGACTTAATGTAGCAATGCTTGCCCATTCATTTATAAAGAGATGGTCCAAGAGAGGTAGCTGGGCATAGTGGGCAGAGGGCCAACATGGAGTTAGAAAGACAGTTTGATTTATCTCTGACACATATTGGTGGTATAATTGTAGCCAAGTCACAACCTCTCAGTGCCTTAGTCAGCTATCTAAGACTTTATGTTTTAAATGGTTGTTGATCTACTTTATCAGTGTATCAGTGAAAGGAATTTCTATAACAATGAATTCACAAGTATTACTTTTCTGCCACCTTTAAAAAAAAGAACAAAAAAGAATAGATGACTCCAGCCATCAACTGGTGGATATTTTGTCTGCAGAAAGGGTCAGGTCATTGATGACATTCATAATGTTGATTTTTCTCTGGGCTATTCATTCTGTGTATTTAGTAAAAAAACAAAAAACAAAACAACAAAACAACAAACAAAACAAAACAAAAAAAACTTGAATGCTTCTGCCCATTTAGATATTGGCACTCCCTTGTAGTGAGTGCCCTGTTCCAGGCCACAGGTTGTGTTCACTACTTCCAGACAGGGTTGTGTAAACTGTGTTTCTAGGATAGTAGAATCCTATTATGATGTTTTGCTGGTCTCTGTGTTACTAGATATTCTTCAAGCTCTTGTGTTAATAGCTTTTAAAGAACTGTGTCACAAAAACTCTTGCCTTTATGTAAGAATAGAAGAAATTTAATTGTGGAACCAATCTCTAGGAATACAAATGCACACAGATGAATATACATCATCCTAAAGAACCAGGATATATTTTTTTCTAAAATGAATATTTTTGGCAAACTCATATTGAACTGGATGATTTCTAAAGTTCCTTCCAGCTCTAAATCCTAGGAATAAAAATTTTAAATTATTAAGTGCTTACTCTGTGCCAAGCACTGTGCTCTATACTGGAGATACAATTACAAAAAAGAAAATTATCCTGGCCATCAAGGAATTTGTATTTCAGATAGGCAATACAACTTACAAAAGGGAGTGGTGGTTAGGGATGAGTGGGGGCCTTAGGGGAATAGGTTAAGAAAATCCCATCAAGGAATAATTCCTGAGCTGATTTGTTTATGGTTCATGTTTCAGAAGTTGAAAGAAGGGGTTTGGCAGGAAGGAAAGGATGACTGAGAACTGGAGCAAGGCTCTGGAGGAGATGGCAAGAAAATTCAGATTGAAGTGAAACATAGCTGAGACTTTTTCTGAAATAGTGGATCAGAAGAGGTAATTGACAGTCAGGACAATACAGCTCCAGGGTGGAAGCTTCCAGGGTTTGGAGGCAGTGGTATAGGGTGTGGATGATGAGCCCAGAAAGTTTTCCTGTATTTGTTCTACTCATAAGACTCCTTTCCAGTATGAATTCTCTAATGAGAACCTGCATGGTTGACTTGAAGACCGTATTCGTCATATCAATTAGATTTTTCTCCAGTTTCAATCTTTTGTTGGAAAATATATTCTGTTGAATATATAGACTTATTACATCTATGGGGTTTCTCTTCGCTATGAATTATCAAGAAAGTGCTCAGTAAGATGTTTATCCTAGTTGCCTGCCTTCCTGAATTGCAGCATCCATACATTTCCTCTATAGTATGTATTCTGATTTTTTGGGGAAAAAAAGGTTGGAATTAGACTAGAATAATTCCCTACCTCCACCATGATTTTGTTTCTTCATATTATAATTTCAGCTTTCTTGCAATATAAAATTCTGGTGACCATTTCTTAGGAGCTTTTCTTGAGATGAGCCATTTATAGCAATGTCTTGCTTTGGAGTTGATTGCTTTGATTTTGGTCTCATTTTTTAGAATGGTCAGGAGTCTTTTCTGTCAGACATCCATTCCTCCCTAGTGATATCTGCAGCAACATCCCTGAAGATTACAGATTATTCCAATGCCCCTATTAGTTAAATCTAGAAACTTTTGGTTTTCATAAAAGACAATAAGCATTCATTTCTCCTCAGTTGTCTCTCATTTTTGAAGAGCAAAGCCCTCATAAGGCGGATTACTGGGCTAGGCTTTAATTCTCTTTCCTGTAACCCTGGAATTTAGATCAGGCCTCAAAAGACTTGCATAGGGGGCCTCATTCATAGATATTCTATGATTTTTTTCTTGACTATTTTCTCTGTGTTAACAAAAAGCTTTTGATTGGTTGCCAAACCAGAACTGAGTGGATATAAAAAAGATTTCAAAAGCATGAAGCCATGAGCAAGAAATGTGGCTATTTTTCTGACTTGTGTTTCTCCTTAGTGGTGAAAGAGCAACAAAGATGGCTATGACTTTGTGAGTTTGAAAAGTCAGAAGAGCAAACCATTAACAGTCCAGAAACCAGAGTCCATAGCAGAAATTATAGGTAGCCAAGCTTGGGGGAAACTGAAGCCCTGAGGAGAGATCAGCTTGACCCTGACTAACAGAGGAGTAAAACTGGGATAGAGCAAGGGAGTGACTTGTGACTATGCCAAATTCAGAAGTGAACTTGGAGGGATTAATGCTTTGTAGAAACTTTGTAGAATTGGGGGAGAGATTTGCTGATCTTGAATCCTAAGCTCATCTTATTCTATTTTCTGGAAAAATAAAAGGGCATGTGTAGAAGCTAAAAGATTTAGATAAGGGAGCAAGCAGAATCTGAGAAATAAGCCACGAGAACCAGTTATAAGCTCTGGACCCATCTTATATTCTCAAATAGTAGAGTGTCAGTCTCAGGGATCCACAATTCCAGGTGCTGAATGCCAGATCCAGAAAGGGGACCAATCCTGGAATCCCTTAAATCTTTAATAATGTCTCTTTCCTTCTCTTTTTGTTATTTGGGTAGGCAAGTTTTTCAGTTTCATATCTATTGTTTTAAATTCACAATTTATTTACTATTAAGTTTTATTGGATAGCATAAATATTAAATTATAGGTTAATTTTATTTAAAACATAATTGGATGAGAAGAGAGTCCTTATTTTAGAGCAGTGATTTTTAAAGTGTGTTCTGGGGATTCTGTGAGGTCAAAACAATTTTAATAATTACAGTAAGATGTCTTAATTTCTAAAGTGGTAAATATCAATACATATAACCCACATAAACAAAAATTCTTGGTGTGGAGCTGAGGGTTCCTCAATAAGTTTTAAAAGTGTTAACAGGTCTTAGGATGGGAACTGTTCTTGAGATAACATTTTTGAGTAGTAGGAGTTCATTTTGGGGCTATGGTGACAAAATGAGAGAATGGTATTAAACTATACAAACCTGGTCTTAGAATTTGAGATCCTAAAACTTAATTACTATTTGGTGATGGTAACTGCTTTGAGGGACCAAAGCCATAGTATCTTTTTTTGTTTTTGTTTTTGTTTTGGAACATTCCTCTCACCAAAGAGGAGAGAACTGAAAGAAAGCCACATCTCCTCAAAGGAAGGAGGAGTTTCTCCTTCTATTCCTCCTCATAGCACACACACTGCACTGGCACCTCAGCTTGTCTTGCTCGCTAATACCAGCTGACATCTACAATTACAATGCATTTTCACATCTTTTATAAAAAAGGGAACAAGATGGAATGGAATGTACAGAAGATCTAGAGTCTCTTTTTTGAGTCCAGAGGAGAAACATTCCTCTCTATATTACCTTCCAGTCTTCATTCTATCCAAGGTCAGAGGCAGATGGATGGGCAAATAGCCCTTGTGCTTAGACTGAGAGGCTTCAGGATTTAAAGGAAACTTAAAATGAATTTACTCTAGTTACTTTAAGGAGAATCTCTGTTGTCATTATTTCTGGCAAGCCTTTACTTGTTGAACCCATTGTGCTCGAGACTATAATCTATGGCATGGCTATCTGGCATATACCTATTGTAAAATTTCAATTAATGTCCAATAATTCCAAGAATTTTATTTTATAAAAGTTACTAGTAATCACTTGAAGTAGGAGAGATAAAAGAACAAAAATATAAAGCCCAAGTAAAACCATGTGAGTAAAATTCTCCTGCCTGGCTTTCACCCAGCCTCCACAACTGCCTTCCCAGTGTGAATTTTAGATTTTCTACTCCCTGATTAGTCTTTAAAATCCTAGCAACCAGGAATGTCTACACCCCTACTTAAGGATTAAGTGTTGAGGAGAGTGGCCTATGACAGACATGTGCTAGCAAGAAACAACTGACAGACCCCCTGGGCTATCCTAAGTCAAGCTTAAGCTACCATTGGTACATGTGAGATGCAGGAAGTGATATAAAACAAATCTATATATTCGCGTCACTTTCTCTTGCGGGACGCTCTCTCTTGGAGATGCTGAGTTTGGCAGTGGTGTGGCTCATGGCAGCATGCTGGGTGTCTTGGAGTTTTGGCGTGCTTGCAGCTCTTGTCCGGGTTTGGCTGTGAGCGTCCTTGCTGAGGTGACTGGGAGAAGCTCATGGATCAGGTCATAGCGTGGGTCAGGTGAGGCGTTTTCCCTGAGCTCTCTCAGAGTTTAGATTGATTCCTTTTTTTTTTCATTTACCTCCTAAAACACTCTCCTCCTAGGAGGCCCCTAATCTCAGAAGAGGCCTCAGTCTCTGAACTTCCTTAACTTAGGCTAGACCGGAGAAATCTTATACCCCTTTCTCCCTCTCTCTTCTTCTTAATTCCTTCCCTCTATATTAATTAAACCACCATAAAAATCCCAAACCGACTTGAGTATTTTTATTGGGATTGAATCAAATCCCTGGCAACCACTAATACATTCAGTCAAAACCCCATAATTTTATCCCTTACACCAGGAACAGAGAGAAAGGGGCACGATTTCATCAAAATATATCCTCCATATGTATGCAGTGTTTGCACTCAATGTGAGCAAGTAAATGAGATGCTGGGTACGAGAGTCCTGGGGAGCAGATTCTATCCACATGCTATATACAACACTGACTGATTGCCCCATATGTGTTTTGTGGGGAGTGGTTGTAGTGGAGGGAGAGGACAGGGGAAGGGAAATATAGATAGTAATTGCATATTAGTATTAGTAATTGTATATTAATTTTTAAAACCCACACTATACCCATCTAATTCACAGATTTAACCTATGATTTCTTTACCCAAACATTTCCAGTAAACTGAAATTTGTCTCAAGCACAAATAGACCCAGTACTAATTAGAGATAATTATGAAAAGAAAAGTTAGACAGAGGACCAAACTTTTACATCAGTATTAGGTGTTTTTATGTGACCTTCACGATTGTAACAACTGAGAACTTTTCATTTAAAATGAGTGCCTTAAAACTGGAAGGAATAGAACTAAAATGGAACTTAAAGGCCATATGTAGCCCAAGAGACTTAAAATTGTGACAGAACTTTTATAAAAATAGGTCTGACTTTTCCCTTTGTCACTTCACCAAAACTGCTTTCTCCAAAGTTATGAATGATCTTCTAATTGCCATATCCAATGACCTTTTCTTGGTTGCCCTTCTCAACTTCTCTACAGTGTCTAGCAATGTTATTGCTCTCTCCTCTTTGATGCTCTCTTCTCTCTAGGTTTTCTGGATACCATTTTCTCTTGATTTTCCTCTTACGTATCTAAGCACTCCTTCCCTATAATTTTTGCTAGATCAAAGGGTATGTCTAGTTTAATGATTTTTAAAAAATATATAGTGATCCCTCACCTGTTGCAGGAGTTATGTTCCAGATACCTCCCAGGATGAAAATCTTTAAAGTAGTGGGAGAACAAACAGACCAATGTTATAGTCACTGAACCAATCAGTGCCCAGGATACAGAACTCAGCACTGGTGAGAGGGCACCCATGGGACCCAAGCTATTGGTTAGGAGTTAGTCCAACCCCCTCTACCCCCAAAGTCATCATAGTCTCAAGTCAGCTTGGCTTTCCCAAGGGGGACAGAAGGGGTGGCCTGAGGCTAAAGGGACAGAGCCAGCCAGCCACCCAGCATGAAAGGGGCAGTCAGGGTGGCCAAGCCCCTCATTTTCTGGCTATTTGTGCACATTAAGGAAGGGTCCCTCTG
This sequence comes from Monodelphis domestica, assembly GCF_027887165.1. Classification (NCBI taxonomy): domain Eukaryota; kingdom Metazoa; phylum Chordata; class Mammalia; order Didelphimorphia; family Didelphidae; genus Monodelphis; species Monodelphis domestica. Next base: position 16,639,098 of record NC_077231.1, on the reverse strand, counting down.
TCCCTAGGCCGCATTTCTAGAGGGCCCTGCCTAGCATTCCCAGTATCCTCCAAAGTGCCCTGCCAATGTTGTGCATGTCTCCTTAAGAAATCATTGCCTTCTGCTCTGGCTTGCTCTCTGCTCTTGGTTGGTGTGACTTCCCTGTGCACCAGGCCCTTCCCCCTCTTCTCCTTCTGTGGGCAGCCTCCCAGATTGGATGAGCCCCTGTAAGGATCCCTCCACTCTTTTTTTCTTGCCCCAGCCGTCAGGCTCTGTGTCCACAAACCTCATTATTCCTTATGGCAAAGGCACCTAGCCTCCCCATCTCCTGTCCCAAAGATGGGGGAGGTTGAACTCCAGGTGCTAGGGCAACAGACAGTGTTCTGCTCACTGAGAACCTCTTCCTGCTCTAAAGCTAGTCCTCATTCCAGAGGTTTGGACAGAAAGGCATTCTCCCTTCTTAGCCCTCTTGTGTCCTGCTGTCCAAAGCACCTTACCTGGGCTCAGCTGCTCTCCTGGTTGGGCCATGGGTAGAAGGGAAGTTGCTGTTGGATTTTTCATTCAATAAACTGGTGGTTTCTTATAAAAAAATCCCATGATATAGTGAAAATTCTGTGACACAGTGTATGGGGTGCTCAGGGAGGGGTAGTATCTCTGGTATGGAGGGCTTGTCGCCCCCTCCTAGGGCAGCTCTCCAGCCTCTGACCCCCACCTGACACCCAGCTCTCACTTGTGGCTCCTAGTAGCTGCTAGCATGTGGCAGTGGCCACACCTTGGGCAACGGCTTTGACAGGCCAGCCAAACCTTGTGAGGGTAGCCATCGGGTCGTTGTGGACCCCTGGTGAACCAGGGCTTTGCTCACCCAGCATGTGAAGACTGCTTCGGCGGAACAGATGGAAGAAACCAATAAGAAGGTTCAACAGCTGAGAGGGCAACGCAGCAAAGCACTGTGGAGTGCTCAGGGCATGTTGGAGCACAAAAGACAACACGGCCATCCAATGCAGCTGAGGAAGTCTCCAGGTGTAACGACTTTTCGTTCCACTGGACCCAGGCTTCCAACGCTGAGAGAGTGGGACTATCTCTGTGCATCGACTTTTCCACTTAAATCTCCTTCATGCACAAGTGTTTTTGTGCACACTCATCTACATCACAGATGAAAGAGCACAAAGACAGTCATCATCCTCGGTTACCGAGAGACTATTACTACTACTACTATATATATTAAAAAAAAAAAACAAACCCAGGATACAGTAAAGCCTGGATATAATTCCAAATTATTTTCTAAAATCAATGGATCTTCAATAAGATATTTGCATACTCTATGCAAAGTTTAGAAATGTCAAGCCCCTGTGTTTGAAAGTTGTGCTCCCTCTGAGTAATTGTTCACTTGAGGCTTTGAACTTTCACTTATGATTTGATTTATTACAAAACACTCGCAGTCAAGTAGAGTGGAATTTTCTGGTATTGAGTATATGTGCTTGAGAAAAGAAATAGGAGGAAGCATTTGTTGTTTCAGTTTCTGTATTCTCTGCCCTCCACATCTGCCTGTCTTTTCTATGTCTCCTGGTCTTGGCTTTATCTATCTACCTTGCTGAATTGTTGTGAGAACACAGTGTGCAACTGGAAAATCTTGAACCTTTGGACTTCATCTCCCAGAATTCTTTTCTTGTCCCAAGAATCCTTTTCCCTTCATTCATGTTAGCAGCCTTGTGTTATTGTTTTTAAGCTGTGTAACTTCTCCCTCGCTCTCTCTTTTTCTCTAATCTTTTATTTTCCTTTTTTGGTTCCAAGTTATGTTTAATAAATCTTATTAAATATAATATTTGAAGTAATTGGGATATTAATTTTTAATCTACAAGAGTTAGATTGTATATGAGAAATTCCTAATCAAAACAAAAAGCACGCAGCATTGATAGAATGTCTTTACTAGGAACTTCCTATATTGACAAAATCACAGGGTCAGATTGCTCCAAAATATGCCAATTATTATTAATAGCAATAAAAATGTACTGACATCATTTTTGCAGTAGTTAGGATTGACTGAAAATCAGAGAGACCAGGACAGAAAAAGGAGAGAAAGCTTACTTGTCTTCCCTGCCTCCATCCTAGATGATGAAAAATACCTTTAGCCTGACTATTTCAAGGTATAGCTTCATATAATACTGTTTTAACTACAACATGGGATTTTGAATGTCTTGTGACTTTGGGAGGGAGATGATGGCTGCCTTTCAAAATAAGGGATCAAGGGACAAGCATAGACAGAGAGGAATCTCAGATAGCTGCCTGTAAAACAGCTAAGCTCTGATGGACAGTGGGGCTCAGCATGTAGAGATTTGCAGTTTTACTGGTACAAACACCCTCGCTATGAATACTTTCATGGAAATTTTGGCGAGGTGACTATATTAACATTGGCTAAGATTTGTGACTATTTTCAGAGTCTTTCACACATTTACAGGAAGCATCTTTCCTTTTAAACTTACATACAGTATTATTGTTATTTTTATGTATTATGCAAACAGAAAAAAAGTCTTAATTTGCTACCATCGATTCTCCTGTTTATTAAATCTCACATACAAATGTATAGAGCACACAAACACACACATAGACATATATACACTAGTTGAACTACATTTTTAAAAAAGACCCCCAAATCCAAACCTTAACATGATGGAAATGCTAGACTTGAATGTTCTTTCTAGCAAAGATTGGGTCTAGCACAGCCATAGTCCAGCCCAAAAGTGGGTTTCAGTGTGAGCTGTGGCAATATAAATAAACAAATAAATAAAGTAAAGACTACAAGGCCCGTGGAGAGTTGGATCTTGCTGTCTCTTTCATGAGTAATGAATGTGGCAACCACACAGACTTGGAACAGACCTACGATCCTCAAATCTACAAGCAGACTTTCAAATTGGCCAGTGTAAGCTTATGGGGATTTGCTGAAGGGAATAAGGGAATTGAGGAGAGATGTGTGTGTGTGTGTGTGTGTGTGTGTGTGTGTGTGTGTGTGTGTAGTATGGGGGGAATACATGGAGAACAGTTGGGAAGGGTATTTCAGAGAGAACAGCATGAATAAGACTATAACAAGTCTGGAAAGGGAAATATTTGATCTTGGAGAAGTCTTTGGGACTATTGTGAGGGATCTAAATACATTTTCCAGCACAGCTCTTTAGACATAAGAGAATTTATTCCCAAAGAGGCCCACCTGAGGAGGCCATCTGTCTCAAAATTCTGCCTCACTGACCTGGGTGGTCCCTAGTCCCTGAAAGGGAATGTCTTTCACTTGGAGAAATTCTGCATGAAGTAAACAGAAGACTAGCTGGCTATTACATCTTTTCCTTCCAACTGCCTCCCAAACCTTGCGTGTTTTCTTCAACATGAACTTTCTGGTGTATTTCATTTTGTCTGTTAAACTATTAATTTGGTGTGTTAATAAATTTTGAGACTAAGAGTATGGAGTTTGCTTTCAAATATGGAGGGATAATACACTAGATATAGTAGATGAAATTAAAATTGTACACCAATGACTGGTGATAGGTAATGATACTTACCCATTCTTAACTTAATAAATGTGTCAGGATAGGAAAGACCAATCTATGTCCCTCTTGGTTTGATCAAGATCTGCATACTATAGATTCTATGCATTTACAACCTTGATGGCCACCATGGAAGGAGCAAAGATGTTCTATGATAGGCAGGAAACAGGAAAACTCACTTGAGAAAGTATAGCTTAGTGTCTTGAACTTCCTCTAGAGAATGCTTTGGGTATGCCATTGATTATGCTATTGTTGCAAGTCAATTCTGTCATATAGAGTTAGTCCATGATGCCTTGATTATCTCTGGATGCTTAGCAAGAAGTGCTCCTAGACAGGAAGCATTTACAAAGTGGTGTGTGCCAGAAATCAGGCTAAACATTGGTGAAACAAAGAAAGGCAAAAAAAAAATGGTGCCTCTAGTGCAAAAATTAATAATATGGAAATAGGTCTTGATCAATGACACATGTGAAACCCAGTGGAATTGTGTGCCAGCTACAGGAGGGGGGTTGAGGGGAGGGGAGGGAAAGAAGATGACTCTTTTCACCATGGAAAAAATTCTAAAATCAACTAATTAAATAAATTAAAAAAAAAATGGTGCCTGCCCTTAATGAGCTGACATTCTAAGGAGGTAGTGGTAGGGGCTGTGAATAAAACCAAACAGGTAAACCATGAAGTACAAGAAATAACTATACAATGTAAATGGGAAGTGACCACAGAGGGAAAGTAGTACCAGTGGGAAAGAGGGTGAGGCAAGAGGTCTTTCTCGAGGAAGGTATTTTTTTTTTTGGCACCTTGAAGGATGTCAGGGAGGCAGGAGGAGGAAGTAATGAGGGAGACAATTTCAGTCATGGAGTACAGTCACTAGGGGAATAACAGTCAGATTTTCACTTTAGGAAAGTTAATTTGGTAACTGAGTAGAAGATGATAACACGATGAATATATTTAAAAATGATATAGACCAAGAAAAGATGCACTACTCACAGGCTTCAGCTTGGTTCACCAGAGGACACTATTATTGTCAGGGAGTGATAGAAGTTAGAACTATCCAGTGGAGGGATGCATTGAACCATAAATGTTTTAACCCATGATATCAGGATGCAGTTTTTGCTACCAAAGACAAACTGTTCCAAGGCCATGAAAGCACTCTAGGATGATTCTGGACAAGATTCAAGAGGGATATCTGGAGATAGTATAGGGACAGGGTCTACTGCCCTAAGAGGACAACAGCTGCATGTAAAAAATGTGAGATCTGTTTTTAACCTGCTCAAAGTACAACTGATTCCATACTGTTTTCTGGAGAATATAGCCTCCAGTGAGACTTTGAATTCAGGGTGTATAGACTTTAATCTCTAAAAAGAAATAGGAAGAACACAAGCAACATTTTAATGACAAGCCATTTCCTTTACTTTGCACAATTGGGAACCATTTTGCCTGATATGTACAAATGTGAACCAAAATATTTCTCCCATAGCTAAGGTATCATTCCTCCATGTCTGATTCAAGGCGATAAAATATTTCCATTTTAATAAGATCCTTGAAATATATTTTATTTCTCTTCCCCTTGCCCCATTCAGGGATGCTAGAAATCTTGTTCTTTCTTGGTGGAGACACTGTCTCTTCCCATTACTTGAATGCTCTCCTTTCTTTTTTCTTGCCCCTTTTCTTCTTTCAAATTCAAATATAAATTCCACCTTCTATAGAAAACCTTTCCCAATCTCTTTTAATTCTAGTACCTTCCCTCTGTTGCTTATTATCAATTTATACTGTATATAACTTGTTTGTTGTTTACATGTAGTTTCCCTATCAGATGGTAAGCAGGGACTGTTCTTTCCCTTTCTTTGAATCCCCAGTTATTGGCTTATCACATTGTAGGCACTTGTTAAAAACTTATTGATCACTTGACATGGAAGTAAAACAAAGTTAATATAATATTAGACTGGATAAATAGAGGCTTCATTTTCTCTGGCCTACTCAAAGTCCATCTGTCATTCAGTTTGGGGCAACACATTTTAGGAAGGAAATTGTCAAATTGGAATGTATACAGAAAAGGTTCATCAGAATTTTTTTTATGATTATCTGAATAGGAATGCTTAGAATGGAAAAGAAAAAAAAAACATTAGAGGGCATAGTATTGATCTTCTAGTATTTGAAGGGTTGTCATGTAGCAGAGAAGTCATAATTATTCTACTTGATTTAGAATGGCAGAATTAGAAGCAATGGATGAAAATGGTAGAGATTGTGCTGTTTTGATCCTGTAACTGATGACCCTGGACATGCTAAATATTCCTATCCTAAGTAAGTGGGAGTAACACAAAGCCTTGTGAGAGGAGGCCATGTTTTCTTGACTGGATGTGATTCAGTTTATCTTTTCATAGTTGATATTCAATATTGAAACAAAATAAGACACTCATCAAATCTTAGCAAAAGGATATTTACCAAGCCATAATAGTAGGAACTATTCAACAAACATTGACCTTGAGGATACCTCAAGTTGCTTAATCTGACTAAGGCTTCACTTTGTGAGTGAATTTTCATTTTCTACCAGCCAAGCTTCAATGTCCTTCTTACTGTTTTCTAGCAGTTGGTTTGAAAAGAAAACAATCTTTCAGAGGAGAAAGTCAGAAACTGACTGGAGCATAAGCCATGCTCAAAAAGAGGAGCACAAAGTTGAGCCAAGCTATCCCCCAGTTTAGCACCACATTACTATAACACTGCTAGATAAGGATCATAAGATGGTAGAGATAGAGGTGATCAGGCCTTTAGAGACCATCTAGCTCAACTTCCTTATTTTATAGATGAAGAATTTGAAGTCTAAAGTATTAAAATGAGTGGCAGAGCTTGAATTAAAACTCATTTTTTGACTTTAGATTTAGTGCTCTTTCCACCATATTTAATTGGTAGCTTATGTCTGATCAGAAGTCAAAGGATAGATAGGTGGCACAGTTGATAGAGTGTTGGGCCTGGAGTTGGGAAGACCTAAGTTCAAATATGGCCTCAGATACTTACCAGCTGTTTGACCCTGAGTAAGTCACTTAATTCTGTTTGCCTCAGATTTACTCATCTGATCACATTACTTTGGCCGGAACTTATATTGAGGGGGAGTCATGCATAATCAGACAAGAAAGATAGGTTCCTGCTAAATGATGAAAGCTTTCAATACCAGACAAAGGAGTTTGTATTTTATTCTAGAAATAATAGAGAGACATTGATACTTCTTGAGCAGAAGCATGACATAGTAATATGCATATATATGTGTATGCACACATATATATGATATTAATTTTATAACAGTATAGAGGATATATTAGAATACAAGAGACTGGATGAAAGAATAACCATCAAGATGATGTTGTAATAGTTCAAATGAAAGATGTTAAGGGTCTCAAAATAGTGAGTGACCCTGTGTGTAGTGAGAAGGAGATGGTGAGCGATGTGTCAGAGATTAAGTGGATAAGACCTGGGCCTCCCAGTCAATATGAATGCCTGAATGGGGACAGACTATCACCTTTCATATAACTACTTCAACAAAAAAAACTAAAATTACCAACAAATAACAATTGAGAAATTGAATTTAAAATTATAATTATTGATTAAAATTATTATCATAAATTAATTAATTAAAAATACAATAATTAAAAATGAAAATTGTCTATCCTATAACTACATAAGAAATCAATCCAAAGCCCAGTGGGAATAGAAAAAAAGGGCTACCAGCAAAGTCAACAAAACAGATGGGCAAATAAGTCAATAGTATTTCAGCATGACAAGACAAGGGTCTGTGACCTTATGTGTAGCCTACACGACTCTGTGTCTAGAGACAACAAGTGTGGAAGGCACCAAGAAAGCTACCAGGTGGTCAGAAACTTAGAGCAGGGGCTTTGGAAGCCCTGCAGAACTTCAGTGATCAGTGTTGTAGCAGTGCTCATATTGAAAAAGTCCAGAGATGTAAGAGCTTTTATGCCTTCAGTTTTGATGTGTGAGACAACTGAGGGAGCCATTAAAGATCCAGCACTCTGAGCTTCAAAGATCCCAGGCAGGCTAATTCTTGTGAATGGAGATCAGTGCAAGAATCCAGGTGATCCAAAAAAGGCTGAGCACTCAACTCCAAAGCACAGCAGAGAGGGGAGTGTGTCCCTGACCCATAACGAATATCAGGTACTGTCAAATTGGAGAGATGAATATATACCAAAAAAAATACTGATCAAAATTTTTAAAATAAATATTTAAAAATGTTAAAAAATCCAAACTAGAAAGAAAAGGTAATTATAACAAAAGTCAACAATGACTCAAAGGAGAAAAAAAAATATGTCCTACAAGGACTACATGACCATAGAGAAGGATAAAAATGAAATAATGTCTGGAGGAAAGAATATGAATGAGAATAAAGAGCCTAGAAGAGAAACTGGCAAATCTTTCCCAAATGATGGACTCTTGAAATTGAAAATAGGACAAGCAGAAATCAGTGACTATAGAAAACAGTAAGAAATAACAGTAAAATAAAAGGATTAGAAAAAGAAGAAAATGTAAGATATTTGATATTCTAAAAAGTTTGGAAAACAGATCAAGGAGAGATCATTTAAGAATCATTTAAAACACTGAAAAATAACATATTTTTAAAAAATCGATGATTTTAGGAAGCAATTAAATGAAAAACACCAAATCCTCACTGTTGTTGAGGGCACTATCAATTTCCCAGTCACCTGAATTTAAATTTCAAAGTCTTCATCAATTTCTCATTTGAATTCACATTTACAATCTCCTGTCAAATTCTGTCATTTCTAGTCTTACAACATCTCTTGTATATGTCTCCTTCTTTACTTATAGTTGCCACCTTGGTGCAAGTCCCCATTGCCTTATATTTGGACAATTACTGTAGCCTGATGCCTCAAGCCTCTCCCCATTCCAATCCATTACTTATCTGCTGAAGTAATATTCATAAAACACATTTCTGACCACATCACTCTACTACTAAATAAACTTCATATCCAGTTATCAGTTATAAAATGCCATTCCAATTACATTCCCTCTGGTAATCTCCAAGTTTGGCCTGGCCTCTCTTTGGGGTAAAAAAATGCAACTCCATGTTCCTTTGCTGGTTTCCTGGTTTGGCCTGCCTATCTAGAAAGAGCAGAAACACCATTCCATTGAGATCTCTTCCTACAGAAGGAGAGAAAAGCCATTCTATCACATTCCCTCCATGAGTTGCTTGCCTGGACCTGCCTTCAACAAAAAGAGAGAAACACCATCCCATCAAAGTCCCTCCACTGGTTCTCTTGTCTCATTCTGCCAAGATCCCCACCCATTCACCTCTACATGGTTGCCCAACATCCTGAGAAGACCCTAACCTCAGGGTGACACCCAAGAGATGTGGATAGAGCCCAAGGAGTTCTATCTGAACTCAATCTTCAATGATTAGACACACACCATCTTTCCCTCCCCTTCATTGTGTTATTGTCATTGGCTATCATTGTTCAACTCTTATTCTTGGTATCCCACTGACTGCTTCCTTCTTCCCTTTTATCTCAAATCAATTCTCAGACACTAGCTGTGTGACCATGTATATCACCTAAACTCTGTCTTCCTCAGTTTCCTCAACTTTAAGATGGGGATAAAAATAGTAGCTACTTCCCAGGGTTGTTGGGAGTATCAAATGAGATATCTGTAAAGAATTTAGTACCGTGCTTGGCACATAAAGACTTGTTTCTTTCCTTCCATATTTCTCTTAGCCTCAAAAACCCCTCACTTGATCTTTCCATCACCACTTGTTACCTTCCTATCCTTTACATCTCTTCCCTTTCATGATTAAACTCTTCTAGAAGGCTAGCTGTAACATCTAACTCCACTTCTTTTTCTCTCATTGTCTCAATTATTTACAGCATAACTTCTGATTTCATCTTTCATCTGAAACCACTCTCTCCAGTGTTTCCAGTGGCTTCTTAATTGCCAAATCTAATGATTGTTTTTTCCTCAATTCTCATCTTTCTTGACACCTCTTGATCTTTTTTTCCCCTCCTTGACTCTTTTTTCTCTCTAGTTTTCTATGACACTTTTTCATCTTAGTTCTTCTCCTATCAAGTCATACTCACTAACCCTAGTATACCTACAGGGTACTGAACCACACCAGCTGCCCCATTAGTTTCCAATTCTTATCTCTTTTTTCTTTTCTTTCTTTTATTCTGAATCTTAACAGCAAGATAAAAATAAGTCAACAAAGCAAAATAAGACAAAAAACACAGAATTATAGATGGGAAGTCTTGGGCCTTCTACTTTTTTACTTTTCTCCTAATTTATTATTTCACTTGGTAATCTCATCACCTCCCTTGGATTCTATTATCATCTCTACATCGATGGTCATCAAAATTTACTTATTCAAACCAAAATTCTCTGAATCACCTCCAGGTGATTCAGCTCTCCAACTGCTTTTCAGACATCTTGAGCTGAGTGTTCAGAAGACTTCTACAATTCAGTAAGTCCCAGACTGAACTCATTATCTTTCCCTCAGATACACAATTTCAGTGTCATGTTGGAATCTCCAATTTCTCTCATCTCCCTCTTCCTGTATGAAATAAAAATCCGACTTACTCCCCTTCACTTACTCTTACTCTGTAATGTAGCAGCAACACTGGTTTTCTTGTTCTCTTCCAAACAAGACACTCTAACTCCTGATTTTTTTTAGACATCTCTCTTACCTAGTCTGGAAGTGAATGGTTACTCATGGACTTAGTGCTGATTGACATAAAAGTTTTGGTTAGCTCTATTTCCAACTTGGGCATTAAAAGGGCTTGGTGACAGAGAGGTGAGAGATTTGAGGAGCAGAAAAAATATATGATTTTATATATAATTTTAGACATGACCACTGTGTGGATTTATTTGGATTGATCATCACTTTTTTGTTAAAACTTTTATTGTTTTATTTTCCTTTGATTTTTAATTGGGAAAGGTACTTTGGGAAAGCAGGGAGTAATAGTAATGTAAAATTAAAAAGTGCCATTGAAGTATTTTTATAAAATGAATAAAAAAGAACAGAAGGGTATTCATAAAGAAGATCATATAAATTGGATAGTTTTGAAAGTATGTGGAATTTGTTATGAACTTTAAAAAAGTAATATGAAATAGAGTAATTTCATTTACAATTCTGTGTTTCGTTGTCTCATTTTTGCTTTGTTGACTTTTTTATCTTTCTGTTGAGATTGAGAGTAAAAGAAAGACAAGAAAAAGAGATAAGAATTGGAAATTGAGGGGGCAGCTGGTGTGGTTCAATGCATTGAGAGTCAGGTCTAAAGCTGGGAAGTCTTGGGTTCAGGAATGGTGACTCTGGCTCTGAGCCCTTTGTTGTTTTACCACCATCTAATTGCATCCTCAGCAAGGACCTAGGAAAATACCTTTTCTAGGATAGCTTCAAGGTGAAAATCAATTTCTGTCTTTTGAGTTGCTCAACAGGAAACATTTAGCTTTGTTCTGAATTCTCTTTTGTACCAGTAGGAGGGGAGCAAGCACTGGCTGCAGAAAGAGACCCCTTGGCCAAAGTAGCTGTGAAGGAAGAGGGCTTCCTTTGCTCTCCTGTTCATCCCTAGGCTAGCTCTTAAGTCTATATTACTCAGGCTTTAATTAATTAATTTCTTTAAGACATTTGTGTCAACAGTGAACAGAGTGGAAACTAGAAATGGGGATTCCATGCTGCCTATAAAAAAAGACTCATTTTGCCCTAAGCAGGACAGTCAGCTGTCCCATTTAGTTAGGAGGTACCATGGGAGCTGTGTGACCTTGGGCAAGTCCCTTAACTTTCACTGACTAGCCCTTACTATTCTTCTGACACAGTATCAGTTCTAAGATGGAGGCTAAAGGTTTAAAAAAAAAAACAACTGGGAACTGATCAGATATAGGAGAAGGTAAGAAGGAAAGGTCAAGCATGACTTCTAGTTTGAATTTTTTCAGGGACTAAAAGAATGGCAGTGTATTTGATAGAAAAAGGAAAGTTAAGGATAGGAGTGGGTTACAAATTGGCTTATATTCATTCTAAAGTATACATGCCCAATAAAAACCCTTTCTTGATAGCATGTTTTTAAGAGGATAAAGTAGGATAAGTTGGGGAAGTGGAGGAGGAGGAGGTATTCAAGGGAGAAGGAAAATCATATCAGTACTATCAAAAAATAGGGATGGGAGAAAGAAACAGGAACAACTGGGTACAGGTAATGGAACAGGTAGGTTTACATCATGGATAGAGTGTGGGGTCAGGAAGAGCTGAATGCAAACATTTATCATGTACTTAAGAGAGAGATGACTTTGGGCAAGTCATTTAGCCTCTCTGTGCCTCAGTTTCATCCTTTGAAAAATTAAGAGTTTGGATTTGATGTTCTTTAAAGTCCCTTCTAGCTATAAGTCTATAACTCTCAGATTACTTTCAACTTTGTATAACATTGTATGTGTATTAATGGAGATTTTGAACCTTTGGACTCCATTCCCCAGAAGTCCTTAGTATTTCCCAAAATTCCCTTTAATCTCTCCTGTGCCTCCACACTTGTGTGGTCACTTTATTGTTTTGTAAGTTGCTCTAACTGCTCCCTCTTCTCTCTTTTTGACCTGCGACTAGGCTGAGTTCAGGCAGTTCTTTTGCTTTAGTTATTATTAATAAAACTTTATAAAACATAACACTTTAGTTATTGCATATTAATTTTAATATTTACATATGGCTGTAACAAAAATTTTCATTTTAATTGCCACAATCTCTTTGAATCCCTCCTAGTCTGCCATAGCTACATAGTAAGTACAGCTTTGAAGGGAAAGAATTTCTCCTTCTTATAGGAGCCAACCTATATAGAGGACACAGATTATAGATTTTCTAATTATTTGGCACCTTTAATGCTATTTAATTCAATTTTTCAATTTATTAGTTGAAGAGGATTAGAGATATCATGGGGAAAGGGCTGGGTTTTAATGTCAGAGAATGGATTCAAATTTTGTATATTATTTTCTGCCTTTTGACTTTAGGTATTCATAACTTGGAACTTAGTCTAAATATCTGAAAGAAGAGGGAGTACTACATAACCTTTATCCATGTTGGTGAACCTCTGGGGCATATGCTCCCCTCCTCCTCTCCACTTGCTCCTCAGAACATTTCTCTCATCACCTACCCCTCTGCCCAGCAGCCCAATGGGAGCACTTCCTCCCTCCCCTGTCTGGGGTAAGGCAGGGGGCTCACCTACAGTGTGAGGGTTGCAGCTTGGGCACTTGATCTCTAAAACGTTTACCATTACTGACCTATGTGATACTTTTTAAACTTTCAAGTTCAGACTACATGATTCAATGAAATTAAGACTCAGAGAATTGAAATGAATTTCCCAAAGTCACTAAGTTGGTAGTGAAAGTAGCACAGTTAGACTTAGAATCATTAGTTTAAATCTTGCTTTCGACAATTATTTTACCTATTTTACCTTGGTCAGGTCACTTAATATTTGTTTCATAATTTGGAAAATGATGATTAGTTATTATTAATAGTATCTATCTTGTAGGATTTTTAGGATCAAATAGTATTATATAGTTTATATTACCTATATATTTTTATTATATAGAATATGCATATATAAATCTATATGTATACATATAAAAACTTTTAAAATCCTATGTAAATATTACCTATCACCAGGCATATGCCTGTAAATATTTAATGATTTGCTAAGTGGGACAAATATTTTTAAATATAATCTGCATTTTTTACATTTTCTCCATTGCTTTCTTAAGTTTAGACAGTTAACAAAATAATCAATCAAGACTTGATTTGTAGCAATTACTGATTTCAAGTATTTAAATGCTCATTCTCTAGCACTTCCCAAGATTATTAGAGAGAGATAGAATTTAAAACCAATTTGTCTCACTCTCAAGCCAATGTTCTTTAATTTTCTTTCTAATCCATGAGCAGTTTATTTTTTTTTTTTAGCCTTTGTTCAAGAAGTAGATTAGGAGTTTTTAATTGAATTCTTATGGTGATTCATTCCTAGGAAATTGTGATGAGTAAGGATTTTTAGAAAGAAAATGTAATAGAAAGATGTGAATCTTATTTTATTTTCATGTTACATATGTTGAGAAGTGATAAATAAAACCTGAGATTTTAGAATGTGACAAATATAAGCTTATCCTTGGGTTCAAATTATGATACAAAATCCTTAACTGGGGAAGACATAGCAATCATATCATTAACTGGGAAGAAAACTCTTGGAATTTTGAGTCTCCTTGTAATAAAGAAGGTACTCAAAGAAGATTATTTCTTCTTTACTCTTTTTTTCTTTACTTCTGTAGGGAAGAGATATATTCTCTTTTTCTCATTTGAATTAGTTTATTTAGTCAATTTAGAACATTATTCCTTGGTTACAATAATCACTTTATTTCTCTCCCTCCCCTCCACCCACCCTGCCCACAGCTGACATGCAATTTCATTGGGTATTACTTGTGTCCTTGATTAGAACCTATTCCCATGTTGTTGATGTTTGCACTAGGATGTTCTTTCAGAGTCTACATCCCCAACCAGATCCCTTCAACCCAGGTAATCAAGCAGTTGTTTTTCTTCAGTGTTTTTCCTCCCACAATGTTTCCTCTGAATGTGGATAGTGGGTTTTTTTCATAGATTCTTCAAAGTTGTTCAAGATTTTGCCACTAATTGCCACTCCATTGCCACTAATGGAGAAGTCCATTACATTCAATTGTACCACAGTGTATTAGTCTCTGTGTACAATGTTTTCCTGGTTCTGCTCCTCTCACTCTCACTCACTTCCTGGAGGTTACTCTAGTTCCCATGGAATTCCTCCACTTTATTATTACTTTGAGCACAATAGTATTCCATCACCAACATATACCACAATTTGTTCAGTCATTCCCCAATTGAAAAAAATTTTCCAATTTTTTGCCACCACAAAGAGCCCAGCTATGAATATTCTTGTACGAGTCTTTTTTCCTTATTATCTCTTTGGGGTACAAACCCAGCAGGGCTATGGCTGGATCAAAGGGAAGACAGTCTTTTATAGCCCTTTGGGCATACTTGCAAATTGCCCTCTAGAATGGTTGGATCAATTCACAACTCCACCAGCAATTAATTAATGTCCCAACTTTGCCACATCCCCTCCGGCATTCATTACTTTCCTTTGCTGTCATATTAGCCAATCTGCTAGGTGTGAGGTGATACCTCAGAGTTGTGTTGATTTGCATTTCTTGATTATAAGAGATTTAAAACACTTTTCCATTTGTTTATTAATAGTTTTGATTTCTTTAACTGAAAATTGCCTATTCACGTCCTTTGCCCATTTATCAATTGGAGCATGGCTTGGTTTTTTGTAAAATTGGTTTAATTCTTTATAAATTTGAGTAATTCTTTGTCAGAGATTTTTGTAATGAAGATTATTTTCCAATTTGTTGCTTCCTTTTTAATTTTGGATGCATTAGTTTTGTTTGTACAAAACCTTTTTAATTTGATGTAATCAAAATTATTGATTTTACATTTTGTGATTTTTTTCTAGCTCTTGCTTGGTTTTAAAGTCTTTCCCTTCCCAAAGATCTGACAAGCATACTATTCTGTGTTCACCTAATTTGCTTATAGTTTCCTTCTTTATATTCAGGTCATTCACCCATTCTGAGTTTATATTGGTATAGGGTGTGAGATGTTGATCCAAACCTAATCTCTCCCATACTGTCTTCCAATTTTCTCAACAGTTTTTATCAAATAGTGGATTTTGGTTCCCAAAACTGCACTCTTTGGGCTTATCATAGACTATCTTGCTGAGGTCATTTACCCTAAGTCTATTCCACTGATCCTCCTTTCTGTCTCTTAGCCAGTACCAAATTGTTTTGATGACCACTGCTTTATAGTATAGTTTGAGATCTGGGACTGCAAGTCCTTCTTCCTTTGCATTTTTTTTTCATGATTTCAGTGGATATCCTTGATCTTTTGTTCTTCCAAATGAACTTTGTTATGGTTTTTTCTAATGCAATTAAAAAAAGGTTTTTGGTAGTTCAGTGGGTCTGGCACTAAATAAGTAAATTAATTTGGGCAGGATTGTCATTTGTATTATGTTAGCTCATCCTACCCATTGTAAAATGGATATTTGAACCCTAGACTTCAATCCCCAGAAGTCCTTGGTACTTCCCAGAATTCCCTATAATCTCACCTGAGTTTCCACCTGGGTGAGATCACAATGAGGATTTAACTGGCAGCAATGCCTACTTCGCCCTCTTCCATTGCAATGATGTAGTAGGTAAGCTAAGTGCGGCGGTTTTGAATGGGCTAATCATTCCTAGGCACGTGGTTTTCCTGTTTTGTATTTTCCTTATACCTTGATTTCTAATAATCTTTAATGAACATATTAAAATATTATATTTCTATTACTAGAGACTAAATTTAATTTTTACATCATGAGCAATCAAGACCTAGTTTTAATTTTGTGGAGAGTGTTTTATAGTTGCGTTCATATAGTTACTTTGTCTCGGCAGATAGATTCCTAAGTATTTTATATTGTCTAGGGTGATTTTAAATGGAATTTCTCTTTCTATTTCTTGCTATTGAAATGAGTTGGAGATGTATAGAAACGCTGATGATTTATGTGGGTTTATTTTGTATCCTGCAACTTTGCTAAAGTTGTTGATTATTTCCACTAGCTTTTTATTTGATTCTCTAGGATTCTTTAAGTAGACCATCATATCATCCACAAAGAGTGATAGCTTGGTCTCCTCATTGCCAATTTTAATACCATCAATTTCTTTTTATTCTCAAATTGCTACTGCTAGTGTTTCTAGTACAATGTTAAATAATAGAGGTGATAATGGACATCCTTGTTTCACTCCTGATTTTATTGGGAATGCATCTAGTTTATCCCCATTGCAGATGATGCTGGCTGATGGTTTTAGATATATACTGTTTATTATTTTTAGGAAAGGCCCTTCTATTCCTATACTTTCTAGTGTTTTCAATAGGAATGAGTGTTGTATTTTGTGAAAGACTTTTTCTGCATCTATTAAGACAATCATATGATTTTTGTTGCTTTGCTTGTTAATATGGTCAATTATGTGGATGGTTTTCCTAATATTGAACCATCCTTGCATTCCTGGTATGAATCCTATCTGGTCATAGTGAATAATCCTTTTGATGACTTGCCGGAGTCTTTTTGCAATTATCTTATTAAGGATTTTTGCATCTATATTCATTAGGGAGATTGGTCTATAGTTTTCTTTCTCTGTTTTTGACCTGCCTGGCTTTGGGATCAATACCATATTTGTATCATAAAAGGAATTTGGTAGAACTTTTTCTTTGCTTGTTCTGTCAAATAGTTTGTATAATATTGGGATTAGTTGTTCTTTGAATGTTTGATAGAATTCATTTGTGAATCCATTTGGACCTGGGGATTTTTTCTTGGAGAATTCTTTGATGGCTTGTTCAATTTCTTTTTCTGATTTGGGGATATTTAGGTAATCTATTTCTTCCTCTGTTAGTCCAGGCAATTTAAAGTTTCGTAAGTATTCATCCATATCACCTAGATTGCCATATTTGTTGCCATATAATTGGGCATAGTAGTTTTTAATTATTGCCTTAATTTCCTCTTCATTAGAGGTGAGGTCTCCCTTTTCATCTTGGATACTGTCAATTTGGTTTTCTTCTTTCCTTTTTCAAATTAGACTGACTAGTACTTTGTCTATTTTATTTTTTTTAATATGAGCTTCTAGTCTTATTTTAAAAATCAATAGTTCTTTGACTTTCAATTTTATTAATTTCTCCTTTGATTTTTAGGATTTCTAATTTAGTCTTCATCTGCGGATTTTTAATTTGTTCACTTTCTAGTTTTTTAATTTGCATGCCCAATTCATTGACCTCTGCTCTCCCTCATTTGTTAATATATGAATTCAAAGATTTAAATTTCCCCCTGAATACTGCTTTGGCTATATCCCATAGGTTTTGAAAGGATGTCTCATCACTGTCATTTCCTTCAAAGAAATTATTGTTTCTATGATTTGTTCTTTAACTAATCTTTTTTGAGAATAGCATTGTTTAATTTCCAATTAATTTTTGATTTACCTCTCCAAGTACCCTTGCTAATTATTATTTTCATTGCATTGTGATCTGAGAAGGTGGAATTTATTATTTCTGCTCTTTTGCACTTCTTTGCAATGTTTTTATACCCTAATACATTGTCAATTTTTTGTGAATGTACCATGTGCTGCTGAAAAGAAGGTATATTCCTTTTTGTCCACATATCTACTAACTCTAATTTTTCTAAGATTTCATTCATTTCTCTTACCTCTTTCTTATTTATTTTTTGGTTTGATTTATCTAGTTCTGATAGAGGAAGGTTCAGGTCTCCCACTAATATAGTTTTTCTATCTATTTCATCCTTGAGCTCCATTAGTTTCTCCTTTAGAAATTTGGATGCTATGCCATTTGGTACATCCATGTTGAGTACGGATATTTCCTCATTGTCTATATTGCCTTTTATCAGGATGTAATTACCTTCTCTATCTCTTTTAACTAGATTTATTTTTACTTTGGCTTTGTCAGATATCCTGATTGCGACTCCTGTCTTCTTTTTATCAGTTGATTTCAAAAGATTTGACTCCATCCTCTTATTTTAACCCAATGCATATCTACCTTCCTCATGTGTGTTTCTTGTAGATAGTTTTGGATTCTAAACTGCTCTGCTATTCACTTGTGTTTTATGGGTGAGTTCATTCCATTCACATTCAGAGTTATGATTATCAGCTGTGTATTTCCCAGCATTTTGATTTCTACTCCTAGTCCTACCTTTTCTTCTTTCACTATTTCCTTCTACCCCAATGTTTGTTTTTAATCAGTCCCCCTAGTTCCCACACTTATTTTACTTCCCTTTCTACCCCCTCTCTCCTTATTCCCCCCCTTATTTTCTTTGCAGTCTTAAAAAAAAAACTACCCCCACCCTCTCCCTCCCTTGTACTCCTTCCCTCCCCGCCAGTCCCTCTGTTCCCCTTCTACTCCCCTTTAGGGTGCAAATCTATTCTCTGCCCCAATGGATTGGATTGTTCTTCTCTCTTTGGGTCAATTTCATTGCACTTAAGAGTTGAGTATTTCCTATCTCCATCTCTTTACCCTTCCAATGTATTGATGTTCTCCCTCCTTTCGCCATAAGATTTTTGTGACATATACATTTACCACCTTTTGTTTTTTCCCATTTCTTTTAGTATTAACCTCTTTTTAAGCTCTAGTTGTATATATATATACATGTGTATATATTTATGCATACATATATCTATATACCTATTTATGTCTTGTCCTTTCATCCTATACAGTTTGTCACTGTTACCTCTATGTATAATTCTTCTAGCTGCCCAGGTGGTAATAAGAATTTTTAACCATTACCAATGACCTCTTTTCTTATAGGGATATATATCATTTTAACTTATCGAATCTCTTAAAAATGTAGTTGTTTTGTTTTTCTTTTTCCCCTCTTTTTAAATTACCTTTTGATGATTCTCTTGAGTTCTGTGCTTGGGCATCAAATTTTCTGTTTAGGTATGGTCTTTTCTTTACAAATCCTTGGAATTCTTCTATTTTGTTGAATGACTATACGTTCCCCTGTAAGAATATAGTCAGTTTTGCTGGGTAGTTGATTCTTGGTTGTAGACCTAGTTCCCTTGCTTTCTGGAATGTCATATTCCATGCCTTTTTGTCCTTCAGTGTGGATGCAGTCAAATCCTGTGTTATCCTCACTGTGGTTCCATGGTATCTGAATGACTTCTTCTTAGCACCTTGTAATATCTTTTCTTTGGTCTGATAGTTCTTGAATTTGGCTATACCATTCCTGGGTGTTGTCATTTGGGAATGAAGTACAGGAGGTGATATGTGGATTCTTTTAATCTCCACTTTTCCCTCTTGTTCTAGAATATCAGGGCAGTTTTTTTGAATAATTTCCTGTAGTATGATGTCCAGGCTTTTTCTTTTGTCATGGTCTTCTGGTAGACCAATGATTCTTAAATTGTCTCTCCTTGAACAATTTTCTAAATATTCTGTTTTGTGAATGAGATGTTTCATATTTTCCTCAATTTTTTTCATTCTTTTGGTTTTGTTTTAATAGTGTCCTGCTGCCTTGTGAGGTCACTTAATTCTAGTTGTTGTATTCTGGTTCTTAAAGACTGGATTCCATCCCTGGCTTTTTGGTTATCCTTCTCCTTCTGGTCTGATTTTCTTTGGAGGTCATCTTTCATCCCCTTTGCCTCATCTTTCATCTTCTTTGCCTCATTTTCAAGCTGGTTGATTTTCTATTTCAAGACACTATTTTCTGCTTCCAGATGACTTATCTTAGTTTTTAAATTCTTTTCCTAATCATCTTCAGCCTCTCTTAATTGTGTTTTGAATTTCATTTTTAGTTCTTCCAAAGTCTGTATCCAATTTGCTGGGATTTCTGACTTATTGTTTAATGATCTGTTCTCCTCTGTTTCATTTGCTCTTTGCTCATTGCCTGTGTAGAAGCTGTCTATTGTACTTTCTTTCTTCTTTTTCTGATGTTTGCTAATATTTACCCTTTCTTTGCTCCCTGTATTTGTCTGTGCTCTTACTCCTCTCATTTTTTTTTTGGTTTTGGGGTTTTCTGTCAGTCTTCGCTGTTGGAGCTTTGTCAGTACAGTGCAATTTGTGGGTAGGGGTATTGGAGTTTGTCCTTCCCTATCCTCTGGAGGCTTTTGATTGGATTAAAGCCCAGCAGTTCCTGAGGGAGGGGTGTTGGAACTCAGACTTCCCTGACCTCTGAAGACTTTTGATGGGATTAAGTTCAGCTGGGTTGGGCTGGGTGTGCTCTGAGGCCAAAATGTCCTGGAATGTTGGAGTAATATGGGAGTTCTCAGCAGCTGTGATGAGTTTGCTAGCTCTTCACTCCCTCTCCGGCTCCTTTCCCACTGTCTGTGTTCGACGATCTGGTCCTGGCACAACCCTTCCCGCAAACTACACCCTCCAGACCAGCTCCTTTGCCCACTTGGAGGTTTCTGCTACAGCTGGAGGCTTAGAGCTTTAGGTGGTGGTGGTGGGGTGGGGTCCTGGGACCTTTCTTCTGCTTTCCTCTTAAACCCGAGTGTTCTCGAATTCTGGCTTTTGAGGGGCTTACCTTTTGGATTGAGTCCAGGATGAGGGTTCCTTGGCTCTGTTTTTTTTTATTAGGATTGATTTTCAGTCCCCTAGGAGCATTTAGTTTATAATTGGTAAGGAAGGGTATTCAGAGATCTGAAACTTTGCTGCTTCCAAGTTGCTATCCTGACTCCACCTCTCAGAGGAGCTATCTTCTTGAGCAAAATAAAATAATGAGATTAATGAGATTTATAGTTCATTTTCAACCTTAATGGGCATTTTGTTTTTCATAAAAGTATTTTTGGCTGAATTAATTAAAATAGAACCTATCTGATTCATACTTTAATTATTATTATTATTATTTGCTGCACCTCTATAATAGCATATCCTGAATCTGCTGAAGTAGAATTTTCCATGATGCTTTTACACTACACATTTACCTTTTAACCACCAGTAGGTTTCATTTCTACTTTGAATATGTTTAAGTTAGACATTTAGAACTTTTGGGGGGAAAAAAGTTGCTTTCCATCCTATCTGGCCATTCTCCTTCCAACCACCCTCTTCATCACAAACAGATGGAACTCTAAATTCCTTCTTCCTCTTGCTCTGGGAATACTGGAAGGGGCATGTCAATTGACTCTACTCCACTCAAATCTATTCTACTTCAGTCCAGCATGGTTCTAATCTTTATCTCTTTAACTTCATAAAGCTAAACACCATTTCCTGGCCACCACTTGCCGGTCTGTATTATCTCCTTATCATATTGGTTTCTTAGCATAGATTTTTTTCTCCCTTCAAGGACCTGAAGAAAATATGGAATTGCATGTATTCTTTTTTTGAAGCTGAAAACCAAATGACCAGACTCTTCTCAATTCCACATCTCAAGCAAGGATGTATCATTTAGTAATCATTCTCTAATAATGAGGAATTTTTTATGAAAATAGGCTTTAAGCTATAGGTTACATATATGGGGTGGTTTAATGGAAAGTTAATGCTACCTGAAGCCAGGCCACATAGGTTCAAGCTTCAGCTTTGCCAAGTGTTAGTGGTCACCTTGGATAAATCTCTCAATCTCTCTGAGTTCTTTCTTTGCCTGAAAAATAAGTGTTTTGCTCATTCCTATTAAAAAAAACTAGAGAACACTGGAATAAATGGAGCTTTCCTTAAAACAACAAATAGTATGTATCAATAAACCATCAACAAGCATTATCTGTAATAGGGATAACCTAGAAGCCTGCCCAATAAGCTTGGGAGTGAAGCAAGATTGTTTGTTATCTCTACCACTATTCAATATTGTATTAGAAATCTTAACTATAGCAATACGAAAAGAAAAAGAAATGAAAAGAAATAGAATAGGCAATGGAGAAAATAATTTATTATTCTTTGCAGATGATATGATGGTCTACTCAGAGAATCCTGTAGATTTAACCCATAAAAACCTAATCAAAACAATTAACAATTTCAGCAAAGTTGCAGGATATAAAATAAACCCACACAAATCATCAGCATTTCCATATAATACCAACAAAGTCCAATATCAAAAGATAGAGAAATTCCACTTAAAAATAACTGTCAACAACATAAAATATCTGAAAATCTAATAGTCAAAACCAACTGAGGAACTATATAAACACAATTTAAAAATACTTTTGATACAAATAAAGTCAGATCTAATCATTTGGAAAAACATTAATTACTCATGGGTAGGCCAAGCCAACATAGGAAAAATGGCAATTCTATCTAAATTAATTTACTTATTACTTTTTGACTTATTAATTTACTTATGCTATACCAAACTACCAAAAATTGTCTTTAAGGTAGAAAAAATAAAAACTCATCTGTAAGAACAAAAATTTAAGGGAATTAATAGAAAAAAATATGAAGGACGGTGACCTAAATATGCCAGATTCTAAGTTGTATTGTAAAGCAATAATAATAAAAAACTGGCCAAGAAATAGAGTGGTGAATCATTGGAATAAATGAAGTGCACAACTCACAGTAGTAAATGACCACAGTAGCCTATGATTTGACAGGCACAAAGATCTAAGCTTTTGGGACAAGAAATAATTATTTGACAAAATGTCTTAGGAAACCATAAAGAAGTATGGCAGAAACTAGACCTAGACCAATACCTCACACCATATACTAAGATAAAGTCAAAATGGATACATGATTTAAAAATAAAGGGTAATATTATAAGCAAATTAGAGGAGCATAGAATAGTTTACCTATCAGATCTAAAGATAAGGGAAGAATTTATGATGAAACAAGGCATAGAGAATATTACAAGAGATAAAATAGATACCTTTGACTACATTAAATTAAAAACATTTTGCACAATTAAAATTAAATTTTAAATAATTTAAAATTTAAGTCTAAATAAATTTAAATAATCAATTTTGTACAATTAAAATAAAAAGGGAAACAAAACACTGGAAAAATTCATATAATATTAGTGGTCTCATTTCTCAAATATATATAGGAATTAGTCAAATTTATAAGAATACAAATTATTCCTCGATTCCTAAATGGCCAAAAGATATGAATAGACAATTCTAAGATAAAGAAATTAAAACCTTTGATTGTTACATGAAAATAAATGCTCCAAATCATTATTAATTAAGAAATGTAAATCAAAACAACTCTGAAGAACCACTTCACACCTGTCAGATTAGGTAATGGATATGTGAAAACTGGGACTCTAAAACACTGTTGGTGAATCTATTAACTCATAAAACCATTCTGGAGAACAATTTGGAACTGTATCTAAAGGTTTATCAGACTGTGATTCAGCAATACCTCTACTAAGTCTATATCCCAAAGAGATCAAAGATAGAGGGTAAAGGACATATTTATACAAACATATTTACAACATCTCTTCTTGTGGTGGCAGAGAATTGGAAATTAAGGGTCTGTCCATCAGGTGGAGGATGGCTGACCAAGTTGTGCTATATGATGGTAATGAAATACTAATTACTCCATAAAAAATAATGAACAGGATATTTTCAGAAAAAAACTTGGAAAGTCTTAGAGTGAAATGAGTAGAACCAGAACACTGTATATAGCAGTCTTGGCAAAGGTTTTTGAGTTTGAGTGCTCAGGGACATGCAAAAAATGTCCTTGATGCAGGGAAGAGGGGGAACAAAGCAGTTCCCACCTGCCAATACTTCAACAACGTTGGTGATTGTATAACGATCAACTTTGAATGACTTAAGTATTTTCAATAATGCAAGGATACAACACAACTCTAAGGAACTCAACATGAAAAATGCTATCTCCTGTCATAGAAAGAAATGATGGTGTTTGAATGCAGATTGAAAAACACCATTTTAACTTTATTTCCTTCATAAGTTCTTTCCTGTATGCACAATACATTTTTCTTTCACTTGATGAATATGGAAAAACATTTTGCATGATATCATGAGTATAACTGATGTCAGGTCACTTGCTGCCTTGGGGACAGGTGAGCAAAGGGGGGGATGGAGAAAATTTGGATCTCAAAAAGTCAAAAAAACTAATGGAAAAATTGTTTCTATATGTAACTGCAATACTATATAATAGGGTCCAAACCTGGGACAGCAGATGTGGCTTGTTCTTGACTTGCTTTTCACTCCTTGCTACAGCCTCTTGCTGACTGTCCCCCTCTCACTCCAGTGTCCCAGATGCTCTCTGCCTACCTTTTTGATTTTTCTTTTCTTGAACGTTGTTTCTCTCTGTCTCCTTATTGGTTCATTCACTCATGTATTTGTTTTGTGGTGTTATTTTAATATCAATTGGAGAGGATTCTCATGGAGACTCAGAACTTCTCTGTTCTACTGTACCATCTTGGCTTCACCCCCGAAATCTTGCACCAAAATTCAAGATTTTTCTAGTTTATTGATAAGAAGTTATTGGCTTCCCTTTCCCAGAAATGTCTTTATATCACCAATACCCACTAGTACATCAAAGGTACTTGAAGATATCATCTACTTTAAAATGAATTTAACTTTTCAACCTTCAGGGTCCCAAACCTCCTTTTAACTTTTATAACAGTTTTGGTTTCTTATATTTCCTTTATCCCTCTATCATAACTGTTAACATTTGTACCTTGGAATATTCCTTGGCAATTCCTATTTGCTATTTTTCTTCTTTATCTTTATGCCACAAAGACTCCAACATACTCCATAACCTATTTTGGAAAAATAGTAGAACTTAAAATAATAATATTTCTTAAAAATGAAAAATTACATTCTTTTGCTTAACATATTATTAGCTTACTACATAGTTGTATACTTATTTACTAACATCATACAGAGACTATTTTCTGCCAATCAAGCAGTAGGGAGGGATCAGTTAGAACAGGGAGGTGATGAATGTTGCTTTTGCTAGAAAAAAGCAGAGAAAGGTCATGGGGCTCAGGGCTATTTTGGTGCCTACAGAAAATATGTGTTTAGAAATCCATGAAGTTTCCTTATGGAAAATTTCAGAAAACAAAACAAAACAAAATATCATCCTAGAGCTGAGAGCATCTTTCCTGCCTCTGCATCAGATTTTGTAAATTGATTTTAACTTTCTATTAGCTATGAAAGTAAAATTGTATTAAAAATATCTCTATAGCTTAGATTTTTATTCCTCTTTCTTAGAGTTTCAATGTATCATTTGTCACAAGAATTAGTCATCATGGAATTAATTGCTAGGGAAATGGGCTTTATACACCCAGAACTGGAAGCTGACATAAAATCCATTTAAAATAACTAAGGCAGAGAAAACTATACAGGTTCTGGAAAAGTGTACTCTAGAATTCTCATACTATCCTTGGCTCTGGTGTTTCACCCTTTCCATTCTTGAGAGGAATTTTAAAACATCCCCCACAATAGAATAGAGGCCTGTGATGATGAATTTATGACTTCTGGCTTCCTTTAATGTGAAAAGTAATAAATTCTATTTATTTTACAAAACCTAAATAGCTTTATCTTGTAGATTTTTTTTTTAAAACAGAAAAATCCCTTTCCTTCTTCAGAACACCTGAGATGTGATAGGGAAACAGAATTGTTTCCATATACAATGCTTTTAAATTCTTTCCCTGGAGCCATTTGGACTCCAAAACATAAGTGGCAAGATTTAAGCTCTTATGCACATGCATGCTCATACAGACTCTTGAAAGCAAGGGAATAGTGTTTGAATGGCTGAAAGAAAATTGGATGACCAAACAAAAATCTATGCACTCTGTTAAGAATGAGACTAAGGTGGGCAGGCTTATTAGGTTTAGTTTGTCTGGAATTCATTGCAACACCACCCACCTTTCTCCAATGCCACTGAAGTATTCTAACCAATTCATCCAGATGCTACAAAACAGATGTGCACTGAAAGCAAAGGAAATAGGTGGTGTCCATAGAAAAGTGATCTATGTGGTTAGGAAAGTATATTTTTTCCATAACAGGAACTAAATGGTATGGAAAGATATTTATAGAGCAAGGATTCCTGGCTCTCCTAGAATCTAGGGGCCTTCTGTTGGAGATTCAAGTATTCCTAAACCATGAAAGATGATTCATTTATTATAAGTTTTCTCTAGTCTTCGTAGGTACATGTGACACATTTCATTAAGATGTAGACTGAGGATACTTAATTTATTTTGTAAAAGTCTGATATACATATAATTATTTTTATTACTCAAACTAAAGAAACAAGCCAAATTGAATATTTCATCCAATTAACTACCAAACTTTGCTTCAGCAACAGCAAAACTTAAACAATGAAGAACAAAATGCCAAATTTTCTGTAGTCATTTCTTGATGTAAAGGAAAATAAAATTAATATATATGACTTCTTAATTAATCAGATAATAATGTAATCCCAAATGACCAAAGCAAATGAATCTTTTTTTCATCTTCCTGTCCTAGAGAATTAAACGTTACTCATCAGGTGTAATGGACAAATTTCTCATCATTACAATTAAATGATGAAGCCAATTATTGTTCTATGCACCAAACTATGTTAGCATACCTTGTAATAATTATTATAATTACAGTTACCACTTACATGGAATTTTAAAGTTCCTAAAGAATTTTGCATATATAACCCAGGCACTGAATGGTTTCTAAGCCTGAGAACAAGGAGGACAGATTCCTAATGAAATCATTTTCTGGTGGCATTTGTATTAATTATCCACAAGAATCAATCTGTCATAGCCCCAGTGAAATTCAGCAAAGTGATTCTGAAATTTGAACATGACATCAATATGTATGAACATTTTTCTCTCATTAACTGGGGGTATGTCAGGAAGACATCCTTTCTGAATTCAAATTCAGCCTCAGACATTTACTGGCTTTGTAACTTGATCAAACCTGTTTGCCTTAGTTTCCTCATCTGTAAATGAACTGGAGAAGGAAATGGAAAACCATACCAGTATCTTTGTCAAAAACAAAACAAAACAAATCCCTAAATTGGGTCATGAAGAGTTGGACAGGACTGAAAAATGACTAAACTCTGAACAGAGTCCTATACTGGCCATTAGCTACTATCAGGAGGAAAATTTTTTCATTAAAAATTAGTAGACACAGTACAGTAGCATCTGAACACCAGTTTAGGCAACACCAGCAGAATCATGGACTCAAGACTCCCACTTTTAAGAGTGGGAAGGACTCTCAGTCTATCTACTCCTATGATTGTAGACCACTACCTTCTGAGTTAGCCTATTCTACAATACTGGATCTAAACAAAAAATAAGTTTTTCAAGCCAAAATTGACTTCTTTTTAATATGTATCCTTCATTCTTAGTTTTAACTTAGGTGGTTTGGAAAAACAAGACTAATCTCTTTCTTAGGAGACAATCTTCAGATATCTGAAGATAGCACATTTAAGTCTTTTCTTCTTCAGGTTAAATATTTTTCAAATTGGCAGAGATGAACTAAACTATGTCCAAAAAGTCAAACTAGAAACCCTCCCATAGCTTTTTATTAATATAGCTCTTAATTCCTTTCTTCTCTACCTATGCTATTCTTTTTTGCTTTTTTTCCCCTTGCATCTGCTTTTACCATTTTTCTCCATTTTATTCAAGCTTTGAGTCTTATTTGCAACCTATTACCGATTCTGCCATTCCAAATGTTGCCATTCAATCTTATTTACCACTTTTTCTTCTCAGCAAAGTAGTTTTGATATTTATGTCTATTTCTTAATGGCTCATTGTGTCATTATGTCAGTTGAACTAATCAGTTTCCCTGTATACAGATTGATAAGCTTGAATAAGAGAAATATAAGAAATTATTCATAAACCTAATTTTTATCTTGACCTAGTACTGACAAATATATCTCAATTATTAAAGGATAGAATTATCCAGGTCATTTTTTAACATTCTTAAATTCCTTCAGATTCCATCTATCCAAATATCTATTAGACAAATAATTTGTTTTCCTATTCTCATTATTTAGAGTGTGTGATTAAATAGGAAGAGTATGTATATCCGAGGGAGGGATGTTGGGAGGAGATAATTATGGAGCTCTTGGAAAAAAATCTTAAATTTAAATGTTCATTTATACATGCCTTTTTAATCTTGTCCGAAAAGATGTGTCTGAACAAGATTAACAATGAAGTTGACATTATTTCATCAACCATAATGAGGAGGAATTTCTTAGGAGATAAACAACTCAAATAACTTTCATGAAGTACATAATTAAACTGACTATACCATATTCTTGAGAAGAAAATGGCAAACTGTCCAGTATCTTTGCCAAGAAAACCCCCAAAATGGGTTCATGAAGAGTTGGACATGTCTGAAAAACAATGCCATATTCATCAGAGAAATAAAAAACTGAATTACTTTTTAACTAGAAACTATCCTGAATTCCCAGTACTCTAAATCTGAAAAAGAAAAAAAATATTTCTAGAGAGAAAATTTCTTATGCCAACCAACTCTAAGAACTGGAAAAGAAAAGAAATTGAAGGAAAGTTGTTCACTTTTCTTCAAAGCCCTACCTCAATCCTTTTACCTGCCTCTGTCTAATTTGTTAAAAACTAAAGGTGATCCTATGAAGATTCTCCCAAATTTCCTCATGGGATCATGAATGGGCCATTCATCTCTTTAACATACATGTATAAAACAGCTATAATGTGCAAATTGAGAGTCATCATGGCCTAGAGGCCCAGGCTTAAATTTAGGAATCCACTTTGGTTCAATTCCCATCTCTGACAAAAACTAGCTGTGAAAATCATATAACTACTAAGTATTAGCTACCTTATTTGTGAAATGATAATATCTGTGGAAACTTCATGACAAGGTAGTTGCATGGACTCAAATTTGAAAATACATATGAAGGATTATATAAAAGTGTTATAAAATATATTATTATTCTATCCCTAAAACTATAGAATTTAGAACTAGAAGGGAGCATAGAAATCATACATTCCTAATTCTCCTGTTTTATAGATGAAGAAAGTGAAGCTCCTAAAGGCTGTGTCTTGTCCAAAGCAAGACTCAAATGAGACAATGAAGGTAAAGCTTTTATGTGCTACATAAATGGCAATATCATCACCATATTATCATCATCATTGCTAGCCTCTAGTCTGGCAATGAGTTCATTCCTTGGGCACTGCTATTGCCCTTGTGCTGAGTTCAATTAATGTTTATGAAAGAAATATTGGGGTGTGCTTAAAAAGAAAAAATATGAAAATAAATGCTTAAAAATTAGATATATGTAAAAATGTATACATTTATGATATAGAAAGTGTTGCTGCATTTCAGAGAACATGAAGGGAAATAAAATATCAGAAGACTGTAAAAGTAGGAAGGGGCTAAATGGTGAAGAACTTTTAAAACACATAGACTTTTACAGAATGGTCCTGAATATAAGAGAAAGACATTGCAGTTATTGATTAGAGAGATGACGAGGTCAAATCTGTACTTTAAAATCACTGACAGCTGAGTAGAAGATGGACTGAAGTGGCTAAAAACATGAGGCAAGCTATTGAAATAGTCCTTGTATAATGTGATGAAAGTCTGAGTATCTTTGTTGTCATTTAGTCATTTCAATCATGACTCTTCATGACCTTATTTGGGTCTTACCAATATCTTAGTAAAGATATTGGAGTAGTTTGCCTTTTTCTTTTCCAGATCATTTTATAGATGAGTAAGCTGAAGCAAATAGGGTTTTGTCCAGGTCACACAGTGTCTGGGTATCTAAAGAGGCTGGATTTAAACTCAGAGCTTCCTGACTCTAGCCTTAGCACCCTGCCCACTCACTGCACTACCTGTTTGAGTTTAGACACACACCAGAGATGTCAAGGAAGTGAAATAACAAGATTTGGCAACACAATGTCTATGTGAGCTGTGAGTGAGAAGTTGGGGATTACTGAGATTGTGAGCCTTAGGTGACTGGGGAGATGATAGTGTTCTTGATGGTGTAGGAGTAAAAATGAATGAATACTCCTAGTATTTAAAAATATATAGGATTTTTTAATAATAAATCAAAAGAGAGGGAAAAGAAAAAAGGTTCTTTCAGTCAACTGAGCAGAGCAAAGAGAGCCAGAGACTCATAGTAGAGTTGAGAAGAACATGGGACTTGAGAGAAAAGATCATGAATTCTCTTTTGGACATGTTGAGTTTTAGATGTCTACAGGAAATCCTGTTCAGGATTCTAATAGACAATTAGTGATGTGGGATTATATTTCGGGAGAAAAACTAGGGCTAGATATACAGATCTGGGAACTGTCTTCACAGAAGTAATAATTGAACTTATAGGAGCTGATAAGATCACCAAGTGTGATGTACTAGAGGGGGAAGTGAAGAGGGCTGGGGCAGAGCCTCAGGGGACTTTTACAATTAGTGCAGGAAGATCCAGAAAAGGAGACTGAAAAGGAATGGTCATACAGGTTAGAGTGTAATTGGGAGAGAGCAGTAGCATGAAAACCCAGAGAAAAGAAAGAGTGCCAAAAAAGGGTGATTGACAATGTCAGGGGTTCTAGAGAGGTCAAGAAGAATGAGAATTGAGAAAAGGCTATTAAAATTTGAAAATGAAAAGATCATAGGTAACTTTGGTGAAAGAAATTCCATTTGAATTATGGGGTTGGAAGTCAGACTTTGAGCCGGGGGGGAGGGGTGGGGGGGAGGTTTAGAATCAGCTGAGAGCAGAGGAAGTGGAAGCACATTTTTTTAAAACCCTTACCTTCTGACTCAGAATCAATACTGTATATTGATTCCAAGGCAGGAGTGGTAAGGGCTAGCCAATGAGGGTCAAGTGACTTGCCCAGGTTCACTCATCTAAGAAGTGTCTGAGGCGAGAAGTTCAAATCTCTGGGTCTGGCTTTCAATCTACTGAGCCACCCAGTTGCCCCCAATGGAAGTATATATTGTAGGTTGCTTTCTAAAAGAATTTATCTACAAAGAGAAGAAAGGATATTGATAGGGATGGTTAAATTAAGTGAATAATTTTTGTTTTTGTTTAGAATGGGGAGACATGGATGTGTTTGTAGGCAACAGGGAAAAAGTCAGTAGATAGACACTGAAGACTAGAATGTGGATGATATTTTCTTTGAACATACATCATAATTATTTTAAATGAGCAAACACTGAAATGAAAAGGGAAATCTGAATTCTTGAAGAAATATGCATAGTCCAATGGTTCTCAACCTGTGGGTCACGACCCTGGAGGGGGTCAAATGACCAAAACACAGGGGTCGTCTAAAGCCATCGGAAAATACATATTTCCAATGGCTTTAGCCCCTGAGAAATTGTGCTACTTTACAGCAAGATCTTGGAAAGAACGGGGACCCTGCTGCCCGCACATAGCCCTCCCCTATGAGGGGCAATGGATTTACCCTGTTGCCTGGAGACCAGACTCAAACAGAGACCCAGAGAGAGCACCCAGGCACTGGCTCTGGAGGGGTTCAGAACGAGTCCTGGAGTGGATAACTCCTGGAGTGGATAATGGAGCCGAATAACCCCAGCAAAGTGAAGCCTCAGCTTGAGCTGGAGGGAGATGACAGGAAGAAGAAGGCAATGTCTGTGGACCCCCTCCCCAGGCAGGACTTACCTCCTGCCCTAGGACTCAGGCTGCCTCCTGCTGGATTAATATTTCTCAACATATAATTAAATATTATTTTTGTGATTAATCACTATGTTTAAATTATGTTTGATTTGTAGCAATGAGAATACATAATGCATATCAGATATTTACATTCCGAATCATAACTGTAGCAAAATTACAGTTTTGAAGTAGCCACCAAAATAATTTTTTGGTTTGGAGTCACCACAACATGAGGAACTGTATTGTAGGGTCATGGCCTTAGAAAGGTTGAGAACCACTGGCATAGTCAAACTAAACAAGTTGAATTGGGCATGTGTTTTAGTCTGGAGGGAGATAGCATACTTTGTCATCAGTCCTCTTGATTTGTATTTGATGAGAGTTCTAAATTCTTTTAAAGTTGTTTGGCTTTAAAATATTATTTTATAAATTCTCTTGGTTCTGTTAATTTTATGTGGCATGAGTTTATATAAGATTTCCCCAGGTTTCTCCAAAACCATTTATTTTGTCATCCATATACTATGTTTTATTCATCCGTTTCTTAATTGATAGGAACTCCCTTATTTTTCTGGTCATTTTCACATCCTAAAGAGTTGCTATTAATATTTTAATAGATATTGGTCATTTCATGCTGCCTTTGATTTCTTTGAGGTATGTGATAAATAGTTGTGAAAGGAAATTCTTAGTTTTCTTTGTCTATTCTGAGTTTACACTTATAAAAAGGTAATCCTGTATTCTCTTTGCCTAGCTGGAGTTAACACTTTGGTTAACAATAGCTTAAGTACCCCTACTTAGTATATCACTAAACTGTGAAGATAGGATTAACTCTCCTTTGGCTATCTTTTGATTGAATCAACACAAGCTTGAACTAGGTGGAGGAACTTGAAAACCACTTGGAGAGTTCTCATCCTCAGAAATTCAATCAGTCAGGAAACTATGAACCCTTTTGATGAGAATTAATACCTTCAGAGGTGAGAAGTGGATCCCACAAGACACTGCCCCTCTCGGCAATGCTGGGCAATTTGGAAGCTTTGATTGGCCCCTGTGAAGAGGGGAAGGGACAAAAAACCACTATAAAAGGCCCTGAATTTCTGGGTCTGGGAAGTTGGCTTTAGGAAGAAAGCTGGCTTCAAGAAGAAAGTCAGCTTCAGGAAGAGTCTGCTTCAGGAGTCATCTTCAGCTTGAATCATCTTGACCTGCCTCTTGGAGAGAAATTGGGTGAGTGAATAGCTGGCTTTCCTTTCCTGACTTCCAGAGAGAGTTTAACTTTGGTTGAGAGGATTAACAAATTGTTCATAGCTGAGTTGAGCACTGGAGCAATATCTAGTGTGATAGGCTAGACATCTTCTCTATTCCTTTTTGTATTTCTTTACTTTCAGTATTTCCACCTCTTGTAAATAAAAGCTATTAAATGTCATTTTGACTTTGAGCTATAATATTTTAAATTGGTGACCACTATATTATTTATAATTTTCATATATTTTAGTCAAACCATTAAAATTTAATTCCTACATAGTGGAATTTCCGAGTCAAAAGTAATGAACAATTTGGTGACTTTTTTTGGCATTCCAAGTTACTTCCCAGAATGTCTGGCTGTGAATACATTCCCACCAAAAGTATATTGATGTATGTTTTCCCAAAATCTCTTCAAATTTTTTCTTTTCTCTTTGTCAATATATTGAGTATGAAGTAGAAACTTAGCACTGCTTTAATATCCATTTTTAAAATGTATCAGTGAGTCAGAGTAAATTTTTTTTCCTACTTAACTGCTGTCTTGGATGCCTTCCTTAAAGAATTGCTTGTTCACATCCTTTGAACATTTGCCAGTTGGGAATGATTATTGCCCTTATGAATTTGAATCAGTTTCTTATATATCTCCCAAAAAGGACAACTATATCTTAGAAATTTTCTGCAAATATTTTTGCTATCAATTTTTTTCTTTCTAATTTTATAGTCATTAGCATTGCTTATATTAAAAACTTAAAATTTTTACTTATTCAAAATTGTACATTTTATTTCATGTAAGCTTCTTTATATCTTGTTTGGTAATAAACTCTAGGCAAAGATTTGAAAAGAAATTTCCTCCTTGCTCCTCCACTTTGTTAATGAAATTACCTTTTATATTTAAGCACATTGGGCTAAATCTGGTTCCTTTCAGACTGCTTTACAGTTTTCCCAAGAGTTTGTTTGTTTGTTTCTAAATGCCCTCGTCCTTTCACTAGTAGCTGGTATTTCTGAATTTGTGAATACTAGGTTATGTAATAAAAGATGTAAGCTGACTGGAAACTACTACTGATTGAAATAGAGAAGGTAAACAGAGGGGAACCTTGTTTCTTCTTACAATGACTGCTGTTCTCTGGCTGTGACTTGAGAGAGCTGCTAATAGGAACCTAAACTTGCTTATTTGTAATGGAGATAAAAATGAGAAATGCTGAGGGACGCTGCCACACACAGGGATGCTGGTACACTGAAGACTTCTCTGGGGTTTACTCTGGGGTTTGCCTACTGATCCCTACTAATTGCTGATGGATCAATCCATTTCCTAACCCCTTTCCTCCCTCACTCCCTCCCTTAACCAACCTCTCCCTTTTGCCTTCCTCACCTCCCAAATCTTCTTGAAGCCTTTGCTTCTTCCCTCCTTCCTGAGTGAACTATAAAGATAATCCAGTTGCTTTCTCAGTCAGAGGGCTTATTGGGATAACAGGATGGGAAACTGAGGTAAGAGGGATGAGGATTTCCCTAGACTACAGGGATGATTTTAGAAAGGTTTGAGGAAGTATTGAAATCACAAACTGTGACTCTGAGATAGTTAGGGAGATGGAGGAAAACTGTTTGAATCTTCTTTCTTCTTCACCAAGAAAATCTCTTCTTCAGTATCAACTTCAACTACTCAGAACCAGAGAAACCCAAAAAAACCAAATCAGCCTCACAAAAGTCTTTCAGTCAGCTTCAAACCTCCAGGGAGAGAGAGTATGTCTCCCAGTCAGAGACCAAGTCCAAAAGCCAAGTTTCTCCCATCCAAAGGCCCCCAACTGCCCCTACTGGGGACATTCCATTGGAATCTTCTCTTGACAGACATCTAGAGATACATCTCCAGCCCTGCATCTTGGTCCACAAGTCCTGCAAAACCTCTTTCTTCATGTCTCTATCACAATTACCAGATTCATATAAT
Organism: Monodelphis domestica; assembly: GCF_027887165.1. Classification (NCBI taxonomy): domain Eukaryota; kingdom Metazoa; phylum Chordata; class Mammalia; order Didelphimorphia; family Didelphidae; genus Monodelphis; species Monodelphis domestica. The sequence goes on along the minus strand of NC_077231.1, from coordinate 16,604,357 downwards.
TCTGGATATCTAAACTCTGATATCATCAGTAAAACACTATAATATAATTTTTTTACCCATTATTACTTATCCCTTCAATTGAAAAAATCTCTTGGCATTTCTTGTCTTTTGTTAAATAATGGTGATGATAATGGATAGTTGTGCTTTATTTCTTTAGTGTAAAGGCCTCTAGTTTATTCCAGTTACATAGAGTGCTGGCTCATCATTTTAGACAGGTAGTAATATGCATATTAAACAAAGATCTATTTAATCTTGTGATCTTTAGTATGTGTATGTGTGAATGTGAATGTTAACACTAATTAATGCTGTACTCTTTCAAAAGATTTTTTCATGCATTTATATAACTATGTGAATTTTGTTCTTATTATTAACATATTCTAATGTATTTGCAGTTTTCCTCAGATTCAACCAACTCTTAATTTCTAACATAAGCCCAAATTGCTCATTGTATATCATCTTTCTGATAAACTGTGGTAGTTTCTTTGCTAATGTTTTATTTAAAAATTTTGTATTGATATTCATTAGGGACATTGGTCTAATATTTATTTGTTTTGACTCTTCCTGGCTTAGGAGTAAGTTTTATCATGAGAGAAATTTTGTTGGATGTCATCTTTTCTTCTTTTTGTAAAAAATTCATATTATGTTGGAGTTATTTGTTATTGAAAGTTTAACAGAATTTACTTATAAGTTCATTTGTTCCCTTTCCCCCACCTGAGGAATTCATTTATGTATTGTTCTATGTGGTATTTTTTCTGTGATCAAATATTTAAATTTTATGTTAGTTATTTGTAAATCCAGTCAATTCATGTTTTAAAAAGTACTCATTCATCTAATTTAAGTTCTGGAATTTCTTGGCATATGCAATGTAATTTCTAACAATTTTCTGTATTTCTTCTTCATTGGTTGGGAATTCTCTTTACTCTTAAGGTTGGATCAATTTTAGAAAAATTGTAAACATAAATGAAAATATTAATAAAACAAAATTCTTATGATTATATGAATCTAAAACCAAAATCTAACATTTTCTATAGAGGAAAAACATTAGGGATCTTTCCAATAACGTTATATGTTATTCTACTTAAAATGCTATTTTAATGAGCCTATGAAGAAAATAAGGGAATAAACATATCCACAGTAAATGTTAAAGACGTAAAAGCATCATGATTTGCAGATGATATGATTAGTTGCTTAGAAAATCCTTGACAATTAACTAAAATTAATTGAAATAACTTTAGTAAAGTAATAATATATGAAATAAACTAAAAAATTGTTGACTTTTATGTAATATGAACAAAGTCCTACAGAATGAAATAGAAACAGATAATGACCCAGAGATAATGTACTTAGGAGAATAGGAAATGGTGGCAGTAGCTTGATTTTTTTATTCCCCTGAGCCAAACAAGCCTTGAAAATAATTTTGATGCCTTTTAGGAAAAACTAGACTAATTTATATAAGGGATGAGTGTTAGGGTACTTCTCTCAGCATATCATAACTATGTTTTTTCTTCTTTGAGATAACCTTCTTCAGTTCCTTCAGTGACTCCCATTATGAGATGATTTCAAGGACCTAATTGGGTAATGAATTTTCTGCATATCCTTATAATACTTTTAAGGAAAATATCCATTTGCTTCCTCATCAGGATCATCTCTCTTTCTGTTGTTAAATTTTTATTATTAATAATTTCCTTTATTTCCTGGACCAGCCTTGTCTGAAAAAATCTGAGCCCTAACTTATTCAATGAAACTCAATAAAACATTTATTAAGTACATACTATTTGCCAGGCACTGTTGATAAGCATTGGGTATACAAATAATAAAAAAAGAAAGACAATACCTTCCCCCTAATGGAGGAAGATAATGTAAAAAAGAAAGCTGAAAAGCAGAGGGATGGGAACCAGGATCTATACAGAACAAACCAAGCAGAAATACTGATAGTAAGTAGAGAGTTAATCTGAAAAATTTGGGATCCAAGAATTCTATTATAAAGAGAGCCTTTGGTCTTTTTAAACTACTCCCTTCCCCTCCTTTGTATTGCTTCACTCCCCACTCCATGAATCAATTCTCTGCCCCAATGGATCTGATTGTTCTTCCCTCTTTGAGTCAATTTCAATGCACATAGGAATTAAGTATTTCCTCTCTACAATCTCTTTATCTTTCCAGTGCATTTGGTGTTCTCTCCTACTCCTGCCATGCCCTTCTTTATGACATATAAATTTACCCCATTTTATTTATTTTCCCATTTCTCTTAGTATTAACCTCTTTTTTATCTTTATATATATGTCTTGGCATTTCATCCTATATAGTTTGTCACTGTTCCCTCTAAATATAATTCTTCTAGTTACCCAGGTGATAACAACAATTTTTAAGAGTTACCAATATCCTCTTTTCTTGTAGGGATACATATAATTTTGACTTATTGGGTTCCTTAAAAAAATGTTTCCTCCTTTCTTAATTACCTTTTGGTGATTCTCTTGAGTTCTGTGTTTGGGCATCAAATTTTTTGTTCAAGTCTGGTCTTTTCTTTACACATGCTTGTAAGTCTTCTATTTTATTAAATGACCATTCTTTCCCCTGTAAGAATATGGTCAGTTTTGTTTGGGTAGTTGATTCTTGGTTGTAGACCTAGTTCCCTTGCTTTCTGGAATATCATATTCCATACTTTTCAGTTCTTCAGTGTAAATGTAGTCAGATATTGTGTTATCCTCAATGTGGTTCCGTGGTATCTGAATGACTTCTTCTTAGCAGCTTGTAGTATTTTTTCCTTGATCTAGTAGTTCTTGATTTTGGCTGTAGCATTCCTGGGTATTGTCAGTTGGGGATTAAGTACAGGAGGTGATCTGTGGTTTCGTCAATCACCACTTTTCCCTCTTTCTCTAGAATGTTGGGGCAGTTTTCTTGGAAAATTTCCTGTAGAATGATGTCCAGGTTTTGTTTTTTTTTTGTCATGATCTTCCAGTAGTCCAAAGATTCTAAAGATGTCTCTACTGGATCTGTTTTCTAGATCTTCCATTTTGTGGATGAGGGTGTTTCATATTTTCCTCAATTTTTTCATTCTTTTGATTTTGTTTTATAGTTTCCTGATGTCTTGTGAATTCGTTTGTTTCTAGTTGTTAGATTTTCTTCTTTGCCTCATCTTTCATCTTCTTTGCTTCATCTTTCATCTCCTCTACCCAGTTTCAAGCTGATTAATTTTGGCTTTCAAGGCACTATTTTCTGTTTCCAGATGATTTGTTTTGCTTTTTAAGTTCTTTTCCCAGTTGTCTTCAGTCTCTCTTAATTGTTTTTTTTTTAAATTGTTCCAAAGTCAGTGTCCAATTCACTGGAGTTTCTGTGTTTTTTGCTTGGTGTTCCTTGATCCTCCTTTGTTCCATTTACTCTTTGTTCATTGCCTGGATAGAAGCTGTTGATTGAAATTTCTTTTTTCATTTTCTGTTGTTTATTCATATTTCTTCTTTCTTTTCCCCCTTGTAGTTGCCTGTAGTTTTGCTCCTCTCATTATGTGCTGGATCTGTGAGTTTGGGCTGTTCAGTCCTGAAAGAGATTCTTCTCTGTTCTGCTGATTGATGCAGCTAGTCAGATCTTCCCCAGCTGATAGCAGAAGCCTAAAAGGAGCTGGTCTTCCCACCCTGTTGTCAAAGGTGTTGCCTTTAGTTTGTTGCAGCTTTTGCCCTTGGAGCTTAGTCAGAAGGCTCTCAGATCAGTCTGAGGGGGAGGGGTGTTGGAGCTTGAGCTTCCCTGCCCTCTGAAGGCTTCTTACCTGTCCTATTGATGAGATTGAGCCAGGGTGGAAGAATTGATCTGCAAAGCTGAATGGGCTCTGAGGCCAAAACCTTAGGAAGGGGGAGGGGCGAAGGAGTGTCTTGGCTGAGACTAGGCTGCCTGCTCTGTTCTTCTTCTCTAGCTGCCTCTATACCACCTGTGTTCTATGCCATGAGCCTGGCACAGCTTTGCCAGCAAGATACTCCCTCTGCATTAGCACCCTTGCTCTCCCAGAGATTCCAGCCACTGCTGGAGGCTCAGCTCTATAGGTGGGGGAGGAGTCCTGGGACCTTTTTTCTTCCTTCCCCTTAAACATGCATGTTCTAGAATTCAGGCTTTTGGTGGGCAGGGTGTACCTTGTAAGTTGTGTAAGAGGAGGGTTCCCTAGCTCTGTCCTGTTGTTAGATTTGTCCCCTGGAAGCATTGTGTTTTTGATCAGTGAGGAAGGGTTTATAGAGGTCTGAACTGTTGCTGTCTCTAAGTCGTCATCTTGATTCCACCTAAAGAGAGCCTTTGGGAAGAGTTTAGTCCTCCACCCTCCAGTCCTCCAGTTATAGACGAGAAGCCACTGCAGAACTGAGGTGTTGAATATTTAAAAAAGAGTCAAAAGGAATAATTAGATTTCATGTTATCAATTTATCCTAAGTGGGACATGATGTTCCTTGGTGTTTAAACAAAAGGTTATTGGTGAGAATCAGGTAAAAAGTAGCAATTTCTTTCCTTTGTTCCTTGACATTCTGAAAGAAGAAATATATTATTAAGATGCACAAAGGAATTATTACCTATTTTACTTTTAACAGAGAGAAAACTCCAGAAAATGTTTTGGAATGCTTTCCCATCTCCCAAAATCTCTTCTGTTTTCTCTTTCTGTCTAGATGGTCTATAGCATACTCTTATGGAATACTCCTATCGATATTCTAACTGATCTTTAGCCAGTTTTTCTCCAACATGCCTTTCTTCTCTGATTCTTGAATTTCAAACATTTATGTGACACTAATATCTCTTTGTACTTCTTTTATCTATCTAAGGATTCCTCCATCTCCTTTGTTTTGTTTTCATACTTTTCTCCCTTGTTAATATTTCACTTGGTGATTTTATCAACCTCACTAGATTCAATTCAACTCTCATCTCTCTCTGTTAATGTTTCTGCCTATCTCTGTCTCTGTTCCTGTCTCTGTTTCTCTCTCTACACACATACACACAGCTGGCAAGAGTACTATCATTACTCCCAGTTACTCAGATTCATAATATAAATATCCTTCACTTTTACTTTCTACCCCACCATAGCCAATATATTGCCAAATCTTAATACCTATTTTTGTCCATTCTCTACTCTAATATTACCACCACTTTCATGTAAGCCCTCATAACTTTACATCTGCTAATGACCTTCTGGTTGGTCTCCTTGACTTATTTTATTTAAATTTAATTCTTTTGTTCTGTTCTACACTATTGTCTTATATAACTTATTCATAAAACTATATTAATTATTTTAAGCTAATAAAAATTCATTTTGCTTTATATATAGCACTGAATATTCTTTGGGTCTAGTTCTAAACTGTAGCCCTATTGTCTATTTTATTTTAATAAGTAGCAAATATGATCAAAGAAAAAACAAACTTCTCTTTAGGACTTGTCTCAGTCTATTATAGTTAGGAAATAACTAAAAAAATGTAACTAGAAGTATCAAGAAATGGATTGAGAAATCAGAATTCATCCTTTTCCAGTTAATTATAATTAAAAATTATATATATATTATAGGATAAATATATAAAATATATAAAAAAATAAAAATAACCTTTACAGCAGGACTAGGGTACATCACTCACAATGTGTATGTAGAATACACTTACAACAATCAGTTTATACTGCTATTATTGGCTCTCTAATAAGTAGGTATACCTGGCTGAAGGCTAGGATGGTATGGCTGGTGGGTCTGCTATCTGTACATATTGAGAAGATAATTCAGAATATTTCTAATCTTACAAATCTCACGTGTAAAAACAGGGTGAGAGTTGATCATTTTGGGCATGTGTATACTCATACCACGCACACCTGCAATTATAGAAACCAAACCTCATTTGTTACTGATGAGTGAAATCTGGGACAGCTGGTTTCTATTCTTTAATTATCACTCAGATCAGTATTGTAACTTAAAAAATAGAGGGCAAGACACTGAAGCTCTCAAGTAGGAACACATTCATGTAATAGTAATCTTTCCTTCTCTTATGTTTACAAATTATGATAATATCTCTTTCTATATTCTCACTAGCATACTGCCAAAATGAGTTAATCTGGGATGAGTTAATTATGTCCAATAGCATATGAAATAACAATGTGATATCTTGAAAATCAATGGGATGGCATTCATTTGATGAAAAACATACTTGCCAGTAAATGTTCTAAATGTGAATGTTTTGGTTTTATAAAATATTACTTACTTATAAGGGTCATAAGTAATTAGAAAAGCATCAAAACATCTTGCTTTAATCTAGGCATAAAGGAAATTAATATTTTACTCATTATTTCCACATTATGTTTACTTCTAATTTAATTTAAAGGAGAAAATAAAATATGCTATCTTCCAGGCTCAGAACATACAATAATTTATCCCAATTTTTAAAATTTATTATAGCTTTCAGTAAATGGAATATGTTATTAACTATATAATTAACACTGAATTATGGAGATTTATGTTATTTGTCCATATATCCACATGACCAAAAAAGATGGAGGAATAAAAGGAAGGAGTACATCTCAGTTCTCTTGCAGCTACAGTCTAGCCAGAACACCATGAAATGCAGTGATCGGTAAATGGAAAAATTTAAAAGGGTAATTTTTCTATCCTAGATTATCAGGCACTTGAGGAAGGTATCCACTGAAGAGCCTGGACCAAAACCTATAGCACTTTGCTGTGTAAGAAGGAAACTTAGCTAAGCTGCCCCTCATTTGTATTAGTTTAGGAATCCCTTTAGTTTGATATACCACATAACTATGGGATTTGTAGTAATAATACAGTACCAGACAAGAGTCTATATATGCAACCAGATTAAGAATTTAAAGTGTGTATATTGTAAAAGTAACTTTAAGTGTGTATGTTACCACATTAATCATAAGTGAGTTACTATGTTAATCCTAGCTGTGTGAATCTATTTTATAATGAACTTTATATCAAACCAATTCATGTAAGATACTACAGGGATTAGAAGGTCATCCAATTGTCAAGGAGGACAGGAGCTCTTAGAGGGCTGGAGCCTTGGACTTCAGGGACCCTCAAAGGGCGTTTGGTGGTTGGGATGTACTATGTCAAGAATGACCTGTAAAGAAGCCCAGATCAAAAATGTTCTGACCTGTCCATGATCTACTATTACTCATATCAAGAGCGATTTTTTGTTAAGTCTTCACCCCTACTCTGTTAGTTCCTCTGTTTGCATTTAAAAACCTATCAATGTCAATGATCAGAGTCACAGATTCAGCTGGGGAATCTGTAGACCCCTGGGCCATGATTTCTCTGTCCCAGTAAAGTCAGATCTTTCTCCTGAAGGGTCTCCCAGCATCATATTTTTACTGCTGGTACAAGGAGTGTGGTCCAGTCAATAAGCATTTATTAAACACTAAGTGCTGAGGAAACAAAGGAAACACATGACCCAAAGTCAAACCTATTGATTTCTTGCTCTTGCCCCATCGATAAACCCAGTGGATCCTATATATACCCCATAGATGGATACAATGCAGAAATAACTGAAGTCTGATCCTTTGACCCTGGAACTGGTCTCAGAATTTTCAATTGTAGGAGGGCTGGGAAATTCTAGCTCTTTCAATCCAGTGCCTCACTAAATTCAAGGATTCATCCCATACATTTGAGCTGGGGCTTGTATTTGAATAATCAAGGTCAGGGATCTTAGGCAAGGAGAAATCCTATAATTTTATTTCTTTGAATATATAGTGCCTCCCACTTAACTGACAAGGGTTGAGGCTAACATCAATCTACTAGAGCTCCTCTTTTGTTGTCCAGAGTCAAACCAAGGTCAGGAACATTCAAAGCATAGACTTGGTGGGCAGTGATAAAACTGTGTCTTAGATTAAACTGTTTAGGTCTGACTGAAAATCTGAAGTTCCTTGAATTTTAAGCTCATATTACCCAGAGGTACTATTGGAATCCTTCAAGGAAACAGCATTATGCACTGATAAAGCAGTGGCAGGAACCCAGAAAATACCAAACAAAACTCTAACATTTCCTTCAAAAATGACATACCAGATCCTAAAATAAAGTACCAATTTAAGAAGTAAGTTAGAAAAAATAAAAACCAATTAGATTCACATGATATAGAATTATTCCGGAATCAAATGGCCAAAACACAAAGCCACAAGAATTGCATAACTCTATGACATGTACAAGAAAAGTCTTTTTAAAAAAATATTTTTCCATGTTTACATGATTCATTTTCTTTCTCTCCCCTCTTCCCTCCCAGAGCAAACAAGCAATTCCACTGGGTTGTACAAATATTATCACTTGATACCTATTTCCATATTTTTGCTTTAGAGTGATTTTTAAAAGCCTAATCCCCAAATTATATACCCATACATACATGTGATAAGCAAGAAAAGTCTTAAAGAAAACTATACCTGACCATTAGGTCAACCAGAATTCCTGGAAGAGAGGAAGCAAAAGTTTTTTTTTTTTTTTTAAGAAAACATATTAGAAATAAAATGAGAGTTCTAAAAGAAAGAATTGGAAATGTGTTAAAGCTTTGAAGAAAACATTTTGAAGAAAAATTAATATCTTAATACAAGAAGTATAAAACCTTACTCAAGTAGTAGACTCTGAAAATTAGTATGAATCAAACATAAGTTAACTTAATGAGTCAAGCATAAATATTAAAGCAAAGTCACAAGATGAAAATGTAGAAGCAATTGAAAATTTCATATATATATATATTATATATATATATATATACATACACATATATGTATTTATAACAACTGATCTAGAAATTAGATCTAGGAAAAAATCTAAGAATCATTGGATTACCTGAAAATTATGCCCCCCCTCCCAAGAAGAAACAAAAGCTAGGAAACTGTTTCAAGAAATTATGACTAGAAATTAACCTAAGTCAGAAGATAAGGAATTAATTGATCACTTCCTGAAGTGAACTCCAAAATGAAAATTCCCAGCAACATGATAGCAAAACATTCAATCTCTATGACATTCTCCCAACAAAAATCTTACTGAAAATAACTGTAGCTTAACTACTAAACATATAATTTTCCTTTTTCCCCTTCAGTAATATTTTATTTTTTTCCACTTACATGTAAAAGTAATTTTTAGCATTTGTTTTCTAACATTTTATTTTCCATTTTCATCTCTTTATCAGTAGTGGATAGCATATTTTATCATTATCCAATGGAATCATAGCTGATCATTACACTGATAAAAGTCTCATTCTTTCAAAGCTATTTGCTGTTACCATATTGTTGTCATTACCCAAACTCTTCTCATTCTGCAAATTTCACTCTATATCAATTTATACAAGTCTTCTCAGGTTCTCTGAAATCCCCCTTTTATTATTTTTTGCAAAACAATAATTTATCCCATTATATTTATACACCATAACTTGTTCATCTATCACCCAATTTATGGGAATCCTTTCAGATTCTCCAATATTTTTCACTTCAAAGAGTGTTATAAATATTTGTGTACATACTTAGTTTATTTTGCTAAATTCTGCTCCTTACTTTGTCTTCTTTCCCTTTTAGTTCCCTGTTGAGTTAAATATATTTCTATAATTAATTTTATTATATTTATTACAATAATATTTCTATATCCAACTCCATGTGTGTCTTTTTCTTCTTTTGACAAGTTCAGATGAGAATTAGGCTGAAATATTAGTTTCTTCTCCCCACCCCCACCTTCTAGTTTGTATGGATAACTACGTGTGTATCCTAATCATGTTAGAGAGTTTCTCCATACTTTTGTTTTTCTTCACATACTCCAAACAGTGTATTCCTCTTCTCTATTATTCTCTTAATATCATCATGATATAATAGATCTATTTCCAGTCTTATCAAATTAAACTCCCTCTCCAAAACCTTAAGACCCTAGAATTCAGAGAAGATATATGTATCATCTTCCTATATTAGAGTATAAGTTTATCTTTGTTTAGTAGTTTATCAATGTTAATTTATATTTATCTTTTCATTTTTCTATTAATTTCTGTGTTTTGTAAAGGTTAGATTAGGGGTTTTGACAAGATAAGAGAGCAGATTTTAAGAACTTAAGTTTTAATGGGAATATAAAGTAGAATTATAAATTAATATTATCCCTTTAAGCCAGAGAAAAGAAAACTTCTAGCAAATTTTAATAATTAACTATTTAATTTTATTAAAATAGAGATAGTAAAAGAATATAGTAAAATGAATACAGTAAAGGAGAGAAATATAGGAAAGAGGTAGAGAAAGAAATTGCCTAATGTGAATCTTAAAACTGCTCAGACTGTACCTTAGAAGATTTGGTTAAGCTATTCCTCATTTTCTACAATGGAAGTATTTGATCAGGAATGTATTGGGAATTTTAACATTACTCCACCCATACTTAGGTATACTTTAGGGGAAGATAAAGTTGTAAAATTCATTACTGAACAATGAAAAGTCCCCAACTCATACTTATTGTAAAGCTAAACCCTTAAGCTAGGTCTATTTTTAGATCTAATACAAAAGGATACTAAGTACTTATAAAGATTAAATTAATCACTAAAAAGGTCAAGCAACTTACAAAGGGCAAGCTTAGCAAGAGGTGTGAAGTTTTAGTCTACTCAGGGAAGGTGATAACAGAAGAAGATGTGAATTAAGAATGGACAGTCCTGTGGAAACCATCTACTGTGATTGGTAGATGTGAAAATTTAGGGGAGGTGACACAAGAGAAATTTCTCTTTAAAAGGAGCTGGTCTCTCTGAACTGAGTTAGTTTAGTTTGGAAACTGAATTGGAGGGTCTCTCTGAACACTGGAGTTTTGCTTGGAACGACCTTGTGGTGAGTGATAAAAGACTGACTAGTCTCTCTTAAAGCTCAGGCCTAGGCCAAATGGCCTAGGCCCTTTCCTATTATTTCCTCTTACTCTCTGTCTCTCTCCCTTCCCTTAATTCCTTCATTTGTATTAATTAAAATCTCCTTAAAACCCAGCTGACTTTGGTATTTTCATATTTGGGAATTTTTCCCATGGCGACCACTTATTTTTGATTAAAATCAAGACAATAAAATTATCTTTACAGTTTTGGCAATTCACAGTCTTAAACCGTATTTTCACGGCCACACTAACTAACTAACTAGCTGTCCTATAACTACCTATAACTGCCCTTAGAGAAAGTCCAGCTGATGACCCTTCGGCTTAGCTCACCAGGCAGAATCAATCAATCAATCAACCTATCTATCTATCTATCTATCTATCTATCTATCTATCTATCTATCTATCTATTTCTCATCCACCAACTAACAACCGACAACCAACCACCAACTAATCACCAACCCAAACCACCACCAACCAAGCTCTAATGACCAACTACCAACTACAAACCACCTCCCAACCCAAAAAAGGCCCCAAAATCCTCGCACTGGCTTTTTATACCCCCTTCTAATCTCACATCCTATCTTTCTTTCCTATATTTCTTGTTTCTACTTCCTTTCACTGTGGGCTGGTATATTTTTACATATCTCTATGGTAAAAGAACCTCCAGGTCCCCAGTTAAATTAGAGAAATGGATTAAGAATTCCTTTTTACAGTTTGAACTTAAAATTTCCAGGCATTTGTGGTCTTCTTATCAGGAATGCTGCAAGTTCTCTATTTCATTGAAGGATCATTTCTGCACTAAAGAATTATATAGTCATCCTTGACTATATCTGTATCATTTGTCTTTTGGAATGTTGTATTCCAACTTTTTGAAGAGTGGATGTTGGAAGAGTTGATGCTGGAAGTTTCTGGGAGTTTTTCTTTTGGGGATTTTTCCAGGAGGTGATCTGTAGATTCTATTTCTCTTTTATCCTCTGGTTCTAAGAGATGCAGACCTATTTTCTTTTATGATTTCTTAAAATATGATGTCTGGGTTCCTTTTTTCTTTGTGACATTTAGACAGTTTTTTATTTTAAAATTTTCATTTTATTTTGAATGATGTTGACAGTTCCCTATTGTCTTCATTTAGAAGAATAAATACTTTAAATCTGTCACTTGATTCTAGAAATAACTTTTATAATTATGATATAACTCTATCCTTAAAATACTAAAAATAAACCCTTAATGTGCAAAAAAAAGTCCTCTGCTAAATGGGCCTCATTTTCCTCATCTGTAAAAAGAGACAATTGGACCATGTGAACTCTGAGGCCTTTCTCAGCTCGACATCCATGAAATATGAATATAATCTCATTTTTTCTTTCCTTTTTCATTGGGCATTGGTAATGACCACTGCCTGACTGTACCTGGCTGATCAAATTCTAGCCCCAGGCTTAGGCTCAAGTTTTTTTTTTTTTTGTCTCAAGATGTTCTTGGTGATGTCAGGCACTCCTTTGGTTGACCTGTCCTAGAGGTCCACTCTTAGTTTTGGGTAAAAAGATCCCAGGGAGGCTCCCCCTGAGAACTGTGTCCTCATCCCAAACCATGGATTATGTCCTCATTCCAAACCCAGACTGGGATTCTTGGCTTCACCCTGGCCCCACGCAGATCAACCCCCTTCAGCTCAGATTGTCCTGGGTTGGGACTCCAGACTTCTCCACAGGTTTGCAATTTCAAGGGGTGTTAGTTGGTTTGGACTAGTATTTGCCCTTGACTTATCTTGGATTTAAGTTCAGAATATGTGAGAGCAGAGGGAGGTGGGTATCAGGGGGTGTTTTGGTTTACTCTTGGCTTGCTCTTCATTTGCTGCTATGACTCCTGCTAGCTCTGCTCTCCTCAGTTTCCCAGATGGTTTCTGCTAACCTTTTTAGTATTTCTTTTTTTGAAGGCTATTTCACTCTGTCTCCTTTTGGTTCTTTCACTCCTGTACTCATTTTGTGGTAATTTTTTACTCTTGGTCAGAGAGGGTTTTTGTGGTGAGACAGCACTGCCATTCTAGTTACTCCTCCATCTTGGCTCCACCCCTAGAAGTCATCTCTGTATTAGGAGCTGTGCTTATGTACCAAATTCTATTCAGGATAAAGTTTAAGATCTTTAAATGGGTATTTAAGGTACTTTACAATCTAGTGTATCAAAGTTGTACAACAGAGAAATAACTGAACTGAATGCATTATTAACTTTTATTATGGTTAAATTTATTGGTTGGACTGAAATTATTTAATTGGTGGTCACCAGGGATTTAATTTATAAATTCCAAAATGAATTATTAAAGTAAATGGAATTTATGGTAGTTTATTTACAATAGAGGGAAGATATTAAGGAAGAGAGAAAAGGGGAGAGAGAGAGAGAGAGAGAGAGAGAGAGAGAGAGAGAGAGAGAGAGAGAGAGAGAGAGAGAGAGAGAGAGAGAGAGAGAGAGAGAGAGAGAGAGAGAGAGAGAGAGAGAGAGAGAGAGAGAGAGAGAGAGAGAGAGCTTCCTCTGAAACATTAAGGTACCAATCAGGGGAAAGGAGTCTCAAGACAATGGGCCTTTCTCAGAGGTTAACACTTCAAGAAAGGGCATGAAACTAAGTCAGCCTTTACACTCACCATAGAGACCATTTAAAAGGAAAGCAGTCTGAGGTTTCCTGCATGAGGTCCTCCAGGGGTCCACAACCAAGTGTCTTCACTACAAGTCTGAGTGTCTGTCTTCCAGTCTCTCCTCAAGTGTCTGTCTTCCAGTCTCTCCTCCAAGTGACTCTTCTTCAATCTTGATTCATCCTTGTATGCCTGTTTCCTCTGTTTAAAGACCTTTTACTCTTGTGTTACCTCCCCTAAATTTTTATGTCTACCAATCAAAGCAGTTGTTCCCCTCAACAAAAAGCCTTAAGATTAAATACAAAGTCCTTGAAAGCCATTTTCTTCCTACTATGTACCTCCTCCTGTGGACACAATAATAAAATTAACATCATCATTGCTTCTGAGAAAGGCATCCAAATTGCCTGCCTTTGTGATTCACCAAACTCAAAACTCCCTTTCCAAGCTCAAACTCCCCTATATGTCTTGTTTATCTCTATTAGAACATAAACTCTTTCAGAACAGGTATTGTTTCACTTCTGTATTTGCATTATGGTGCTTTTTAGTGACTGGAACATACAAATTTAAATATGTTTTCATTCATAGTTAATGAAAATATGAAGAGAGTATCAGGCAATTATCTGTCCTGCATTCTGTTGCTGAAAAATTATATAATCAATATGATATTACTATTTGAATTAAAGATGTATCAGCTTTTAATAATATTAATATTCAGTTTATGAAGACCCTTAGTTTCCTGTGCTAAACTAATAAGACTAACAACATATCTAATCATTTCACAGAGGCTACTAGATATTCACTGTATTACAGCATGTTAGAGTTGGAAGAACTCTTAGAGGTCATCTATTTCAAATCAAACCTCATGAGAAGTCTTCTGAAACATCTCTGGAAGAACAATGGGTTTGGATTCTGAAATTATGAGTTCCAGTATTGGTTCTGCCACTTACTTAACCTCTCAAGAATGCAGTTTCGTTATCTGTCAAATGAGAAAGCTGGACTAGGTCCCTTCCAGCATTAAATCTAATGGTCCTATGATGCCAGTCAATTGTCTCTGCTATTGAGTAGGAGAAAATCACATAAATGTCTCATTCTGTTTCCCCAAAAGAATTAAAATGGAATTAACTACTTTTGTTTTTGTTTTTGATTTTTCTTGGGAGCCCAAATAGGGCCAAAATAAGGGTTATAGGCTATAACATCCTTTGATTACCTTCTTCAGTGTCAACTTTCCTTGTTTAATTGAACAAGTCCTTCGCTTTACTATCATTAGGTAGATTATCATTTGGTTAGTTGCAAACCTCCTCCTGATCCCACTCTAATTGTATTTCTTTCCATATGGATCTTTGATCTGTTTTTCCTAGTTCCTATTTCCTTTTCCTTCAGAGTTCTATACACTTTCTATTCATTTTTTTCAAATTCCTTATCACAAGTTTTTTATGTTTCCTTGATGCTATGTGTATTTCTAGTGTCAAAAAGGACCAACTCTGATTAAAGTGGAATTGTTATATAAAAAAGTAAAATATTTGGGAAATAATACTTTTCTAAATATACTTGAAAGATGGCACAGAAAATTTGATTACTTTTGCCTTAATAAAACTTTACATGTAGAGTAACCCTGCATATGATGTTAGTCATTGACCATTGGTTTAACTTTCTTTTAAACTCAGGTTTCTGAAGGACTGTATTTTAAATTTATTATTTTTTGTTTTGTTTCAACCCAATTCCAGATGTGCTATATGGATCTGGAACACACCTTGTGCCAGGCATAATCCTGAATGTATTAACTTGCTGCTCTCTTTCCTCATGATAGAACTTGACAGACAAGCAGTTAAATGAAGTGAGCACTCACTCAATTTCAGTGTTTGCCAAGAAAAACAGAAACAAAAACATGGGAGAGGAATATAGAGTTGGAAGGACTTTTGAAAAGTCATTATTTGGGGGTCTGATAGCATGATTCCTTTTGCCAAAAGCTTCACTGACATGGGGGCTAATATCTGAGCTAAGGGGAAAACCCTGTATTCCTTACGTCCCAGACAACATGGACTGAAATCGGAACAGATTTCTGAGGGGGAAATGAAACACTGAAACACTGATCTCAGCTTCAGTCCCAGGAGGGTGGTAGCCCACTGTATGACAAAATAAGCCCTGGTAATCGGACACATTTGGCATCTTTGGTGTTTGGCAGAAGTCATGAATGAGCAAATATGAATATTTGATTTTTATGTTTTAAAGTGGGTGGTCTTTTAAATTCAGGGTCAGCAATAAGTTAGTACAGAGACAGGGAGGGAAACATGCAGCCTCATTGACTAACATGACCTCTGGATAATTAGATGGTTGAATTCTTCTTGTTATGACACTCCCATAATATTACAGTAATGGAAAAAATAGAGAGAGGAATGAAGATACAATTCACACTTTTGGTATAGCAAAATATGTGCATATTTAATTCCCCAACCATCTTTGTATTTCCTATCTCATCCCACCACTCCTCTAACAAAGAAAAACAGCTTATGCTCCCTATCCCATTTCCTACATGTTGGGTTTAGGTAACAGCTTAGAACTTAAAGGGTAGGGAAGGAATATTTCAATTGGGTCATATTTTGTATAGTTTTTACTTTTCTAAATAATTGTCCTTGAACAACAAATGACTTTGCTATGATGGAAAAATAAATAGAAGTCAATACCTACTTAAGATTTCAACTCTGAGTATTAATTTCTGATCCTGAGTGTTACTTATGATATGCATATCTGATGTCTTGGAGTTATAATGGAAATTACACAATTTCAGAGTTTCAAGAGGGAAGCAGCTAACTAGTCTAACTCATAACTAAACAAGCAGCCATCAAGCCTCTATTTGAAGACTTCCAAGTTGGGGGAACCTAATACAACACCTTAAATAGTCCAATCTCCTTTTGGACAACTTTAATTTATTCTAAAGTTTGTCTTGGCATCA
Organism: Monodelphis domestica; assembly: GCF_027887165.1. Classification (NCBI taxonomy): domain Eukaryota; kingdom Metazoa; phylum Chordata; class Mammalia; order Didelphimorphia; family Didelphidae; genus Monodelphis; species Monodelphis domestica. The sequence continues at coordinate 16,587,973 of NC_077231.1, read as the reverse complement.
GGACTAAATTTGCCTCTTTGTAACTACATCTGCCACTTATGGTTCTGCCTTCTGGGGACAAAGAGAACAAGACCATTCTCCCTTTTGCTTGACAATCCTTCAGGTATTTGAAGATAGCCAACACATTCTCCCATAGTGTTCTTTCAGATTAAATATCCAATGTTCCTTGTACCTTTTATAACTTGGAATTATGGCTCATTATGATCTTGGTTGTTTGCCTCTGGGTACTATCCAGTTTGTTATCAGTGTCCTTCTTAAACTGAGACTTTAAAACACAAGCATAATAATCTAGATATGGTCTTAATAGAATAGAGCACAGAGGTATTGTAATCAACAAATCATATCTCAATGCTTAGTCCTGGGCAAGAGTCTGTGTATGTACCCAGAATAAGAATGTAGTCCCAAGGTAATGCTCGAGGTACAATTTCAAGTGGGTATATTGCTATAATTTTAAGTATGTATGTTATCATATTAATCATAAATTAATCTTAAGTGTGTGTATCCATTCTATAACATATTTAAAATTTATTTTTTGATTTAAGTATTTTTCCATGGTTACATGATTCATGTTCTTTCCCTCTCCTTTTCTCTCCATACTTCCAGAGTTGACAAGCAATTCCACTGGGTTATGCATGTATTATCATTCAATACCTATTTCTATATTATTCATTTTTATAACAAAGCAATCTTTTAAAAACCAAAACCCCTACATTAACCAGTGATGAATCAAATGTTTTCCTTTTGTTTTTCTATCCCAACAGTTCTTTCCCTTGATATGGATAGTATCCTGTATCATTGCATTGCTATTAGTAGCAAAGTCAGTTACATATGATTCTCATTTCATAAGTATATAAAGAACAAAGTCAAATTTATAAGAATCCAAGTCATTCCCCAATTGATAAGTGGTCAAAGGATATGAATACACAATTTTCAGATAAAGAAATCAAAAGTATCAATAATCATATGAAAACATGTTCTAAATCCCTCCCTATTAGAGAAATGCAAATTAAAACAACTCTGAGCTACCACCTTACACTTATCAGATAGACCAAAATAATAAATTTTGGAGGGAACGTAGCAAAATTGGGACACTAATACATTGCTAGTGGAGTTGTGAATTCATTCAACCATCCTGGAGGGTAATTTGCAATTGTGCCCAAATAGTTATAAAACATTACATACTTTTTCATCCAGGAATACCACTACTAGGTCTGTATCCCATAGAGACAAAAAAAAATGGGAAAGGATCTGTTTGTACATAAACATTTATAGCTGCTGTTTTTGTGGTGGCAAAGAATTGGAAACTAAAGGGATATCTTTCAACTGAGAAATGGCTGAACAACTTGTGGTATATGATGGTGAAGGAATACTATTGTGATATAAGGAATGATGAACAGAATGATTTCAGAAAGATTTGGAAAGACCTACATGAACTGATGCAGAGTGAAATGAGCAGAACCAGGAGAACCTTATACGCAGTAACTGAAATATTGTAGGATGCTCAAATGTGATAGACTTTGCTACTAACAACAAAACAATGATCCAGGACAACTCTGAGGGACTTATGAAAAAGAATGCTATCCACCTCTAGAGGAAGATTTGTTGGAATATATATGCAGATGAAAACATATGATTTAGCACTTGTTTTTTAGGGGGTTTTGATTTTATAAGATGATTCACTTACAAAATGAATAATTTGTAAATATGTTTTACATGATAATATATGTACAACCCATATTGAACTGCTTATCAATTCCAGGAGGTGGGACAGAAGAAGGAGGGAGACAACATGAACCATATAACTTGGGAAAACTTCTGTGTAAATTTCTTATTAAAATAAAATAAAGATAAAACTAAAACAAATTCTGAGTTGATAATCTCAGGGGAAGCATAGAAATGGACTCTTGAACCAATGGCATTAGAAAATCACTCCTAAGTCCTCAAGGGTACCCCTAGAATCCTTAGAGGTAGATGAAGCCTTTTTGTGGGAATCAAGATTCTTCTGCAAAAATAGGAGTTAGGATAAAGATCCTCAGTACTTATATGAGTTATACAAGTTTTCTCTAAGCTTTGGAGTATTTATGTTTCTACATAGCTTTAATCTTTTTACCAGAAATTCTTAAATCTTCTCCATTCCATTAAAAACTATTTTTCTTCCTGTGTACTCACTTTTATAGGGTATCATTTTTTATTTAACTTAAAATTACAGCAAAGGATAGAATTAGAAATTCCCTTTAAAAACAATATAAACTACTTGGGAGTTTATTTGCCAAGACAAACCTAAACACTCTAAGAACACAACTACAAAATACTTATCACTCAAATAAAATGCAATCTAAACAAATGGAAAACTATTAACTGCTCATTGTTTTGCTGAACTAATATAAAAAATAATTCTACCCAAATTAATTTATCTATTCTGTGCCATACCAAACTATTCAAAACTTATTTCATAGAGCTAGAAAATAAAATTCATCTGGAAGAACAAAAGACTGAAGAATATCAAGGGAATTAATGAAAAAAATGTATGAAGGAATGTGACCTAGATTTCAAACTGTACTATAAAAGTGTGATTTTAATTAACAATACAATGAGTAATCAAAGAAAGAGAGAGAGAGTAAGAAAGGAATAAGTATGAAGGGCCTCAAGCCAATATGGCCTAGACCTGAGCCTTAAGAGAGAAATCAGTCAGTTTTTTAACACTCACCACAAGGTCTGACTAAACAAGGATTTTAGTGACACCAGGCCAGCTCCATCTCAGCTGACTTTCACCAGAGAGAGCTCCCAAGCGATCCTCATCAGAGATCCTCCAAAAGGATTTCTCCAAAAGGATATATATCTATCAAGAGATTCTGCTTTTTCTTATATAGGGGCTTTGCTCCCATGTCACCTCCCCTAAGTCCCTACATCTACCAGTCACTGTAGACGCTTTCCAAAGGACTGCCCATCTAAATTCCTGCTAAGTCGACCAATCTCCTCAGTAAGTCTGAACTAGAGAAAACACAGCTGAGTCAACTAATCTCATCAAGAGAAAACTTGCCTGACCCTTTTAGGTACCTAGCATCTCATTGTATCAATTCTAAAAACAGGCCTGGCTCAAAGAACTCCTTGCCCCACCATAAGCATGGATCCAAGTACTTTCTTTGTTTAGCAAGGAGTTTTCTCCCCCAGAGCAGTCTTAAGTACGGGTGGAGTAGAGGTCCTCCCATTTCTGATCCTGGCGAGTTCTCACATCAAAATGGGAAATGTTTCTCAGTAGGGAATTTGTTCCAATTAAGAATTCCCTGATGGGGAAATTTTTAACATTCACAAGTCTCAGAGATTTTCAAGATTTACAGTCCCCTCCTTTGATATGCTTCCCTTTCTAGCCCCTCCCTTTTTATGCTCCCTTCCCCTCCCCCCTCATAAATGGATCCAGTGGCCACTTGGGTTTTCTAAATTTTCTGGTGTATTTAGTACAGCACTTTAACAGCCTCACCTTTTAGGATTTTAAATAGTTTACCTGGAATTCCATCACCTCCACTAGCCTTATTGCTAATGAGTCTGAGATGACAAGTGACAACTGGAATCACACATTAAAACTTTTAATTCAAAATTCACTTCTTTTCCCACTGCACAATGAAATTCACAGATAATTAAAAATATTGTTTTAGATAATAGTTTCAAATAATTCCTCAAACTTTTAAAATTTAGGTTTTGATGTCTTTTTTTTCATCAGTTAGATTTCCTCCTGTGTCCTTTTCCCTGACCCAGAGAACCATCCTTTATAAGAAAAACTTTTTTAAAGAAAAGAGGAATAGGGGATAATATTTTAAAGCAAAAGAATCTGACATTATAGCACGATTCCACAACCATGCACCCCCCATCCTACAAAGAAAAACATATCTTCTCATATATTTTCTTTGGCTCAAATCTTGTTTTTTTTTTAATAATTTCATGACATTCAGTTTTGATTGTTTAGTGGTTTTATCTTTTCTATTTACCTGGTATATAGGAATTGTTTTTGTGACCCTGCTTTCTTACTTTATATCAATTCATGCAAGTCTTCCTATGCTTTTCTCTATTCATCACACTCATGATTAACATACTATAAATTGTTTAGCTATTCTCCAAGTAGTAGGCATCGACATTGTTTCCATTTCTTTGCTCCTCTCACAAGAAAATTCTACTATAGATATTTTGGTGTATGTAAATTTTTTTTCCAGAAAAATCTCCTGCTAGAAAAATCTCTAGCAGTAGAATACCTGGGTAAAAGGGTGTGAGACATTATAGTCAGTTTATTTTTCTGATTACAAATTGCTTTCCAGAATGGTTGTACCAGTTTGCAATGACATTGACAATGCATTAATGTGCCTATCTCTCCACACCTCTCAAAGTTTTTCCATACTTTGTCATCTTTGCTAATTTGAAGTAAAACCTCAGAATTATTTTGGTTTGCAAATGTTTTATTTTCATTCTTTACAATATTGTTTAATGTGGCTTTTTATAGTTTGCAAATTTTTAAAAGCACATTTGTTCATATCTTTTGACCACTTTATTTCCCAAACTTTTTCCCAGAGATGCTATCAAATGACTTGAATTAATTTACTCTCTCTTTTCATAATTGACTTGTGGGGGATATTCTAGGGCTTGTATATGAAGCCATTTCCCTGGAAAATTCTGGGGACTCCACAGACATGATGACTCATTCCTTTTGCCTTTTGAGGATGATGAACTTCCTGGTTATTTCTGGCCATGTGTGACTCATTGCTGAGGGACTTGTACTGTGACATGAAGAAGAGTACCTTTATTAACTGTTGAAAGAAGAGTTGTCAATATACAAAAGAAAATGGTTTGGTACCCCAAATGAATGAATATGAAAATCATATAAGATTTTTCTTTTCCGGCTGTGTATTGAGAATTGTGTAGGGAAAGAGTTGTTTGCTACATTTCTCCTACCCTTGACAATGGTGAATCTAAAACGTATTTCCTGCCTGAGCAAGCGGCTGACCCTGGGTATGAGTTCCTTCTTGTGTTTTATTTTTACTATCTGTAGACAAGTGAGAACCTTAATTTTGACAAATCTAGACTCAGAGATGACCTCAGGAGTTAGGGAGTTCTGGAGGTCCTGAGGTATGTTTGCTTGAGGCAAAAGCAAAAAAAAAAAGCTTTTGTATTGAAGAAGCTGACTGCTGACAAGAGATTTACTTTACATATAACCATTTTACTAAAAAAATATGTACTGGGAGTGACCAGTGCCAGGCTGAAGCAAAATAAATTCCATACTGAGGAAGTTTAAGTATTAATATTAACAAGATTGTATAAAAAATAGACATGAATCCAGGACTTCAATCCCCACAAGCCTTGGCTCCACTTCCCCAAAATGCTTTGTAATCTTACTGAATTCTCAGGTGGGCTGAGATCGAGAAGGGATTTAACCTGATTGCACAGGCTTTTGTGGCTTTTTTGGACTTCCGTTTTGGAGCAGACGCGGCTCTTCCATGATGTGAGATTATCTTGTCTAGGCCTCTCTGGCCTAGGCAAATGTTTCTTATCCAGTATTTTCTTTAATCCTTAATTTTTAATAAACCTCATAAAATATAATACTCCTTACAGAGAGAAACTAATCTCTACCTGCCTCAGTTTCCCCTTCATTTTAATCTTTACAATTGTAATAATAGTTATGGTACTCTTTGAAGCTTGACATTATTGAGCACTTGTTACTGTTTTTTGGTGTATAAATGAAATCTGTACCACACCTGAATTGAAATTGCATATACTGTGAGATTAAAGATGAATAAATACTCAAAGTATTTATTATATAAGATTTAATAATAATAATAATAATAGTAAAGTAAGAAAGAGGTTATAACTCAGAGCCAGAGAGACCTATACCTGCCACGCTTTACCAAAAAACCTAAGCTCCAAAAGAGCCCTGCAGCGTGGTCTCAGCCCAATTTATCTTCCAAGCCTCTATACTTAAAATGAGGACATAATGTAAAAGAATGCTGGGTAAATGTAGTTCAGGTGTAGCAAATTTCTACTTGTACACACTCCCTTGTGATCCTTTGGGAGACCAGTCTCCCCAATTTATCATTTCAAACAATTAACTTAAAACTTTAAAAAATTTTAACTAAAGGTATATACAATATAAAGGAAAATTACAATAATTTGGGGATAAAGGGAAGTAAAAACAAAATGAAACTGATTTTAGGTGCAGTGACAAAAAGCCAATTAAGGGGCAGTCCCCTTTGGCATAAGAGTGTACATTCCAAAATAAATGCATACAATCCCCCATAGTTGAAATTCAACATATCTCAACATTCACTCTGGATCTTTTAGTGCAGTGTGTGGTCTCTGCAGGCATCTTCATGTTGCCTTCTCCAAAATGTTCACATTCTGGATTCGGTGGTGGTGGGGGGGGCGTTGTTTCAAATTAGGGTCAAATTCAAATCAAAGTTCACAACAATAACATAGTCTCCCCCTGAGAAGGATAATAACACATTCCTCCTTGAGGAAACTATAGGGATGCATATAGAAATTGCATAGGGATATATGGTCAAGTCATAAGGCATATGAATCAATTATCAAAAACATCAAAAAATCCAAAGACATAGAGAAAAAAATAACCTCTGAGTGAAATATAGATCAAAAACATGAAAAAAATTATAGGAAAAAGGAAAAAATTCACAAATTATAACAGGTTCTTGTAGTGATCCATGGTCCCATAAGCCTGCAACGACACTCACTCACTAACCCAATTTAGCAGTCTGGACTATGGTATGTTGTCACATCATGAAAGGAAATGAAAAAAAAAAAAGACTAGGTCTCAAAACAAATGGGAAATAGCATTCCCTGATTTTTGATTCTTTTGTTTGCTTTTAAGGATAATGGAGCCAGAACAATACTTGAAAGAGAGTGTGGTCCAAGGAAATCCTGCATTTAGCACATGTTAAACAGCTGCAACATTGAGTCTTACACATGATCAAGTCCTTGCATGCTTTGTCCAGAATATCATCAATCCCTGTAGGATTGGTTAGATTTTTTTTTTTACCTTTTGTGCTTGTCACTTGGCAGGTCAACTTCTGTTCTCCTTTGTGGTCTGTTTTTTTCTTGATTCAGATATACTCATTAAGCAAAAGTCTAATAATGTTTAAATAATTACTTGCAGGTTGCCATAGTCCAAAGCTTTTTGGGTATGCATTTATATGCTAGGCAAATGGACATCTTAGCTTATTCTATTGCAAAAAGTAAAAGTTAAAAAATCTTTTCATGTGTTCTAAATATAAAAAAATGAGAGGACAAACTCAAATATTTTATATCCCACACGCAAGAAGAAAAACAAGAATGAAAAAATGTCAAAAATATATATATTTCACAATCAAAGAGGTAAAATATAGAAGCTACTTGCCAAAAAATAAGATTATTTCCTCTTTAATTTGCCATGATCCTCAGTGTGAGTGCAAATGAGGTAGATAAAACAATGGAAAGTATAGCAGCAATAATATATTCAATAAAAAATTACAGAAGGCACAAAAAAGGCACATCAGGTCAATATAGGTCACTAATATAGTTTTTTTTTAAAGTAATATATATATTGTCCGATAAGGGCAATTTGTTCAAGTAGAAGGATCAAATAAAATGCAACAAAATAAAACAGATCCAGCAATAGGGAAATCTTATCATGATCAATAATGAAATAAAATCAGGGACTTCCGGTTAAGATGGCGGCTTAGAGAAAGCTAAAGTTCAGATCTCCGGAAAACCCTTCCCGACCGATCTCAAACTATAAGCTCCTAAGGCGCCGAAATTCAAAACGATCAACAGCACAGACCCTGGGAACCCTCCTCCTGGACCTGGACCCGGTTCAAAAGGTACGGCTCCCCTCAAAAGCCAGAACCCGAGATCACTCGGACCTCAGGGGTAGGAGCGCAGAGTCCAAGGCTCCCGGAAGCCGCAGCCCCGCTGGGCTCAGAGAGCAGGGTCCTCGGAACAACAACCCTCAGGGCCTTCTACCCGAGTCCCGGTGAAAGTTACTGCCTGGGGCTTCCGCTGCAGAGAGCTGGTCGAAACAACAGCAACCCTCAGGGCGGGCTAGACAGCCTCACGGGCTGGATCCTGCTATCCAAGTCTCAGTGAAAGTCCTCGCCCTCAGAGCTTGGGGAAGCTGCAGCCCATCCCCCCGCAGGCCGACGAAACAGCCTCACGGCCAGCGATTCTGAAGGCAACTTCCGGAAAGCGAGCCAGGGGAGAGTGTGGCCTTGTGGTCCGACCCTTCCATTCCAGTTCCAGTGAGGCATATTCAGTTTAACCCAGGGAAAGCTCATAGAACCAACATCTGCCCAGGACTAAAGCCTCTGATCACCAGACAGAGATAAGAAAAGCTAATCCTCCACATTCAGAGATGACAAACTCCACAGAAGCACAGAAGCCCCAAAATACCAAGAAAAATAAGAAGAAAGGGGCGACTTTGGACACATTCTATGGAGCCAAAATACAAAATACAGAGCAGATAGAAGAAGATATACAAGAAAATTCTCCAAAATCTTCCAAAGGAAATAGAAACTCTCCACAAACCCATGAAGAATTTGAATCAGAAATGACCAAAAAGATGGAAGCCCTCTGGGAGGAAAAGTGGGAAATAATGCAAAAGAAATTCATGCATCTACAAAACCAGTTTGACCAAACTGTAAAAGAAAACCAGGCTTTAAAGCAAGAACTAATAAAGCAAAGCCAAAACACCAAGAAATTAGAAGAGAACATAAAATATCTCACCGACAAGGTGATAGATCTGGAAAATAGAGGGAGAAGAGAAAATTTAAGAATAATTGGACTCCCAGAAAAGCCAGAAATAAACACCAAACTGGACATGGTGATACAAGATATAATCAAAGAAAATTGCCCAGAGATTCTAGAACAAGGGGGCAATACAGCCACTGACAGAGCTCACAGAACACCTTCTACACTAAACCCCCAAAAGACAACTCCCAGGAATGTAATTGCCAAATTCCAAAGCTATCAAACAAAAAAAAAATCCTACAGGAAGCCAGAAAAAGACAATTTAGATATAAAGGAATACCAATCAGGGTCACACAAGACCTTGCAAGTTCTACTCTGAATGATCGTAAGGCATGGAACATGATCTTCAGAAAGGCAAGAGAGCTGGGTCTCCAACCAAGAATCAGCTACCCAGCAAAACTGACTATATACTTCCAAGGGAAAGTATGGGCATTCAACAAAATAGAAGACTTCCAACTTTTTGCAAAGAAAAGACCAGAGCTCTGTGGAAAGTTTGATACCGAAAATCAAAGAGCAAGGAATACCTGAAAAAGTAAATATTAAGGAAAGGGGAAAAATGTTATCTTCTTCTTTTACTCAAACTCTCTTCTATAAGGACTACATTTATATCAATCTATGTATACTAACATGTGGGGAAAATGTAATGTATAAATAGGGGGTAAAGAAAGACCAAATAGAATAATGGTTCTCACACAAAGATTCACATGGGAAGGGGAGGGGAAGAAAACTCCTATAAGAAGGAGAGGAAGAGGGGGGGGGGGTTTACTTAAACCTCAATCTCAGGGAAATCAACTCTGAGAGGGAAAAACATCCAGATCCATTGGGATCTTGAATTCTATCTTACCCAACAAGGGTAAGGAGAAGGAAAAACAAAGGGGGGGAGGGGGAGAGGGAGAACAAAAAGGGAGAGACTAAAAAGGGAAACATCAAGGGAGGGGACAAGGGGCACTGATTCAAAGTAAATCACTGGACTAAAAGGTAGAGCCGAAGAAGAAAAGGTTAGAATTAGGGAAGGCAATCAAAATGCCAGGGAGTCCACAAATGACAATCATAACTTTGAACGTGAATGGGATGAACTCACCCATAAAACGTAGACGAATAGCAGAATGGATTAGAATCCAAAACCCTACCATATGTTGTCTTCAAGAAACACACATGAGGCGGGTTGACACCCACAAGGTCAGAATTAAAGGATGGAGTAAGACCTTCTGGGCCTCAACTGATAGAAAGAAGGCAGGAGTGGTAATCATGATATCTGATAAAGCCAATGCAAAAATAGACCTGATCAAAAGGGATAGGGAAGGTAATTATATTTTGTTAAAAGGGACTCTAGACAATGAGGAAATATCATTAATCAACATGTATGCACCAAATAATATAGCACCCAAATTTCTAATGGAGAAACTAGGAGAATTGAAGGAAGAAATAGACAATAAAACCATACTAGTGGGAGACTTAAACCAACCATTATCAAATTTAGATAAATCAAATCAAAAAATAAATAAGAAAGAGGTAAAAGAAGTGAATGAAATCTTAGAAAAATTAGAATTAATAGACATATGGAGAAAAATAAATAGGGATAAAAAGGAATACACCTTCTTCACAGCACCACATGGTTGACCATACATTAGGTCACAGAAACATAGCACACAAATGCAAAAAAGCAGAAATAATGAATGCAGCCTTCTCAGATCACAAGGCAATAAAAATAATGATTAGTAATGGTACATGGAAAACCAAATCTAAAACCAATTGGAAATTAAACAATATGATACTCCAAAACCGTTTAGTTAAAGAAGAAATCATAGAAACAATGAATAATTTCATCAAGGAAAATGACAATGGCGAAACATCCTTTCAAACCTTTTGGGATGCAGCCAAAGCGGTAATCAGAGGCAAATTCATATCCCTGAAAGCTTATATTAACAAACAAGGGAGAGCAGAGATCAATCAATTGGAAATGCAATTGAAAAAACTCGAAAGCGATCAAATTAAAACCCCCCAGCAGAAAACCAAATTAGAAATCCTAAAAATTAAGGGAGAAATTAATAAAATCGAAAGTGATAGAACTATTGATTTAATAAATAAGACAAGAAGCTGGTACTTTGAAAAAACAAACAAAATAGACAAAGTACTGGTCAATCTAATTAAAAAAAGGAAGGAAGAAAAGCAAATTCACAGCATTAAAGATGAAAAGGGGGACAGCACCTCCAATGAGGAGGAAATTAAGGCAATCATTAGAAATTACTTTGCCCAATTATATGGCAATAAATACACCAATTTAGGAGAAATGGATGAATATATACAAAAATACAAACTGCCTAGACTAACAGAAGAGGAAATAGAATTCTTAAATAATCCCATATCAGAAATTGAAATCCATCAAGCCATCAAAGAACTTCCTAAGAAAAAATCCCCAGGGCCTGATGGATTCACCAGCGAATTCTATCAAACATTCAGAGAACAGTTAATCCCAATACTATACAAACTATTTGACATAATAAGCAAAGAGGGAGTTCTACCAAACTCCTTTTACGACACAAACATGGTACTGATTCCAAAACCAGGCAGGTCAAAAACAGAGAAAGAAAACTATAGGCCAATCTCCCTAATGAATATAGATGCAAAAATCTTAAATAGGATACTAGCAAAAAGACTCCAGCAAGTGATCAGAAGGATCATTCACCATGATCAAGTAGGATTCATACCAGGGATGCAGGGCTGGTTCAACATTAGGAAAACCATCCACATAATTGACCACATCAACAAGCAAACTAGCAAGAACCACATGATTATCTCAATAGATGCAGAAAAAGCCTTTGATAAAATACAACACCCATTCCTATTAAAAACACTAGAAAGCATAGGAATAGAAGGGTCATTCCTAAAAATAATAAACAGTATATATCTAAAACCAACAGCTAATATCATCTGCAATGGGGATAAACTAGATGCATTCCCAATAAGATCAGGAGTGAAACAAGGATGCCCATTATCACCTCTACTATTTGACATTGTACTAGAAACACTAGCAGTAGCAATTAGAGAAGATAAAGGAATTGAAGGCATCAAAATAGGCAAGGAGGAGACCAAGTTATCACTCTTTGCGGATGACATGATGGTCTACTTAAAGAATCCTAGAGATTCAACCAAAAAGCTAATTGAAATAATCAACAACTTTAGCAAAGTTGCAGGATACAAAATAAACCCACATAAATCATCAGCTTTTCTATATATCTCCAACACAGCTCAGCAGCAAGAACTAGAAAGAGAAATCCCATTCAAAATCACCTTAGACAAAATAAAATACCTAGGAATCTATCTCCTGAGACAAACACAGGAACTATATGAACACAACTACAAAACACTCGCCACACAACTAAAACTAGACCTGAACAAATGGAAAAACATTAACTGCTCATGGATAGGACGAGCCAATATAATAAAAATGACCATCCTACCCAAACTTATTTATCTATTTAGTGCCATACCCATTGAACTACCAAAATACTTCTTCACTGATTTAGAAAAAACCATAACAAAGTTCATTTGGAAGAAAAAAAGATCAAGGATATCCAGGGAAATAATGAAAAAAAAAACACATACGATGGGGGCCTTGCAGTCCCTGATCTAAAACTATATTACAAAGCAGCAGTCATCAAAACAATTTGGTACTGGCTAAGAAACAGAAAGGAAGATCAGTGGAATAGACTGGGGGAAAGCGACCTCAGCAAGACAGTATACGATAAACCCAAAGATCCCAGCTTTTGGGACAAAAATCCACTATTCGATAAAAACTGCTGGGAAAATTGGAAGACAGTGTGGGAGAGACTAGGAATAGATCAACACCTCACACCCTACACCAAGATAAATTCAAAATGGGTGAGTGAATTAAACATAAAGAAGGAAACCATAAGTAAATTGGGTAAACACAGAATAGTATACATGTCAGACCTTTGGGAGGGGAAAGGCTTTAAAACCAAGCAAGATATAGAAAGAATCACAAAATGTAAAATAAATAATTTTGACTACATCAAACTAAAAAGCTTTTGTACAAACAAAACCAATATAACTAAAATCAGAAGGGAAACAACAAATTGGGAAAAAATCTTCATAGAAACCTCTGACAAAGGTTTAATTACTCATATTTATAATGAGCTAAATCAATTGTACAAAAAATCAAGCCATTCTCCAATTGATAAATGGGCAAGGGAAATGGATAGGCAGTTCTCAGATAAAGAAATCAAAACTATTAACAAGCACATGAAGAAGTGCTTTACATCTCTTATAATCAGAGAGATGCAAATCAAAACAACTCTGAGGTATCACCTCACACCTAGCAGATTGGCTAACATTACAGCAAAGGAAAGTAATGAATGCTGGAGGGGATGTGGCAAAGTAGGGACATTAATTCATTGCTGGTGGAGTTGTGAATTGATCCAACCATTCTGGAGGGCAATTTGGAACTATGCCCAAAGGGCGACAAAAGAATGTCTACCCTTTGACCCAGCCATAGCACTCCTGGGTCTGTACCCCAGAGATAATGGACACAAAGACTTGTACAAAAATATTCATAGCTGCGCTCTTTGTGGTGGCCCCAAACTGGAAAACGAGGGGATGCCCATCAATTGGGGAATGGCTGAACAAACTGTGGTATATGTTGGTGATGGAGTACTATTGTGCTAAAAGGAATAATAAAGTGGAGAAGTTCCATGGAGACTGGAACAACCTCCAGGAAGTGATGCAGAGCGAGAGGAGCAGAACCAGGAGAACATTGTACACAGAGACTAATACACTGTGGTATAATCGAACGTAATGGACTTCTCCATTAGTGGCGGTGTAATGTCCCTGAACAACTTGCAGGGATTCAGGAGAAAAAAACACCATTCATAAGCAAAGGATAAACTATGGGAGTGGAAACACCGAGAAAAAGCAACTGCCTGAATACAGAGGTTGAGGGGACATGACAGAGGATAGACTCTAAATGAACACTCTAATGCAAATACTATCAACAAAGCAATGGGTTCAAATCAAGAAAACATCTAATGCCCAGTGGACTTACGCGTCAGCTATGGGGGTGGGGGGGGGGAAAGAAAATGATCTATGTCTTTAAAGAATAATGCTTGGAAATGATCAAATAAAATATATTAAAAAAATAATGAAATAATGAAATAAAATCAGTACAGGCAAATTCATTATCAACAGAAGGTGCTCATTTTACATGGTGACAATGAATCCATGAGTCCCTCTCCCCAATTTTAATGGCTGTTAGTGAAGTCAATAGGATTTGGAACAGTCCATCATAAGCAGGTTCAGTTGACCCAGTATGTTTGAAATTCTTTATGTATACACTATCACCTGGGTTTAAATAATGAAGCGAGAAGTCTATGGGACCTGCCTGAACAGCAGCTCCAGAGTCATGGAGTTCTTATAATTTCATTTGTAATTGTTTAATATATGTGGCAATGGTTGTATCCCCTCCTAACAATGATGTATAGGCAGGGAAAAATGGTTGTGCCTGAATAGGTAGACGTCCAAATAGCATATCAAATGTTGAGATGTATACACCACCTCTGGGTCTGCTTCTGAGATAAAATAGGGCCAGAGGTAGAATTTTGGGACATTTTAAATGAGTGTCCATCCACAATTTTCCAATCAGAGTTTTTAAGTTCTTTTTTCATTCTTTCAACTTTGCCAGAGCTCTGGGAATGATATGGTATATGAAATTTAAATAAGCCTATCCATAAATTGGGAGGGTGTCTCATCATTGGGTTGTTTAAGACATTCAAATTTAGTCCAGGTATCTGGTCTTTCAGAACATACTCGCATTGCTTTGAGAATGACATCCCTAACATGCTGTAATTGCATATATTCATTGGGATCATTATAGTCCCAATGAGGATCCACAGGTGGCCAGTGTGCTGCATTGAGTCTTTGGGCTTTATTAACATGAGAGATGATCTTATTCCTCTCATGTTCTGTTAGAAAGGGATGGAGCAATTGTTCAACATCCTTATAAGAAGGATCAAAATGAAAGAATATATCAGCCATTTTTTTTTTGTTACCAGGATAGGTTCATCTTCATAGCTAGAAATATCATGTTTAAATTCCTTTATATCCTGGGTTATGAAAGGCCTATGTTGTTTTAATGTTAACACATCCCTATTTTGTACTATTGTGGACATATCCCTTAAGGGAAAAGAAATTCATAGGAATCAGTCAGTAGGTGTGGTTTCCTAGGCATTGTCTATGTATGTACTAAGGCAGTAGAGGTAGGAATCTGTTTGGTAGGAAGTTGAGGGTTTCTTGGGGCTGGAGTTGGTCATGGGGTGGGAGAAGGGACAGGGCAGGACAGGGTATTCGGAAGAAAGAGTAGGGGTGGGAGGTTTAGCCAGGAGTTGCTCAATATGAGACAGGAGGTTTTCCAAATTAGACATAGGAGAGGGATCTTTCATCTCTATTTCAGGATAAATAGGATTTTCTTCTCTCAGTAGTTCAGGAACAGGTTTGGAAAAATCAGATATATTTTGGATGGAATCTTCCTTTTCCATTGGACCATTTCAGGAATGCTTAAAATTGTTGAATTGCATTTGAATGTCAGATTGCATTCTGGCTTGCATCTTTTGTATGATAATGTTTTGTGCTTTAAGATTTAGGAATTGGTAAAGAAAATTTCCTAACAACATAAGGAGAAGGAGGCAGTCTGAAAACTTAAAGGTTCCCAATTGAGCAAAAGCCAGAAGATTTTCTTACAGAGTAGCATTCATTATTCGCAGTTCAACAAAAGGCAAAACTGAGTATTCAATGCTGGTCTCTAGTGGCAGGGTTGAGGAGGTTTAAGCCAAGGCTACTGGGTTGGTTTTAGGGGGTGAGGACACACCTTAGCTGGAGTGGGAAGAGAGTTTATCTAGGAAAAAAAGTATAGGAAAAAAGCTGGGGTTAGGAACTAATGAGCTGCCCAATAAGGGAAAAAAGATTCTCCTCCACTGAGCTGAGATTGGGGACAGGGAGTTTAAAGCTTACCAGTAGCATCAACAGCAAGCAGCAATAGCAGCAGAAGGAGTTATCAGGAACAGCTTCAGAAAGGAAGAGGCCTGACTACCCTTCCCCCACCTCTCCTGGTAGTCACGTATAGGCAATGAACCTTGGAAAGCTTGGAAGGGTTTCCCAGAGGGAGAAAGGAGAGAGGAGAGGGGAGAGGGAAAAGGGAAAAGGAGAGCCCATGGCAGGAGAAGAATCCTGGTTTTCTCTTACTTTAAAATTCTGTATCCCTTTGTGGCCTGCCAATTAATTGTAAGATTAAAGATACTCAAAGTATTTATTATATAGGATTTAATAATAATAAAAAAGTGAGTAAGAAAGGGGTAAATTCAGCCAAGTGAGCAGAACTCAGAACTCCAAAAGACCCCCGCAGTATGGGTCTCAGTCCAATTTATCTTCCAAGCCTCAGTAGGTAAAATGAGGACATAAATGTAGTTCAGGTGTAGCAAATTTCTCTTTACATAATACTTTTGTACCTTCTCCATTTGTAGTAAGCAGGCTATAGATGTGACTTATAAGTAATATCAACCTGAAATGCTGAATTGGCAGCAACACCAGGCGTTAAATGAATATGAGAAAAGAGAAATCCCTCCTCAGGATAAGGTCCAAATTACATTTTTGTATATAGAATAGTCAGTTGAGCAGTTGCTTCTCAAGTTTAGATGCCATTCCATTCCATTTCATTTTTGTATTATACTTGTGCTGTAGTTTCTCATGAAGTGAATTTCAGATGTGATTTTAATCTTTGTGCTTAACTCAGTGCCCTACATCCAATAGTAGCTAAATAAATTTTTGCTGAATTGTTAAGGATGTTTTTGTGTGGATGTTTCTGTATATAAGTAAATGCCCGTGTATGTGCTATTTTTTCAGATTTTTTAGTGAATAGTTTTTTTGTTTTTTTTTACCAGTGATACATAGTAACACTTAATAAATGCTTGCTGCTGACTTGAAGTCAGCCTACATTCAATAGGCTCCAGGTATTTTGGTTGTGTTGAATAGTGACAATCTTACTTGAAGGATGAGTATTTTACTAAGCAATTTATGTGCTAACATTCCCAAAGACAATGTCTGCCTTCAATTAAAAAAAAGCAAATTTGGGAGTTAAAAAAAAGTTTAAATGAAGACAAATTTGTTTATTTGTTATTGGTTTTTAGACATTAGTCTCCCTACCTATTCATATAATTCCTTTCCTTATTCTCTCATTTTTTGAGTGTGCTTTCAAACAGATGAATTCCTCCCTTAGTTGGCCTGTGGGTAAGAAAAAAAAAAGGTACAACTTAAAATATAATTAATCTATGACAACTTTACTTATCTCCATTCTCTTGCTATGATAAACACTATAGAATTCTAACTTAAAGACTTCCTGGGTAGAGGAGGTGTTTTCCTCTTTTCTATAGGTGCTAGAGTGTTTTCTCACATATTGAAAGTAGAGCTTGTATTCATTTAGGTAGTGAACAATATCTACTATGGTATACTGCCTCTGTACTATCTTGTAGCCCACATACTTTTTCTATCTTATTCCTAAAGAAATTTGAAAGTTAAATGCCTTAATGAAAACCAGATATACTATGACTATGAGATTTTGCAGAATTAAATAATAGCTAAGAGTTATATAGCACTTGCGAACACTTTGCATGGGTTATTTCATTTGACCCTTATGACTACACTAAGAGGTAGGTGGTGTTGTTCCTATTTTACAAATGAGGAAACTGAGTAGAAAGCTAAATGACTTTCCTAGATTCACACAGCTTGTATGGCTATAGCAGGATTTAAACTCAGGTCTCCTTCCCTCAAGTTCAACATTTTATTCTTTGCAGCACCTAGCTGCTAATGGGGAAGAACAAACAACAATATACAAGTATTGTGGCACTATAACAAAGAAGAATCCAAAATTCAACATTCTTAGACATATTATAGTTGAATTCCAACATTATTACTTCATTGCATCAATATAGCCATGAATTCATTTATGTATTTCTTTCCTTTTAGGAATTCTAATCATACTTCATTTATGCTTGTCTATTTTGTACAATTCTTACCAATGTCCTCTCACAAATCCATTTTGCAGTGGGGGTTGATGAGACCTTCTTAATGTGTTACAGGCCTATCTATTTCCCTTTTGTTCTCTGGTTTAGAACCATAGTATTCTTTGGACAGTATTCCTTCAAGATTTCTGGAAATGGGTATGTTATCTATTTTTGATCATGTTACTCAGATAGTCTAATGATTTTCTTTTTGATAATTTGTCTTTCATTTTCCTTTACTTTTCACTTTTTAAACTTTGTTTTAATATTTCTTACTACCTTATCAAATCTTTGGTAATCAAATTTGCAGCGTTTGTTGCTTGGGCAAGTTTTTGTATTTCTTGTTGCCAAGCTGTTAAGTACCTTTTCAAATCTTTCTTCTGTAGCCCTCATTTCTTTTCTAATTTTTTCCTCAAGAACTCTCATTCTACTTATAAAATTTTTGAAAAACTCTTGTTTCATTCCCTCCAGGAATTTTAATTGAAGTTTTCCCCAAGTCTATGTTTTACTCTAAGGCAAGACTTGTAGATGTTTTGGGGTCATTCTCTTCTTCATCTGTGTCTTAGGTGAGAACTGATTATAGTGCAAGTCTTTTTTTTGGTTTCCTTACTCTTCCAGCCCTCTGCCTGGCTTCAGATTGGTTGTTAGGGCTGGGCTCTGCTGAATTTCTGGAGGGAAGCTCTGGGTTGGTCCTATTGATGCTTTTTTGTTTAGTTTTAGTATTATGTCATTCCAGAATCTCAGTTACAGGATGACAATTTGCAAATTTTTAGTGTTCCTAGAATAGTCTTATTCAGGGAAAAGCCTGATTTCTATCATTTAGTCTTGAGAAAAGTTTATCTTAGTAGATCACAGGGAGATCATAGGGCATACAATTAATATTTTAATTAAATATTCTTGCAAATTAGGCATTAGTCTGTTTTTGTGGCTGGTCTCAGGGTCCTATTGATGAAAGATATAATAGTTTCATTTCTTTGGTCTATTCTCTTTATCACCTATCATCCTGTCACAGAAATGTGGGAGAGAAAACAGGTATGTGATAATGGAAAGAGACATGTCAAAACAATGAGAATTATGAGGTAAGTAGGCAAAAGGTGAGTAGAACTTCAACATGATTAGAGTTAATGTGGACTCTTGTCTTTTTTTTTTTCACCCTGCTGGTGAAAGTCCACTCAACCCCTGGGGACTCATACCAACCATGTATGGGGAAAAGGAGTAGAAGTCAGCCTCTTCCTAAGTTATATGGAAGAGAGGCATATATGCCCATCAATCCTTGTTTCCTTTTGTGGCCTACAACCTTTCCCCATTCCTATCCATTTCAAGAAGACCTAGCCACCATGAGAAAAGAGTAGGACATTTGCAAGGAGAGAGTGCACAGCATCTTATAGCAATAATGGCATCTACATCAATCAGATATTCCCTTCCCTCTCAGTGGTAGCCAAGTGTTTAGGTTCAACTATTCTTTAGGTGTTTATGTTCTTGCTCTATGTAGGATAAAGGATGTTTACAGCCTTGTTCTTTTTTTTTCCTTTTTTTATTGATTAAGTTAGAATATTTTTCCATGGTTACATGATTCATGTTCTTTCCCTCACTTCCTTCCTCTCCTTCCTGGAGCTGACAAGCAATTTACATGTGTCATTGTTCAAAATCTATTTCCATATCCTGAATATTTGTAATAGAGTGATCATTCAAAGTCAAAATTTCCAGTCATATCCCATTGAACCATGCGATCAAGGAGTTGTTTTTCTTTTGCATTTCTACTCCCACAGTTCTTTCTCTGGATGTGGATAGTGTTCTTTCTCATAAGTTCCTCAGAATTGTCTTGGGTCATTGCATTGCTGCTAGTAGAGAAGTTCATTACATTCGATTATGCCACAGTGCATCAGTCTCTGTGTACAATGCTCTCTTGGTTCTGCTCCTTTTGCTCTGTATTAATTCCTGGAGGTCTTTCCAGTTCACATGGAATTCCTTCAGTTCATTATTTCTTTGAACACAATAGTATTCCATCACCATCAGATACCACAATTTGTTCAACCATTCACCAATAGATGGATGCACCATCATTTTCCAGTATTTATGTTTTTTACCACTACAAGGAGCACAGCTATAAATATTTTTGTGCATCTATTTTTCCCTATTATCTTTTTGGAATACAAACCCAGCAGTGCTATGGCTGAATCAAAGGACAGGCAGTCTTTTAGTATCCTTTGGGCATAGTTCCAAATTGCCTTCCAGAATGGTTGGATCAATTCACAGCTCCATCAGCAATGCACTAATGTTCCAATTTTGCCACATTCCCTCCAACATTTATTACTTTCCTTTGTTGTCATATTAGCCAATCTTCTAGGTATGAGGTGGTACCCTCAGAGTTGTTTTGATTTGCATTTGTCTAATTATGAGAGATTTAGAGCCTTTTTCTTGTGCATATTGATAGTTTTGATTTCTTCATGTAAAAACTGTCTGTTCATGTCCCTTGCCCATTTATCAATTGGGGAATGGCTTGATTTTTTTGTACAATTTTCTTAGCTCTATGAAAAGTTACATTTTTTGGGGTAGGACTTTGATTATAAGCCACTGTGCAGTTTATTAAATGAAAAACACTTAGTTTATTATTAGGAAATATGGAGAGGAAATAGGAAAGAGAAAAGCAAAAATAATCTTATCATAGATTATAACTACATCCAAGACCCCAATCCTAACTAGAATTTTCTAGAAACCCTACATATATCTGCCCCAGATTGCAGTATCTTCTGCTAGGTTGAAACCATCACCTAGTCTCCTATTCTCAGTATCTAATAATATAACCAATATATATCTACCTTATCTACCCAAATTAATTGATAATCAATAAGGCTGTTTAGGTCTTAAATCCATTTCTTAGTCTCCTTACAGTCCCAAAGAGAGAAAGACACACACTCCTCTCCCCAGGGGACCCAGAGACAAAAGACCTTTTCCAACAGTCTTCAACTTACAAACCACATCAGTCACATCCTTCTGTCACCAATTGTCAACAGAGGGTCACCAACTGACAAACGACACAGCAAGGGGGTCTCTTTCTGAAAAATATTATTGCTCCTTTTCCTCTTAAACATAAAAAGAAAAATTAATGAAAACTCTTGAAACAGCTCCTTATAAATTTGAGAAATTAGACCTCTGTTAGAGGTTTTGGTTACAAAGATTTTTCTTAATTTATTGCTTCCCTTCTAATTTTGATTTCATTGGTTTTGTTTGTACAAACCCTTTTTAATTTAATGTAATCAAAATTATTCATTTTACATTTTGTGATATTCTCTATCTCTTACCTGGTCTTAAATTCCTTTCTATAGATCTGACAGGTATACTATTCCATGTTCACCTAATTTAGTTATGATTTCCCTCTTTATATTGAAATCATTCACCCATTTTGAATTTATCTTGGTACAGGGTGTGAGATTTTGATCTAAACCTAATATCTCTCATACTATTTTCCAATTTTTGTAGCAGTTTTTTGTCAAATAGTGAGTTCTTGTCCCAAACGCTGGGTTGATCAAACACTAGCTTGCTGAGGTCACTTACCCCAAATCTATTCCCTTGATCCTGCCTTCTGTCTCTTAGCCAGTATTATATTGTTTTGATGACCACTGCTTTATAGTACAGTTTAAGATCTGGTACTGCTAGGCTCCATCCTTCACATTTTTTTCATTAGTTACCGTGATACTCTTGATCTTTTTTTTCCTTCCAGATGAATTTTGTTATAATTTTTTTTAATTTTATAAAAAATGATTTAGTAATTTGATAGGAATGGCACAAATAAGTAAATTAATTTGTGTAGGATTTTAATTTTTATAATATTAGCTTATCCTACTCATGAGTAATTAATGTTTTTCAAATGATAGGTTTTAATTGTGTGGAAAGTGTTTTGTAGTTGTGTCCATATAATTCCCATGTTTGTCTTGGCAAATAGATTCATAAATATTTTATATTGTATGGGGTGATTTTAAATGGAATTTCTCTTTGCTTAGTTTCGTTGGAAATATATAGAAATGCTGATGACTTATGTGGGTTTATTTTGTATCCTTCAACTTTGCTAAAGTTGATTATTTCTACTAGCTTTTTAGTTGATTCTCTAGGTTCTTTAAGGAGACCATTTTATCATCTATAAAGAGTGAAAGATTAGTCTCCTCCTTGCCTATTTCAATCCCTTCAATTTCTTTTTCTTCTCTAATTACTATTGCTAGGGACAACATTAAATAATAGAGGTGATAATGGGCATCCTTGCTTCACTTCTGATCTTGGTGTGTGTGTGTGTGTGTGTGTGTGTTGGGGGGGAAGTTGGAATTCATCAGATCAGCACTTGGGGTAAGCTAGGCAATTCTCTAACTCTTTTCTACTTTTCTCTCATTTTTCTATCTCGCTATTTCAATGAAACTAAATGGTTAAAGATACTAACAGCTTCATAATTTAATTGTAATTATTATAATGATAACCACATTCTTTTAAATATTACATTGGGAAGACTTCTAATTTTCTTAATTACAGATGATGCTTGTTTATATATATATATATATATATATATATATATATATATATATATAATGTTTGTTATTTTTAGGAAAGGCCCATCTATTCCTATACTTTCTTGCTTTTTCAATAGGAATGGGTGTTGTATTTTGTCAAAGGCTTTTTTCTGCATCTACTGAGATAATCATGTGATTTTTGTTGGTTTGATTATTGATATGGTCAATTATATGGATGGTTTTCCTAATACTAAACCATCTTTGAATTCCTGGTATAAATCTCACCTGGTCATAGTGAATAATCCTCATGATGATTTGCTATAGTCTCTTTGCTAGTTTCTCTATTTAAGATTTTTGCATCTATGTTTATTAAGGAGATTAGTCTGTAGTTTTCCTTCTCTGTTTTTGGTCTTCCTGGTTTTTGGAATCAGTACCACATTTGTGTCATAAAAAGAGTTAGGTAAGACTCCTTTGCTTATTTTGTCAATATTTTGTGTAATATTGGGATTAGTTATTCTTTAAATGTTTGAAAGAATTCACTTGTGAATCCATCTGGACCTGGGGATTTTTTCTTAGGGAGTTCCATGATGGATTCAATTTATTTTTCTGAGATGGGATTGTTTAAGTATTTTACTCTTTCTTCTTTTGTTAATCTCGACAGTTTATATTTTTGTAAATATTCACCCATTTCACCTAGAGATTCACCTATCATAGTTATTGCCATATAATTGGGCAAAATAGCTCTTAATAATTACCTTAATTTCCTCTTCATTAGAGGTGAGGTCACCCTTTTCTTCTCTGATACTGTTAATTTGATTTCCTTATTATCCCTATTTATTTTCCCCAGATATCTATTAGGTCTAATTTTTCTAACATTTCATTCTCTTCCCTTAATTCTTTCCTATTTATTTTTTGTTCAATTTATCTAAATCTGATAGAGGAAGGTTTAAATCTCCCACTAGTATAGTTTTACTAACTATTTCCTCCTTAACTTCCTTTAATTTCTCCTTTAGAAATCTGAATGCTATACCATTTGTTGCATATATGTTGAGTTAGTACTTTTCATCAATATGTAATTACCTTTCTTGTTTCTTTTAATCAGATGTATTTTTGCTTTAGCTTTATTTGAGATCATAATTGCTATTCCTGCCTTATTTATCTCAGTTGCAGCCCATAATTTTGCTCCACCCTCTTACTTTTACACTGGGTATGTCTCCCTGCCTCAGATGTGTTTCTTTTATACAACACAAGATAGGATTCTGTTTTTAAATTTATTCTGCTATTCACTTCCTTTTTATTGGTGAGTTCATCTCATTCACACTCACAGTTGTGATTTCTGTCTGTGTATTCGCCTCCATTTTGACTTCCTCCTTTGATTCTGCCTTTTCTCTTATCCATCTTACCCTCCTCTCTAACTTTTTATTTTTAGTCTTTTTTTAGTCTTGCCCTTTTCCCCTCCCTAATGTTACTTCCCTTCCCACTCCTTCCCTTCTTATTATTCATCTCATACTATTGCCCCTTTTAAACAACTCCCAACCTTTCCCTCCCTTGGTATTTCTCCCTTCCATGCCAACCAATTTATAAACCCTCTACTTTTCTTTAGGGCATGATACAATTCTCTGCCCCAATGGATATGACTATTCTTCTCTCTATGAGCCAATTTCAATGAGTGTAAGATTTAAGAATTAACTATTGTCAGCTTCTTCCCTTCCATTGTATTGGTCTTCCCTCATGTGCTTCTTTATGAAATGTATATTTACCACATTTTATCTCTTTTTCCATATTTCTTAGTATTATCCTTTTTTACCCCTAATTTTTTGTATATATATTTTTGACATATCATCCTATACAATTTATCATTGTAGGTATACTTCTTCTAGCTACCCTGATGATAATAACAAATTTTAAGAGTTACCTAAAAGTTTAAGTTTAAAGTTTAAGAGTTAACTAAAAGTTACATCTTTTCATGTAGGAATAAAAATCATTTGAACTTATTGGGTCCCCTCAAAAACCATTTTTTCCCTTTCTTAATTATCTTTTGTTGATTCTCTTGAGTTCTGTATTTGGGTATCAAATTTTCAGTTTAAATCTTTTTTTTTTTCTGGGAATGCTTGGAAATCTTTTATTTTATTAAATGACCAAACTTTCCCCTGTAAGAATCTAGTCATTTTTGATGGGTAGGTGATCCTTGGTTGTAGACCCAGTTTTCTTGTTTTCCAGAAGATCATATTCCATGTCTCCTGGTCCTTCAGTGTGGATGCAGCCAGGTCCTTTGTAATCCTGACTGTGGCTCCATGATATATGAATTGTTTCTTTTTAGCAGCTTGTAATATCTTTTCCTTGGTCTGGAAGTTCTTGAACTTGGCTATAACATTCCTGGGTGTTGTCAATTAGGGATTTAATGTAGGAGGGGATCTGTAGATTCTTTCAATCTCTACTTTACCCTCTTGTTCAAGATATCAGGTCAGTTTTCTTGGATAATTACCTGTGGAATGATGTCCAGGCTCTTTCTTTTGTCATGATTTTCCAGTCTTAAATTGTCTCTACAGGATCTATTTTCCAAGTCTGTTGCTTTATCAATAAGATATTTCATATTTTCCTCATTTTTTTCATTCTTTCAACTTTGTTTTATAGATTCTTTCTGCTTTGTGAAGTCATTTGCTTCTGGTTGTTGGATTCTAATTTTTAAAGACTGAATTTTATCCCTGGCTTTTTATCCTCCTTTTCCTTTTGATCTATTTTTTTCTTTGTAGGCCATCTTTCACTTTCTTTGCTATGTTTTCAAGCTGGTCAATTCTGACTTTTAAAACACTATTTTCTTGTTTTAGATCATATGCCTCTATTTTGCTTTTCAAGTTCTTTTCCCAATTTTCTTCAGCCTCTCTTAATTTTTGTTTTATTTGTGTTTTGCGTTCTTCCAAAGCTTGTGTCCAATTTACTGGAGTTTGTGAGATTTTGCTTGGTGTTTCTTGGTCTTCCTCTCTTCCATTTGTCCTTTGTTCATTACCTGAATAAAAATTGTTAATTGTAATTTCTTTTTTTGTATTTCTGGTGTTTGCTTATATATTTTTTCCTTCTTCACTCTCCATATTGGCTGTATTCTTGCCCCTCTGTTTATTTGCTGGATCTGTGAATTTGGGCTTTTTTACCCTGAAGGGGTTTTTCTCAGCTCAGTTGATCAAATAGATTAGGCTAATGGAACTGAACTTTTGTCTTAATGAACCCTGAGGCCAGATCTTCCCCAGTTGCCAGCAGAAGCTAAAGATGAGGGTTAAGGTGTGGAGGCTTAAGGTAGTTACCCTCATCCTCTTCTCTATTTATTTTTGACAGCTACCTCCCTGCTAGCTGCCTGGTCAGAGCCCATGGTAGTACCAAGGTACTCTGTCATGGTTGCAGTCTTTGTCCTGGGATCCCAGTTAGCTGAATTTCTACCAGGGGTTTCAGCTCAGAAGGTGGTGGAGGGGTGTTGGATCTTCCCCTTACACTTGAGAATTCTACTTTATCTTCATACCTTTCTGATTGGATTGAGCAGGAGAGATCTGTGGTTCTGTCCTGTTGCTGTGCCTGGTTCTCTGTTTACTCTGTAACCTTGCTCATCTTGTTTTCTGCCAGTTCCATGAGACTGAGCCCCTCTGCCCTCTGGAGGTTTCTTCTCTACAGTATTGATAAACTGGATTAAACCAGTTGAACTGATCTTCAGAGCTCAATGTGCCCTGAGGCCGAAATTTCCAGAAGCACAGGCCCAAGATGGAGCTGTAGTGGCTGAAGGCTTCAACCAGCCTGCTCTCTTCTCTGCTTCTCTCCTCCAGCTGTCTCCTTGCCAGCTGCTATCAGAGTCCTGAGTTTTTGGTAGATGTGGTAGCAAGGTGCTCTGACCAGGTTGGAGCCCTTTCCCCGAGATCCCACTGATGCCCCACTCCCAAAGTCTTAGCACAGTAGGTGAGGGAAGGGCTCTGGGACCTTCCTTCTTTCTTTTCCTTAAACTTGTGAATTCAGCCTTCTCTGTGTACCTTTTAAGTTCAATAGGGTAGGAGAGTTCTGTCTTCTTGTTGAATTTAGTTTTCTGTCTCCTTGAAGAGCTTTGTTTTTGATTGGTATGGAAGTGTTTTCACAGAGGAATCTACTTTTGCTGCTTATATGCTGCCATCTTGAAATAAGGATATCTGGAGTGTCCTGCTTAGAGGCAAGAGAGTCTTACATTTCTCCCTATCTCTTGTACATATATACTTAGTATTTTACTGTTTTTGAGAATGAAAGGTTTGGGATTCATATACTGTGCCCACTCTCAAATTCCATATCAAAATGTGACTTGGAAGAGAGATGTTCAGGCTATTGGAACTCTAGTTGACCAACTGGTTAAAATACTAGTGGTTAAGAGAGCATAAATGCTTTACAAGTAGACTTCTTTCTTCATCTATAAAACTAGAACTACATATACTGAAAATTTCACATGGTGTCATAAGGAGAGTTCTTTAGAAATTATAAAATAATGTACTGTAAGTGGTTATAATGGTGACTGGTGATGTTGGTGATATTAAGGTTGTTAGAATATAATGTAATTCCCTTTTAATTCTTTCTTGTTTTAAGCCATTTGACTAGCCATTAAGCCCTATTACTATCCCATAGTTCTCTCTTTCAGGGTTATCTAGGATGATTTCAACATTAAGTATAATCATGTTGAAGGTCTAGTCACCTTTTGCCTACTTACTTCATAATACTTATCTCCTGTTGTTTTGACACGCCTCTTTCCATTATCACATACTTGTCTTCTCTCCCACATATTTCTAAATTCATTTTCATATAGGTGCTATTCTCTTAGATAACTACAACTAACTGTATAATCATGTGAAATGGTTAAGTTTTTGCTTTAGTACCTAGTTGGTCTTTGTACCTAGTGATTTTATGAAAATGAATCTAGAAAAAAGTGGGAAAGAAGACAAGTATGTGTTAACAGAAAGAGGCATGACTTTTGACCTTATAATTCCTGTGAAATTCCTCTTTTTAAAGTTACAAATGATCTCTTAATTTCCAAATCCTCATTTTTGATTGAAGTTTTTCTTTTCTCAATCCTTATCCTTGTTGAACTCTCTGCAGCCTTCAATGATATCATCTTCTTAATACTCTCTTTTCACAAGGTTTTCATTACTATACTTTCTCTTGGTTCTCCTCCTACCGACGAACTACTCCTTCAGCTACTTTGAAGAATCTTCATTCAGTCCATACTGACTAACTGTGGGTATTTTTCAGGACTCTGTCTTCTTTTCTCCTTTTTTATTAATTTGCTTGGGGATCTCATCAATTGCTATAGATTCAATGATCCATTCATTTAAGTACTATGCAAATTTTGCCAAAGAAGACTTCATGATCATATTTTCAATGTAAATTCACTTATGTTTAGTAATTTTTCAGTTGTATCTGACTCTTGGTAACCTCATTTGTGTTGCTGTTTTTTTTTTTTTTGCAAATATTCTGGAGCAGTTTGGCATTTATTTCCCCAGTTCATTTTACAAATGAGTAAATGTTGGCAAACAGGATGAAATGACTTGCCCAGAATCAAATAGCTAGTAAGTGTCTAAGTTCAGTTTTTAAGTTCAGATTTGAACTCAGGAAGGTTCTTTTGTGCTTGTTGGTACCATACATTTATATATTTATATAACACATATCATATTTCCTTCTTTAGAAGGGTTTCTTGGTTTTATGAGGAGATAAGATTTATACATGCAAAACAACTAGAAAACAATAAAATATTATATGAAAAAATTTAAATGTATGTTCTGGTATGGGTATTGGTTGGTGATGTAAAAGAGCTCTCCATCATCCTCATAATTCAGGTTTGATATTCAGATAAAATGTATCACTTATGAGTTATTGAACAAAGGAGATTTACTTTGCCCCAAATTAGCAAAAACATACTGCAAAGATTAAGTGGTACTCAGCTTCTGGGCTTGGCCTCCCTTGTCTTTATTTGGAAACATGTCTGGTCAATACATCATCAGGGCTTGGTGTTTCTCATGGTCTCTGACATCCAGTAAGTCTGAAAGGAACTTAATTTATATGACAGAGTTCTTTTATTACCCTTCTCCCTTCTCTGGACCAGGAGGTTACATCAGAGAAGTTGAGGTAAATACGATTACATGTAGGGAGGACAGCAGGAAGGTTGTTTCAGGAAAACACTGGCTCTATCACAGTTTGTTCAGAAGTGAACAGATTAATGTTGACTGAAGTTATTAAGAAAGGCTTTTGGTCAAAGGTAGAAAGGTCTTGCAGTTATATACATCAGAGCCTTCAGATCAATGAATTTATATTGAAGTTTAGGATTTCACTATTAGTGAACCTACATGGTAAAAATAGTAATGAAGTCATCTTTAGCAAAATCTAGGCTATGCCTACATCATACTTAGATTATTTGTAACAGTATGTTATGTTTAAATAGATTCTAGTGCATAATTATTGCACCCTCTGCTACTAGTTAGCTACAACTGGGTGGTACAATTAGAATAGAGTATCAGAGTCAGGAAGATTTGTCTTCCTAAGTTCAAATATGGCCTCAGACACTTAGCAGCTTTGTGACCCTGAGTAAGTCACTTAACTCTGTTTGCATCAATTTTCTAATCCATACGATGAGCTAAGGAAGACAACAGCAAGCCACTCCAGTATCTTTGTCAAGAAAGTCCCAAATGGAGTCATGAAGAATCAAACACAATTGAAAATGACTGCCATCAAACTGTTTCCAAACTCTAGGTAAACTAAACAATATACTGGCCTGGGCTTCAGGAAGAATATCCAAAAACAGAGTACCCAAATTAGATTTTGAGATAAACATGTTATGGGAGAAAGAATGGGGTTGGTAGAAGAAAGCAAAATATCTTATTCTTTTATCCCTTAAACTTGATTACATCCTGTCTACCCAACAGTTTCACAAGGCTTTAGGAAAACCTCAGAGAGGAAAGAAGGGGTTAATGGAAAGGGAAAATATGATATAACAATGAAGTGGTTTATAACCACTCCAAAGGAAGGCAGTAAGATTAAAGCCACTAAATGGGAACATTGCTCTCCATTTTCCCCTCAAGCCTTAAACACTGACCCAAATATATTGCTAGTTAATTTTTCATTGGCTCCACTTGAATAGTAAACATACCTAAAAGCTATTTTTCTGCAGTTCCTGTGTTTATTTCTGGTAAATATGTCATAAAAATGGTTTCTATCCCAGAGTTTGGGAGGGAGTACTATACATGTACTTGGGGTGGGGGAACTGTATAGGATATGGTAGAATGCAAACCTCAAACTCCAGGACAGGAAACTTTGATAATTTCATTGTCTCACTTCTTAAGTCTTTAATTTTTCCTTTTCAAAGGTTCAAATAGTTGAGTAATTTCTAGAAGGGAAGGAGGAGGATTGTGTTATCAAGTTACTTGAGGTAAACAGCGTAGAACTGATAAATTCAAGATCATCTTACGAATAAAGAGATGAGTAAACAATGCTAAAACGCTAAAGACATTTTTTTGTTTTCTAAGGGAATTTAGATTTTTAGAAATATGTGAGTTGCATTGATGTGAACTGATTAAACAATTCTGGAGAGCAGTATGGAGCTATGCTCAAAGAGCTATGAGACTGTATATACACTTCAATTCAGCAATACCACTCCTAGTTCTGGATCCCAGAGAGATTTTTTTTAAAACAAGGAAAAAAGACTTATTTGTACAAAAATATGTGTTGTAGTTCTCCTTGTGGTGGCAAAGATTTGGAAATTAAGGGGATGCTCATTAATTGGGGAATGACTGAACAAGTTGTGGTATATGATAGTAGTGGAATAATATTGTGCTATAAGAAATGATGAGCAGGGGGATTTCAGAAAAACTTGGAAAAACTTACATAAATTGGCACACAATGAAGTGAGCAGAACCAGGAGAATTGTGTTCCATAAACAACTGTGAATGACTTAGCTCTTCTCAGCAATAAAATAATCCAAGATAACCCCTAAGGATTCATGATGAAAAATTTTATCCACTTTCAGAGAAAGAATAGGTGGAATCTGAATGCAGACTTTATTCCTTCATTTTTTGTTCAAGTTTTCTTCTACAAAATGACTAGAAGCTGGCTAGATTGTGATTTAAGTAATTGATTTGAAAGGGAGAGAATTTGTAACTCAAAATTAAAAAAAACACGTTAAAATTGTTTCTACATGTGGGGAAAAATAAAATGTTATTTAAAAAAGGAGTATCTGAGTCACCTGCTTTTATAGGTAAGTGAGACTAGCTAAGTACAGAGAGGCATAACCATTAGGTGGCAAATTCTTTGACCATAGCAATTCATGAAACAAAGAAAAACCAAAGTAGCCCTCAATCCTATAGAACTTCCATCTGCTTTTACAGTGATATTAGTAAAAAAGGTCATAAGGTATTTAGTATCATGAAGTTTTATTCAATCAAGTTTTATAGCAGATTTTTTAGGATTTGTTGACAAACTACCAGATGAACTCAATTATTTTAATCTCCACATTCTTACTGTAAATGAAACCAAAAGACAAAAGATGATTTGGAGCAGCACTGCTTCATGAAATATTAAGAATCAATGGAAGGGAAAAACAGTTTAAAGAAAGTTTAACAAAAGGAACAATTAAGCCAATCCATCCTGAGGGTATTTAAGGATAAAAGTGGAAGAACAACAAATAGGAAAAAAAAATAGAAAGAAGGTGGGACTTCCATATGTAGGTACCAGTCTACATAGATTCCAGGATGCACTTTGTCTGAAGTAAAATGCCTCCATCCCTCCTGGTGGGACACAGGAGTCCCTGAGTCATGTGTCCTGTTTGATGATCTGATGACCTGACTTCTGATGGCCTGGTAAAAAGTTGCCACAGAAAGGCAGATAGCATGACTTTTGAAACTCATTGACCAAGGAAAGGGAGGAAGAGCAAGAGGCTGTGTAAGTGAGGATGAGAAACAGAGTCACTCTCTTGGTTTCCCTACCAAGTCTCTGGGCTGTTGTTTCTTTCTGAGCTTTTCCTTATCTTCTGATCTCTGGCAAGATCCCTCTGTCTTTCTCTCTTTTGTAATAAATGCTTATAAAACAGATAGTAAGCCTCCAGATTAATTTTATTTACAACAACTTTTAGAGGAAAATAAAAATAGTACAGAAAAAATTAAAAAATTTCTGGAAAAACAGCTAAATTAGAATAAGTGTTTAAAGAAGGTGTTCACATTGGGGATGAAAATAATTGTGAGAGCATTTAGAGATAAATTTTCAATATATCAGTAAAAGGGGAAGTTACCAAAGGCATGGGGGAAAAGAATCTCTTCTTCATTAATGTATACCCCCAAAAGATCAACCAGAGGAACTACTAACCCATTCTTTCCCACTATATGTGGTTTTGCAAAAATTATCTACATATTCTCCCTAAGTTTGTTGAATATACTAAAAGGGAATGAGTGACTATTTTTCCATTGTCACTGGGCATTACCAGTCTGTCTTTTAAGCTTTTCTGGTATACCTACAATAGAACTCACTGCAACCTCTCTCATGTGGCTTTTTATTGGCTGACTCTAAAGAATCATGTCTTTAAAACTGTTGAGACTTATCCATTCATTCATTTTTCCATCATACTCTCTTTCTGCAGTTCTCTCTTCTGCTACAAACAAGGAGTAAAAATTTCAATTCATGTATTACTAAAAAGAGATAACTTGAACCAGTAAGTGAGGAAAGACTTGACTTCCCTTGCTCTTTCTCTTTTATCTCAGCTCTGAGAAATGGACTTGGGGTTATTGTTTCTGTTCTCTATTTTAGGTCCTCTTCAGTTTCCAGTATGCATAGAACACAGGAGTTTGAGTCACGATGACCATGCATCCAGGTTGTTCTACAGAGTGGTGTAGCTAGCTGGCCAACCCAGCATGGAAGTTTTGAGAAGCATGTCTGGAACTCAAGCTTTAGGGAGGTACAAGCCCCAGGCACCCTGATTTGGATTTAGAACTCGATTTGTGCAATATGAAAACTGAAGTAAACTATGAACCCAATTCCTTTTTCCTCCCCAGAGATTGAAGTGGTGTGGGGGTGGTGGAGAGAAAGATTATTCCTCCCTATATGTTGAGAGAGTAAATTTTCATATTTGCAATTATATTCTCTTCAGTAAATATTTTTGTTTAAAAGCTAACCTGAGCAGTTATTATATGTAACTGAGGTAAAGGGGGCATATCATTATACTTGGTGGGACACAAAGTGGAGAGGGCTAGGACCAAGTCTAGATATTCCAAGGGGCAACTAGATGGTATAGAGGGTAGCACCCTGGTCCTGGGATCAGGAAAACTCATCTTCCTGGTTCAAATCTGGCCTCATACTTTACTAGTTGTGTACCCTGAGCAAGGAACTTAACCCCATTTACCTCAGTTTCCTTATCTATGAAATGAACTGGAGAAGGAAATGGCAAATCATTCTAGGATTCTTGCCAAAAAATCCCAAATGGGATCACAACGAGCTAGACACAACTGAAATGACTAAACAACAAGACATCCCAAACCCCTTTAAGTGACTAGAAGAACCCCATAAAAAAGTGAAAATAACTAACCTTTCAGATTTTGGGGGCTAAAATCAGTATAGGCTAGTGAACGATATCTTTATTACATGACCCAACTGACTGAAAATTGTAGATATTATAAAATTCCTTTCTATTTATCATTAAATAATTATGAAATGTTTTTTATTAGGCAGAGCAAAATACCTTAAATGTTGGCTTCTGACAGTAGTTTTTCTATGTATATACCCAAATTATATAGTATTTTAATTATATATATGCATATTTGAAAGCTATAACAACAGAGATAAAACCTAGTCCAATCATTAATAGCAGGTGAGACAAGTTCAGGATCATATGATCAATAAGATGGAAGATTAAATTATTTTCTCCAATCTTCACAATTTTTTAAAACTCTCAAAAACTACAACTATGTGTGAGAAGTAATTTCAACTGTATTTATATGCCAACATATTAAAAAGTCTGAGATAACAACCAATAACTAGAGGAATGAACAGCCAAAAAAACTAATCCTTAATACTCAACACATTCACTCAGTGACCCTTCCATTGTCTTCCACTCTTTAGTAATATAGCACAACTTCAACTCCAGGATTGTGTTCTGAAATGCCCTCAGCAATTTTATTGGTGCTGCAGTTTATGCAACACATCTTGCTCCATTCCTCACCCCATCATTCTGTATAAATTAGCAGGAGAAATCAAATTTGCAAGAGATAGAGAACTATAAGAAAAAAAATGGAAATAGTTAAACATAACAGGATGAAGAAAACATAGTTAAAACTTTTGAGCAAAATCAAGAAGTATGTTTAGGTGGCTTCTAAGTTCCAGGACTTTGTTAAGTTCTGAACAACAACAACAACAAAAACCCCTCCAAAACCATAATGACAAAGCAGCCCGTGTTCACAGAAATATAGGGGAGATAACATGTAAGCAACTATATACAAACAAATCTTTAATGGATAACTAACAGAAAAAAGGGACTACTATTGAAGAGAATTTAGAAAGGCTTCTTGTAGAAGATGAGATTTTAATTAAGATCTGAAAAAAAGTCATGAAAGGTGAGGAGGGAAAGAATTCCAGGAAAGGGAGATAGCCATTGAAAATACACTGAGTTGGCATTCTGGAGGGCAATTTGGAACTATGCCCAAAGGGCATAAAAGGCATAAAAGACTGTCTGCCCTTTGATCCAGCCATAGCACTGCTGGGTTTGTACCTTAAAGAAATCATAGGGAAAAAAGACTTGTACAAGAATATTCATAGCTGATCCCTTTGTGGTGGCCAAAATTGGAAAATGAGGGGATGTCCTTCAATTGGGGAATGGCTGAACAAATTGTGGTATATGTTGGTGATGGAATACTATTGTGCTCAAAGGAATAATGAACTGGAAAGATTCCATGTGAACTGGAAAGACCTCCAGGAATTGATACAGAGTGAAAGAAGCAGAACCAGGAGAACATTGTACACAGAGACTAATACACTGTGGTATAATCGAACGTAATGGACTTCTCCATTAGTGGCAATGCAGCGATCCTGAACAACTCGGAGGCATCTATGAGGAAGAACACTATCCACATTCACAGGAAAAACTGGGAGTAGAAACACCAAAGAAAAACAACTGCTTGATTACATGGGTCGAGGAGATATGGCTGAGGAGGTAGACTCTAAATGAACATCCTAACGCAAACACCAACAACATGGAAATAGGTTCTGATCAAGTACACAAGTAATATCCAATGAAATTGCGCATCGGCTGTGGGAAGGGTGGGTGGAGGGGAGGGAGGGAAATAATGTGATTATTGTAACCAAGGAATAATATTCTAAAATTGACTAAATAAATTAATTAAAAAAAAAGAAAATACACTGAGTTGGAGGTCGAGTGTTATATGTAAGGAACAATAAGGAGGCATTGGATGGTACAGTGTATGAAGACTGGAAACAGAATAATGTTAGGTTATGAAGGGCTTTGAATGACAAACAGGGACTTTATATTCCTATCATAAAACTGGAGTTTAATGACTAGAAATATGGGGTGACTTGATCAGACCTGTGCTTTAGAAAGACTAAAATGATAGTTTAGAGAATGGCAAACTGAAATATGGAGAGACTGGAGGCAGGGAGACCAATCAGTTATTGTAATAATTTAGGGATAAAGTGATGAGGTCCTGCACTTGATGGTACTGTCAGAGAGAAAGGAGGGCATAGGGAGAGATTTTCAAATGTAGAAAGAGCCAGATCTAGTTACAGATTGAATGTGCAGGATGAGAAAGATGGAGGGAGGAAAGAGGAGGAGCTTAGGTGATTAGAAGGGCAATGTTATCTTCCAGAGTAATAAGAGTAATAAGAAATTTAGGAAGGCTTCAGAGAAGAGAAAATGAGCTTAGTTTTGGATGTGTTGAATTTTGAGATGTGTATCAGAAGTCAAGTTCAAGATGGCAATAACAAGCTGGAAATGCAAGTTAAGCATTAGACTAGAAAAGAGATTAGGACTGGATAAATAAATCTGATAATCACCAGCTTAGAGATAGTAATTGAATTAACATGGCTTGATTTTTTTTGTACAATTGATTTAGCTCTTCATAAATTTGAGTAATTAGCATTTTGTTAGAGGTTTTTGTTATGAATATTTTCCCCAATTTGTTGTTTTCCTTCTAATTTTAGTTGCATTGGTTATGTGTGTACAAAAACATCTTAATTTAATGTAATCAAAATTATTTATTTTACATTTTGTAATTTTTTCTAACTCTTGCTTTGTCTTAAAATCTTTCCTTTCCCAAAGATCTGACAAGTAAACTATTTTGTGTTCACCTAATTTATTTATAGTTTTATTCTTTATATTCAAGTCATTCACCCATTCTGAGTTTATCTTGGTGTAGGGTGTCAGATGTTGATCTAAACCTAATCTCTCCCATACTGTTTTCCAATTTTCCCAACATTTTTGTTTTCAAATAGTGGATTTTTGTCCCCAAAGCTGGCATCTTTGAGCTTATCAAAGACTGTCTTACTGAGGTCACTTACCCCAAGTCAATTCCACTGATCCTCACTTCTGTCTCTTAGCCAGTACCATATTGTTTTGATGACCACTGTTTTATAGTATACTTTGAGGTCTGGTATGGCTAGGCCACCTTCCTTCACATTTTTTTTCAATATCTCCCTTGATATTCTTGTTTTTTGTTCTTCCAAATGAACTTTGTTATAGTTTTTTTCTAATTCAGTAAAAAAGTTTCTTGGTAGTTTAATGGGTATGGCACTAAATAAGTAAATTAATTTGGGTAGGATTGTCATTTTCATTATGTTAGCTCATCCTACCCATGAGCAATTAATCTTTTTTCCAGTTATTTAGATTTAGTTTTAATTGTGTGGTTAGTGTTTTGTAGTTGTTTTCAAATAGTCCCTGTGTTTGTCTTGGCAGATAGATTCCTAAGTATTTTATATTGTCTAGGGTGATTTTAAATGTAATTTCTCTTTCTAACTCTTGCTACTCAGATGTGTTGGAAATATATAGAAATGCTGATGACTTATGACTTATTTTGTAACCTGCAACTTTGCTAAAGTTGTTGATTATTTCCACTAGCTTTTTAGTTGATTCTTTAGGATTCTTTAAGTAGACCATCATATTATCTGCAAAGAGTGATAGCTTGGTCTCCTCCTTGCCTATTTTAATACCTTCAATTTCTTTTTCTTTTCTAATAGCTATTGCTAGTGTTTCTAGTACAATGTTAAACAATAGAGGTGATAATAGACATGCTTGTTTCACTCCTGATCTTATTGGGAATGCTTCTAATTTATCCCCTTTGCAGATGATGTTGGCTGATAGTTTTAGATATATACTGTTTATTAGTATTAGGAAGGACCTTTTTATTCCCATACTTTCTAGTGTTTTCAATAGGAATGAGTGTTTATATTTTGTCAAGGGCTTTTTCTGCATCTTTTGAGATAATCATGTGATTTCTGTTGGTTTGGTTGTTGATATAGTCAATTATGTGAATGGTTTTCCTAATATTAAACCATTCTTGCATTTGTTAAATTTATTATGTTTATTATGTTTGGACTGAATATATTTTAGTTGGGGGTCACCAGGGATTTAATTTCTAAATCCCAAAATGAATTACTAAAGTCAAATGGAATTTATGGTAGTTTACAATAGAGGGAGCCAGGTAGAAATTCTAAGGCACCAGTCAGGGGAAAGGAGTCTCAAGACGGTGGGCCTTTCTCAGAGGTTCACACCTCCAGAAAGGGCAAGGAAGTAAGTCAGCCTTTACACTCACCAAGGGACTGTCTAAAAGGAAAGTAGTCTGAGGTCTTCTGCATGAGTTTCTCCAGGGGTCCAGTTCCATAGCCAAGTGTCTTCGCTCCAAGCCTGAGTGTCTGTCTTCCAGTCTCTCCTCAAGTGTCTCTCTTCACTCCATCCAACATCGAGTGATCTCTCTTCCAGTCCAACTCTGAGTGACTGTTGTATCTTCCTCTGTGTGTCTCTGTTTCCACTATTTAAAGACCCTTTTCTCTTGTGTCACCTCCCCTAAATTTTACGTCTACCAATCACAGCCAATGCTCCTCTCCAGGACTGCCCACTCTTTCACATGTGGGTCACAGACCTCCCACTCAATGTATGAAATGGGTGTTCACACCTTTTGTAGTTAGTTCATACCTTTTTGTGTTCAAAATGTGTAGATCTACTTTAAATACTTGGTTTACACTTTGGGGATTAAAATATAAAAATAGACAGGGGATTACAATTTAATCTTCACAATAAAGGAAAAGCTAAATACCTTCATTGTTAAAATCAGGGGAGAGCTAAATCCAATCTTCACACATTCCTGGTATAAATCCACTGGAATCAATATTTAGTAATAGTTCTAAGATAGAACTAATCATATGTGAGATAAAATAATTGCATATGTTCCTATAAGTTGACATCTAAGAATTATAACCAGGTAACTTTCTCCTGAATTAATATCAGTGTTACCCATAATCTCGCCATGACCACTCAGCATGCCTTTCCACTAGCCCTACATTCCAGTAGAGTTATACTACTGGACCCAAAGGTCTGTGTTCTTGGATCTATTCACTAATTTTCTTATAGCTTCTGTAGTCTCTGCCTCTGTTCGTACTCTACTTTATTTGACTTTATAGCTCAGTTAAAGCAAAGACCTAGTCTCAGGAATTT
The DNA here is from genome assembly GCF_027887165.1 of Monodelphis domestica. NCBI lineage: Eukaryota > Metazoa > Chordata > Mammalia > Didelphimorphia > Didelphidae > Monodelphis > Monodelphis domestica. Next base: position 16,549,946 of record NC_077231.1, on the reverse strand, counting down.
CTAGAAAACTGTTACTCCAGAAGATAATACAATTATAAGCTTTATTATTATGGGACAGAATTAGCTTAGTTAGTTAGTGGTAGTCTCTTGGTGACCGAGAATGACTATTGTCTTTGTGCAGTTTCATCTACGGTGTACTCTCATGTGGCTTTGGAGTCCAAAGGCAGAGGCTCAAAGTTTGTGGCATGTGGGGCATGGGACGCCAGTTGTTACGGGAGGTGTGGTTGTGGCCTGGTGTCGGCATTCACGCGCAGTGGCAAGACGTCGATGTTGCTCATCTTCAAAGGTGGTGGCGGCATGGTTAATGTGGATTCGCCAGCTGCTTCTGTCAAAGACAGCGAGTTCTAGTTGCTTTGGTGTAATGCCAGCCCACTTCAAGTTGGACTTTAGCTGATCCTTGAATCTTTTCTTTGGTCGACCTTGTTTCCTGAGTCCAGCTGACAGTTCACCATAGAATACCTGTCTTGGTATTCGCTGTGGGTTCATGCGGATGATGTGTCCAGACCAATCGTAGCTGGGTTTTGAGGACCATTACTTGGATGCTGGTGGAGTTGGCTCTGTCGAGAACTTCCTGATTGGTGATTCAGTCCTGCCATCAGATCCTCATGATTGACCGGAGAGAGCGTTGGTGGAATTGCTCCAGCTGTTTCATGTGCTTCCTGTACAGTGTCCATGTCTTGCAACCATACAGGAGCGAGCTGAGGACCACTGCGTTGTACACTTTGAGCTTCGTCGCAGTGCTTACACCTCTGCATTGGAGGACTTTGGAGCGCAGCTGCCTGAGTGCCTGGTTAGCCTTTTGGATCCTGGTATTAATCTCATGGTCTAGGGACCCGTCGTTGGCGATGGTGCTGCTCAGGTACTTGAAAGTGTTGACGTTAGAAAGCTGTGTGCCATTGATTATGATGCACAGCTGGTTCGTTTGTCTCCCTGGTGCAGGTTGGAACAGCACCTCTGTTTTGCTGAGGCTGATAGTCAGGCCAAACAGTTTTGTTGCAGTGGAGAACCTGTCCACAATGGTTTGAAGATGATTTTCTTGGTGGGCCATGAGAGCACAGTCATCTGCAAAGAGAGCTTCCAGGATGAGTCTCTCTGTTGTCTTTGTTTTTGCAGTCAGGAGGCGAAGGTCGAATAGTGAGCCATCCAGTCGGTATTTGATGTAGACGCCCAGGTCTAGATCCATCAGAGCATGTCGTAATACTTGGATGAAGTATAGGTTGAATAGCACCAGAGCGAGGACACAGCCTTGGTCACGCCATTGGAGATGTTGAAGCGATCTGAAGTCTCTCCACCAGATAGGACTTCCCCTGTCATGTTGACATGAAAGAGCTGGATCAGTTTGATGAATTTTGCTGGGCAACCGAGCTTGCTGAGGATCACCCACAATGCGTCCCTGTTCACTGTGTCGAACACCTTTGTCAGGTCTATGAAGACAATTTAGAGACTCAGGTTCTGCTCAAGGCATTTTTCCTGCATTTGCCTCACCGTGAAGACCATGTCGATGGTGCTGTGATCTGGTTGGAAGCCACATTGTGATTCAGGCAGGTTCTGCTCTGAAACAGAAGACAGGAGTCTGTTGAGTATAACATGGGCGAGGATCTTTCCAGCAGTGGTCAGTAGTGAGATGCCTCTGTAGTTGTCATAGGCTGCTCGTGAGCCTTTGTTCTTGTATAGGGCTACGATGGAGGCATCTCTGAGTTCTGGGGGCATGTCTTCCTCTTCCCATATGCTGGTCAGCACTATGTGGAATGCCTGGAGTGCCTTTCCATTTAAAGCCTTGTACACCTCGGTTGGGATCCCGTCTTTACCGGGTGCCTTGCCTGCACTCATTTGTTTAGTGGCTTTTTGGACTTCCTCTATTGAAGGAGGGACGTCAAGTAGTTCAATGGTGCGGTTTTGGAGGATCTGGCCTAGGACTGCCTTTGATGTTTCCTTCACTGCGTCTCTGAACTGGTTCCATTTCTCGGTTGAGCTTCCAGTGAGTGGTCCCTTGGCAGGCAGCTTGTTGTCCAGGCAGGACTGGAATGTTTGCAAATAAGATGGATCTCTAAGAGGACTCACGTTGTAAAATGCGCGAACTATCTGGGCGTGTTTTGGATGGCGAGGCTCAATGCACATTTGAAGATTCGCTCTAACCAATCGGTGGTCTGTCCAGCATTCAGCTCCTCTCATGGCTCTGGTGATCTTTATATCCTGGATGTCTCACCGGCTTACAATGATGTAGTCAATGAGATGCCACTGTTTTGATCTTGGGTGCATCCACGTTGTTTTATATTTGTTCACCATTCTGAACACAGTGTTCGTGATGGTGAGTTGGAACTCTGAGCATTTGCTGAGTAGCAGTAGGCCGTTGTTCATTTTGCCCACGCCGTGTTTGCCGAGCACTCCTTTCCATCTTTCATGGGCCTGGCCAACGCGGGCGTTGAAGTCTCCCAGTAGTATCAGCTTGTCATTTGTGGTCACTGAGTGCAGGACGGCACTCAGGTCAGAGTAGAACTGCTCGATGGTCTCCTCTGTGCTGGTCAGTGTTGGGGCATATGCGCTGATGATTGTGGCATACCGGTCTTTGCTGAGAGGCAAACGGATCTTCATGAGCCTCTCACGGATGCCCACAGGCAAGTCTGGCAGCTGTTTGAGCAAACTGGTCTTGATGGCCAGGCCAACACCGTGGATTCTGTCTTCATTTGAGGCTCTACCTTTCCAGAAGAAGGTGTATCCAGTGGTGGGTTCGCTAAGTGATCCCTCTTATGGTAAGCGTGTTTCGCTTAAGGCTGCGATGTCAATGTTATATCGTGCCAGTTCTTTACCGATTAGAGCTGTTCTTCTCTCAGGTCTTGGGGTATTCTCTCTATCAAGTAGTGTCCTGATGTCCCAGGCTCCTAGTAGGAGTTTTTTTGTATTTTTTTCTTTTATTTCGATCGCTTAAAGGGATGACCCACCAGCCGCGGTGTGCTGACCGGGTGTTTGTAGGGCAGGCAATGTTTGGGACACCTTTTCTAGTCCCCTCCCTTGATTAGGGTGAGCAGTGCTGTCCTAGAGAGGGCTGCTCAGTCGCCCAGTATGCTGCCAAACGTCCCTGCTGCCCACAGGGCCGAGCGACCACTGGTCCGTGGGCCGCTTACGTGCAGGATCGTGACTACAACTGCCAGTGGTCACCTCCACCTATTGAGTCGTCACTCCCCCATCGCCGCAGGTCTTGAAGAGGGTGGAGGGGGTTAGGATAGATGAGTGTGCACAAAGACACTTGTGCGTGAAAGAGATTTAAGTGGACAAGTCGATGCACAAAGATAGTCCCACTCTCTCGGCGTTGGAAGCCTGAGTCCAATGGCACGAAAAGTCGTTACAGCTGGAGACTTCCTCAGCTGCATTGGATGGCCGTGTTGTCTTTTGTGCTCCAACACGCCCTAAGCACTCCACAGTGCTTTGCTGCGTCGCCCTCTCAGCCATTGAACCTTCTTATTGGTTTCTTCTGTCTGTTCAGCCGAAGCAGTCTTCACATTCTGGGTGAGCAAAGCCCTGGTTCACCAGGGGTCGATGACCCGATGGCTACCCTCACAAGGTTTAGCCGGCCTGTCGACGCCGTTGCTCGGGGTGTGGCCACTGCCACATGCTAGCAGCTACTGGGAGCCACAAGTGAGAGCTGGGTGTCAGGTGGGGGTCAGAGGCTGGAGACCTGCCCTAGGAGGGCACGACAAGCCCTCCATACCAGAGATACTACCCCTCCCTGAGCACCCCATACACCCCGGACAGAACAAGCAGGCAAACAAAACACATACACACATTCTACATAGCAATACAAACAGACAAAGGTTCATTCTGACAGATGCAAGAAATTCATCCAGTAAAGGAGTGGGGGCAAGATGTTTCAGGGGGGAAAAATGCTCAAAGATGGCATTCAGGTGACAAAATTATGCAACCTAATAATAGGCTTGACTGAGAATCGGTAATTGATGCCAGGTGTAGGAGGGGGCATTCCTAATCAGCCCCAGATGTGGTAGAAAAGTTCCCAGGACCACTTATTGATACCAGGCTTGGGTGGCTGGGGGGAGGAATTTCTTTATTGAGAATACAAACTGGTGGAAAGATATTTCATTAATTATCCAAGACAGCAGAAGAGAGGTCTGGCTCAAGACCATGTAACCAATCAAGATTTTTACCAAAACAAAAAGTTTTATCTGCCTGACATAGTCAACAGCAAAAAAGTACAAACTTTTGCAGGTCTGCTTTTTATGGGTTTATGGGCATTATAACAACTTAGCCTAAGTGACTCCATGTTGGAGTTGTCATTACAAATATAACATCAGACTATAATTATAATAACAAAGAATAATTATAACATCAAATAATCAAATATCATGTTTATAGTTATCACATGTGCTCACAGTACCATTTTGTGGCAATAAGCATCAGAATTCAATACCCAGGAGACAGAAGTATAGGAAAGCAGAAGGGAAAGGATAAGAGAAAGCAGAAGCATATTCACCCTCTCTCTCTCTCTCTCTCTCTCTCTCTCTCTCTGTCTCTGTCTCTCTGTCTCTGTGTCTCTGTCTCTCTCTGTCTCTCTGTCTCTCTCTGTCTCTCTCTGTCTCTGTCTCTCTCTGTCTCTCTCTGTCTCTCTCTCCCCCCACTGCTATAGAGCTGGGGTAATTTCTGCTCCATGAGTTCCTCGGGACAAGGGCTGAGGCCAGTGAAAAGTGAATGTGAGGGAAGGCTGAGCTTTGAAGTATAGTTATGAAGAATCCACTATCAAGGGATTAGGAGTAAAAATGGAGTGATAATATAACATAAGGAAAAAAGACTAAAATCACCAAAGATTCAAGGAGGAAGACAATGTATTAAAAACCTTGAATACAAGCAGATATGTTAACATGAAAGTTTTTGATAAAAGAAGGAAAGATAGTTTCTAGAACATCTAAACAAGTCTAAATATATCTAAATAAATATGCAAGACTATGTAAAATACCTAATGAGGTAGAGAATTCTGTGTATTCTTGAGAGAGCACAGATTCACAGTAGGATGTTACCTGATGGTTCAAGAGAGAAAATGAATCATGAAATCAGACTTCATGACTAGCCCAGCAGAGATAATTGCAAGAATAGAAAAACTTCAAATCACAGTGGCAAATATGTCAAAAGAATGAGGGATAAAATAACTTATTGAAAATATAAATAGTGGAAGTGAAAGATTATTTTGGAGGATAGAAGAAAAAACAACAATGATGAAATCATAGGATATTAATGTAATAAAAACAGATTGTATAGAGACAACTTTAGGGGAAGTTAAAAAAACCCATAAATACCATAAAACAAGAAATAATATAAGAAAACTACTCAGGATTTCTGAACATTGAAAACAGTGCTAATTGAAATAATCCACAGATAACCTCCAGAGAACAAACAAAACTCTATGCTGCAAACTTCAAGACACATAGTGTTTAAATCTAACAATTCCAATGACAAACAACACATTTTTCTGCAAAGAACCAGGATGAAAGCACTCCTAGCTTTTCAGAGATGGGAGGTCCAAAAGTGAGGTACATTTCATATATTTTCAGATTTTCTTATATTCTGATCATTTTGATGATTTTTTCTCTCTCTTTTTAATCCTTAAATTTTTAAAATTTATAATATGGAATGCCTCTTTGGGATGGGTCAGATGGTAGACATACTATGAGAAATATTAGTGAATAAAACACCAAAATATATCAATAAAATTGATTTCTTTTTTATGTAGAAAAACAATTTATTCCATCATAAGCACTTACAGTTAGTCATGGACAGTAACAGGCTGCTGATTGGACAAGTTACCCCAAAAGATGTTGTAGAAAACAAGTGGTCATGGACTAATTCCATTAGTGTGGGGTTTGTTAAAAAAAATTTTTTTTAAAGAAAGGAAAAAAAGAAAAAATGCCAATCAGAATTAATTTTAAAGTATGTCAGCTACCAGTTGCTCTGTTTTCAGATTACTGTGTAGTCTACCAGGGGTACATCTGTAAGGTAAGAACATATACCTTCTTTGTAACCTGGTGGACCCAAGTTTAAAACAAAAATTCACAGAAAGAAAAGAAATAATATGAAAACATAGCTCAAGAAATACACACTAGAGAGCAAAACTATATGAAGTGAACAAAGATATTTTGTAGATATAGCTACAAAACATTTCACATGGCTGTTTGTCTCCCCTCTTCCCTCCATCAGATGAGAAATGGAAGGAGACAAATTAAGTATAATAAAAACAAAAATTTCACTAAGAAATTTTGACCAGGTACAGAGGAAACCATCAAGGATAGCCTAGAAGGTTATCCATGCCAATTTGAGTCTCTGAATTTCTCTATAAACAAGGGAAACAGTTCAGACATCTTACAATGCTAATACCTCAGTGGCTCAGACTCCTCACTTTGATAGAAATCCTATCCCATCCTAATTTTAGTTAAATTAGCCTGAAAAACTTGCAGTTATAGCTTAGGAAGAAAAAAAAAAACACTCATGGTCCATTTTCTGTAGCTAAAATCAGATTTTTGAGCTGTATTTGCTCAGAAAAAGTTCTTGGGGAAAGCTGAGTCAAGCTCTTCCAGACTTGCATGATATTGTCTTCTGATACAGAACAAATAACTCATGGTTCATTTGGGTTCCAGGAGAAATCAGATATTTTGGCAATGTGACCACCCAATGAATAAACATCTTCTGCATCTTCTGGGGACTGCTCCTCTAATATTACTCATGTCCCAGACGTCCAGCCTTCGGTCAGTGCCACTGGAAGCCAAGAGAGTTTCATTGTGAGACCACTGAACCTGGAATATTTCATCTTTATGTGACTCAAAGGAATGCAACTTCAATTTCAGATTTCTAAGATCCCACAATGCAACTGTCTTATCAGCTGATCCTGTGGCAAGAATGAACTCATTATAAGGATTAAAAGCAAGACAATTTACTTGGGCTGCATGGGCATCCACTGAGTGGCTTGGCTTAGAAGTATTGTTTGAGGAGGGGGGTGTCCCAGATCATAAGTTTCTGATCATCAGCAACTGATCCAAAGAGAGATTCATGGAGGAGGTGCCAAGAAATATCTTCGACTACTGCTGTGTGTCCTGTGAATATGGTCTTTGCATCCACTACTTTGCCCTCCTTTGGAACAGCACCGATGTCCCACAAGCAGATGGTTATGACCATCTGATGCACCGAGCAAGTGTCCACTGAGATTTGGGTTCCATGACAACCCATAGCCCTCCTTTTAATGTCCACGGAGGTGCAAGTCTGGATTACATTCCCCAGAAGGGTTTGGCTTTGAAAGGTGCTTGATGTAGTCAAAACCAAGGACATCACTGGATGGAGTCTTTGTTGCAATGATGCAAGGATTCTGGGGCATATAATGGGCCCTGTTCACCTCCTTCATGTTTAATTTTGATTTTAATTTCAAATTTCCAGGTAACTGAGCCAAAGCCTCCAAATTCTCCTTTTTCACTGTCATAGTGAGAGGTATCAAATTGAGCATCCTTACTGGGGAGCTGCACACTGGCAGAAGCAGGGCAAGTATTTTGCCTTGCATATATATAAAATTAGTTATTTGATTTTGCATTTATCTTAAACTAGAAAAAACATTTATTTCAGTGTTACACCAATTTTTAAAGGAAACAAAAAGATCTTGATCTCATTAGAGTGTAAATATATCTCAGAGGGCATGTATTTCTTTTAAAAAAAATGTAAAATGGGTGTTTTAGTTAAAGAAATTCCATTTGTTGTTCTAGCTTTCAGGTAATCAGTAGTACTTTTATAGATGAAACATCATAAAATTTACATTTATTGCCTTTAAATATTTGCCTTACACAATAATGTGACTTCAACGCATATTTTTAAATGCTTAAAAATTATTACAGACAAGTGGTATAAAAAAAAAAAAAGATGATTCTGTTCATCAGATGTGTGTGTACCCAGGACAAGTCGGTGAATGCTGAAATCTTTCCCTTCGGGTCTTGTTACATCTGGAAGCCACTGTGCAGTCAGGCTGGGACATTCTAAGGCACGGATCATCACTAAGTCATAGAGAAAAGGAGTATTTCCCCCCCATATTTTATACTTCTCGTTGATCACTCGTTCTTTTACAGCATCATCAAAGGCTGCTTCCTGGGAGGGCGGAAAAACTGATGGATGGAATGGTGGGCGGAGGAGCCAGGGGCTCCTGGGGTCGTGGCACAGCATGGGGGGAGAGGGTGAAGGGGTGGTGATGGTGGGAGGTGCTTGGTTCGTGCCAGCGGCCTCTATTGTTTCCTGCCGCCCCCGTGTGTCAATAAAATTGATTTCTAAGAAACAAGTAAAATATAAAACATATGTCAAAGATAAAGACAATTTTGGGATTTCAAGGGGCTTCAGCAACTTTATAGTTCCATCCAAATCTTAAAGGGATCCTCCCTATAATTGACAAATGGCCACTTCTATCTCTATTTGTGAAGATCTCCAAGTCAGGGAAGTTCAGTAACTTGCTGGCAGCCCATTCTACTTTCAGACAACTCTATTTTTTAGGAAGGTTTTCCTGACATCCAAACAAAATTTGCTTCCTTAAAATTTCCACATATTTTCCCTACTATTCCTTCTTTCATGATTTTTCCACATAACAAAAAGAACAACTTAAATTACTTATTTATATGACAGTAATTCAAATAATTTAATATAGCTATTATTTTCCCCATAAGCCTTTTCATACCCAAGCTAAAGGTTTCTGGGTTGTTTATTTTTTCTTTTAAAAAGTATCTTATTTTAACCTAATAAGATGTAAAAACAATTATTAACATTTGGATTTTTTAAAATTTTGACTTTCAATTTTTTCCCTCTTTCCCTCTCTTCTTACCTTGAGATGGTAAGCCATCTGCTATAGGCTATATTTGTGCAATTATGTAAAACATATTCACCATTTTGTAGGTGAAAACTTAAAAAAAAAACAAGAAAAGATAAAGAAAGAAAACTAAACATAATATGTTTCAGTTTACATTCAGACTATCTCAGTTCTTTTTCCGGAAGCAGATGACATCTTTTCATTATGAGTCCTTGGGGATTGTCTTGGATCACTATAGCAGTCCTTCACAGTTGTTCATCATACAGTATTGCCAGTACTGTGTCCCCTGTTCCCCTGGTTCTTCTCAGTTTGCATGAGTTCATGTAAATGTTTCCAGGTTTTTCTGAAATCTTCCTGCTTATCATTTCTTATAGAATATATTAATATTCCATCACTATCATATACTGCAACTTATTCAGTCATTCACCAATTGATGGTTATCCTCTTAATTTCCAATTCTTTGCCATCACCAAAGATCTTCTATAAATATTTTTGTATAAATAGGTCCTTTCTCCCTATTTTGATCTCCTTGGGATACAGACCTAGTATTGGTATTGCTAGATCAAAGGTATAATGCATAGCTTGAAAGCCCTTTAGGCATAGTTCCATTATTGTTCACAATCAGTTCACAATTCTACCAACAGTACATTAATGTCCCAATTTTCCTATATCTTCTCCAATGTTGATTGTTTTCTTGTTTTCTATTTCTGTCATATTAGCCAGTCTGATAGCTTTGAAGTGGTACCTCAGAGTTTTAAAATTTCATTTCTCTAATCAAGAATGATTTAGAGAATTTTTTCATATGATTATAGATAGATTTGATTTCTTTGTGTAAAAACTGATTGTTCAAAACTTGACCATTTATCAACTCTCAGTTGTTTCAATGGATTATCATATAATATGGATTCACAGGCTTTGACTGTCCTGGTTGCACTTTTCTGAATTTACTTTAGCTTATCAATGCTTAAATATTTTCTACCAACTGGACACAATGCTACAAATGTAGTCTAAAATAGGCACAATACAAAAAGACTGTCTGTTTCTTATTTCTGGAAACTATGTTAATGTAGTAAAAAATCATATTCAAGTTTTTTTGCTAGCTCATAGTGCTACTGATTCAGTTGATTTTAAAGTTAAAATTCTTTCCAATTATCCTCCTCTCATTTAAAAAAATAATATTTATTTAACATTAATTTAAAAGAAATTTTTGCATTCTGAATTTTTCCTTTCCCTTTATGTTTTTCCATTCAATGAGAAGACAAGAAATCTGACATTAATTATTCATGTTAAATCATGTAAAATATATTCCCATCTATATTGCAAAAAAAGAAAAAGAAAAATTGAAATTATGCTTAATTTTTCACTCAGATGTCATCAGTTGTCTCCCTAGAGGTAGACAGAATTGTTTTGTCATGTTTTTTTAAAAAACCTTTACCTTCCATCTTAAAATGAATACTATATATATTGGTTCTTAGGAAGAAGAGTGATAAGGGCTAGACAAAGGGGATCAAGTGATTTGCCTCGGCTTACACAGCTAGGAAGTATCTGAGGCCAGATTTGAGCTCAGGACCACCTACCTCTTCTAGGCCTGGTTCTCAATCCATTGAACCACTTAGCTTGCCCAAATCACTTGGAATTGTCTTGTAAAATTGCTTTAATTAGAGCAACTAAGTCTTTCACAGTTTATCATTATTATAATTTTGCTGTAACTATGAACAGTGGTTTTCTGGTTCTGCTTATTCCTATGCATTTTTGCCTACAACACAATAGTATTCCATCAAGAACACGTACTGCAATTTGATAAGCCATTCTTTAAATGAAGGACATCCCTTCAATTTCCAATGCTTTGCTATTACAAAAGGGCTGCTATAAATAATTTTGTACATTTAAGTACTTTTCCTTTGATCTTTTTGGATACAGATCTGTTAGTATTGCTGGGTCAAAGGGTATGCACAATTTTATAACTCCTTAGGCATAGTTCCAAATTGTTTTCACACTTCCACACAGTAGGGTATATTCACAACTCTTCCAACATTTGTCATTGTCCTTTTCTGTTATGTTAGCCATAATAGGTATGAGGTAGTATCTAAGAGTTGTTTTAACTTACATTTCTCTAATCAATACCATTTAGAGCTCAGGGAGGGGTAGTATCTCTGGTATGGAGGGCTTGTCGTGCCCTCCTAGGGCAGCTCTCCAACCTCTGACCCTCACCTGACACCCAGCTCTCACTTGTGGCTCCTAGTAGCTGCTAGCATGCGGCAGCGGTCACACCCTGGGCAACGGCTTTGACAGGCCAGCTAAACCTTGTGAGGGTAGCCATCGGGTCGTCGTCGACCCCTGGTGAACCAGGGCTTTGCTCACCCAGCATGTGAAGACTGCTTTGGCAGAACAAGTGGAAGAAATCAACAAGAAGGTTCAACGGCTGAGATGGCGACACAGCAAAGCACTGTGGAGTGCTTAGGGCATGTTGGAGCACAAAAGACAACACGGCCATCCAATGCAGCTAAGGAAGTCTCCAGGTGTAACGACTTTTCATGCCACTGGACCCAGGCTTCCAACGCCGAGAGAGTGGGACTGTCTCTGTGCATTAACTTTTCCACTTAAATCTCCTTCACGCACAAGTGTCTTTGTGCACACTCATCTATACACCATAGATGAAAACGCACAAAGACAATCGTCATCCTCAGTTACTGAGAGACTACTACCATATAACTATAGATAGCTTTAATTTCTTCTGAAAACTATTCAAATCCATGGGCCATTTATTAATTGGGGAAATGACTCATGTTTTTATAAACTTGACTCAGTTCCTATATATATTTGAGGAATGAGGCCTTTATCAGAGAAACTTGACATAAAACACCCCCTTACCTAACCCCACCCCAAATATTTTCTGCTTTCCTTCTTGGCTGTGAAGGTAGTGTTCCTATAAAACCTTTTAAACTTAATGCAATAAAAATTATCTCTTTTATTTCCTATGATTTATTTCTTATTTGGTCATAAATTCTTCCCTTATTCATAGATTACATATATGAACATTTTCACACTCCTTTATTTTGCTTAAGATATCACCCTGTGGATCTAAATCATGTACCTATTTTGACCTTTTTTTCATTTACAGTGTGAGATGTTAGATTATAAACAGTTTCTGCCAAATTGCTTTCCTGTTTTCTCAGAAATGTTTGCCAAAAGCTTGGATCTTTGAGTTGATTAGAGACTAGGTTATGATGACCATTTATATAGTGCATTGTGCACCTAATCTATTCCACTGTTTTCATGATTATTGCTTTTTTATATACTTTAAAATCTGGTACTTTTAGGTTAATTTCCTTCTGTTCCTCCAGATGAATTTTTAAAATTATTTTTCTATGTCTATAGTATATTTTTTCAGTAGCTTCATTTGTATGGCACAGAATAGATTGATTTATGTGGAACTTTATTATTTCAGCTGTATTGTTTTGACTATCCATAAACAATTATTATTTCACCAGTTGTTTAGATGCCTTTCTGTGTAAAACATTTTGTAATTGTGTTCATAATGTTTGTCTTGGAAGATTAACTGCCAAGTATTTTACATTGTCTATAGTCATTCTATATTAATGAGATACACAAGGGCCTTTTCCAATAATACATGTGTAAAGCAAGAATGCCTACTACCCACAATATTTTAAAAATATCATTCTGGAAATGCTAGTAGCAGCAATGAGATGAGAAAAAATGATATGCTTAAATATGGATAAAGAAGAAATAAAAATGTCTATTTTTTGATATATATATGAAAGTATAATTGGAAAACCATAGGTACTTGAGCAAATTAAGAGCTTCAGCATACTTGTAGGATACAAAATAAATTTTCAAAATGTAACAGCATTTCTATATAGTAATAATGAAACCAAAGAACCAGTAATAAAAGCAGAAATCCTTTTCCAAATAACAACAAAAGCATAAATGATTGGGGATCAGTCTCTCAAAGCATACAAAAGGTTTGTACAGATTCAATTTAAATTTGAGGAAATAAGAAACAATTTAAATAACTATAGAAATATCAAGCACCCATAATTTACCTATGCCAATACTATAAAAATGTCAAATACTTCAGTTCAATTAACATGGAAATGAATTCTAAACCAATAAAATTACCAATTACAAAATTTGTGGAACTGGAATTTGATAAAATAATAACAAAATTAGTTTGAAAAAAAATAGAATATCAAAGGAAATGATGAAAAGATGTAGGGATAAAGAAAAAAAAACAACACTTTCAAGCCTAAACTTATTTTCTAAATCAGTAGTCATGAATACCATCTAATATTGATTTCAAAAAGAGAAAAAGAGCAATGGAGCAGAAAAGAAAAAAAGAATAAATTAGGAAGAATGAAACTCAATAACCTAATGTTTCATAAAATGGAAAGCAACAATTTACCTAGGGAAAAACTCTTTGAAAAAGGCTGATCAAAAACTGGAATGCAATCTTACAGAAATTATGATTAGATTGAAGTCTTACACTATTCCATAGAATATTTAGAATAGTTATATGAACTTAAAATTAAAGATCATACCTTATAAAAATGAGAAGAGAAGCAGATCAGCTAGATTGTACAGTGAACAGAACACTCAGACTGGAGTAAGAAACAAATCTAAATATGGCCTTAGCTATGTGTAAAGGAAATTTCTCTCTCCATTATGTTGCTTTGTTTGAGGTAATCAATCAGTGACTTGAAGGTCATTTACCACTGTGATGTGCAGGTATAGACAAACTCTTAGAGAAAGGAAGTTGAAACCAACAAGAAACCAACAAGATTTCCAACAAGGGAAACTGATTACATAGACACTGCCCCACTGGGCAATGCCAGGAAAATTGAGAAACTATGGTTGGTTCCTGAGATATGACATGGGAGAGCTAGTAGGTGGAGAAAACTTCTTATAAGGTCAGACCCAGCAGGAAGTGCACATCATCTTCTGGCTGGAGTTTGGAACCTGAAGGAACCCATGGTGGGGGTGAGTTTCAATCCATTATGGCGGCAAATAGAGTAAGTAGTAAGCTAAGCAACTCTCTACCACTTTCCTACATTTCCCTCTCTTTGCTATCACTATTTTGATGTAATAAAGTTATTACAGCTACTAGCAGCCTCATAATTTAATTTTAACTACTGCAGAAACTTACCTGGGAAAGTTACTTACTGCTGTTTGTTTCAGGCTCCTCATCTGTAAAATGAGCTGGAGAAGGAATTAGTAAATCACCCTAGCATCTTTCCCAAATAAACACCAAATGAGGTGGCCAAGACTTTGCCAGAAATGAAATGATTGAATAACAATAGATCCTGTACCTCTCATAGCAATGAGTAGGAGTAAAATTTTTTTTAAACCCTTACCTTCTGTTTTAGGAACAGTTCTAAGGCAGAAGGGCAAGGGCTAGAAAATTTCAGTAAAGTGACCTTCCCAGGATCCACAGGAAGTGTTTGAGGTCAGATTTGAACCCAGGTCCTCCTGACTTCAGGCCTGATGTCCCTTCCATTCATTGTGCCACTCAGCTGCCCTCTAGAAAATATATTCTTAAACAAATATGAGATATATTAAATTAACAAAAATGAAATAGATAACTCTTTTTTTAAAAATCCCTTACCTTCCGTCTTGGAATCAATATTGTGTATTGGTTCCAAGGGAGAAGAGTGGTAAGGGCTAGGCAATGGGGGTTAAGTGACTTGCCCAGGGTCACACAGCTGAAAAGTGCCTGAGGCCAGATTTCAACCTAGGACCTCCCATCTCTAGGCCTGGTTCTCAATCCAGTGAGATATCCAGCTTCCCCCTAAAATAGATAACTTTGATTAGATGAAATTCAAAAAATTCTGCACAGACTAGTTTACTTAGGATAAATAAGAGAAGTGGTTCTGTATGTTTGGGAATTCTTTGATAAAAATTCAGCATTGAATATACAGAATATATAATATGTATATAAACATACAATTTATTTGGATAGAGAGATATGTGTTGTGTATACACAACCCCATGAAAGAATGCTCCAAATTACTAGTAAAGGAAATTTCAACCAAAACAAACCTGATCTTTCACCTTACCCCTTGAAATTTGGCAAAAATGACAAAAATAATTTTATTCATTGCAGGAGAGATTGTGGGAAAATGGACACACCAGCATACTGTTTGACAGTGCTTTAAAATAGGAAAAATATTTTGGAAAGAAATTTGGAATTACACAAATAAAATTAAAATGTACATACCTTTTGACAAAGAGATTCCATTACATTTATATTCCAAGGAAGCCATTGATAAGTAGAAAGTGCCTATAGACACCAGAATATTTATAGAAGTGGGTTTTTTGTGATAGCAAAGAATTAGAAATAAAGTAGATGCCCATCTGATGTTCAGAAATGTAATGTGATGAATACAGAGAAACATGGAAAATTTTAAGCAAAGTCAAGAAAAAATAAAAACAATGATTAAAACAATGTAAATAAAAGAACAATCACC
Organism: Monodelphis domestica; assembly: GCF_027887165.1. Classification (NCBI taxonomy): domain Eukaryota; kingdom Metazoa; phylum Chordata; class Mammalia; order Didelphimorphia; family Didelphidae; genus Monodelphis; species Monodelphis domestica. The sequence goes on along the minus strand of NC_077231.1, from coordinate 16,534,634 downwards.
CACACCTATATACAGATAAATCACAAGTGAATTAACAAAATTATAAAAATTAAGTATGACAAGTGAAGAAATTTGAGAAGATACACATAATCCACCTGTTTTAGGAGATGAGAGGCACCCCACCAAAAGCTGGAATCTGAGAACACTTGGGTTTAAGGGGAAAGCAGAAGGAAGGTCCGAGGATGCCTCCCCCACCTAGAGCACTAAGCCTACAGTGGCAACGGGAACCTTTGGGCTGGCAAAGGTGCTGGTCTGGAGGCTAAACCATAGGGGCATGGCTGTGCCAAGCTCAGAGCATCAAAAAAAGATGACGGGGAAGGAGCTGGAGAGAGATCATAGAGCTGTCAGCCTGGTCAGAGCTGTGGAGGTCCTCCATATTGCTCCAGCGTTCTGGGAGGTTTTGGCCTCAGAGCACACCCAGCACAACCCAGCTGAACTTAATACCATCAAAAGTTTTCAGAGTTCAGGGAAACCCAAGCTCCAACACCCCTCCCCAATAGACTGCTGGACTTTAATCCAATCAAAAGCCTTCAGAGGACAGGGAAGCTCAAACACCAACAACCCTCCCCTACAGAATGCATTGAGAGATGTTCTGTCAAAACTCGAAGAGGGGAGACTGACAAAAGTCCCCAAAACCAAAAAATGAGAGGAGCAAGTGCACAGACAAATACTGGGAGCAAAGAAGGGGTAAATATGAGCAAACAAAAGAAAAAAGAAGAAAGAAATTACAATAGACAGCTTCTATACAGGGAACAGAACAGAGGGGGAGGGATCAGCAAACAATAAATCAAAAATCCCAGTGAATTGGATACAGGCTTTGGAAGAACTCGAAAAGAAATTCAAAACAACTAAGAGAGGCTGAAAACAATTGTGAAAAGAACTTAAAAACTAAGATAAGTCATCTGGAAACAGAGGCACTTGAACTAAAATGAGAAAATACTGTCTTGAAAGCCAAAATCAACCAGCTGGAAAATGAGGCAAAGGAGATGAAAGATGAAGTAAAGAGGATGAAAGATGACCTCCAAAGAAAATCAGACCAGAAAGAGAAGGATGACCAAAAAGCCAGGGATGAAATCCAGTCTTTAGGAACCAGAATACAACAACTAGAATTAAGTAACCTCACAAGGCAGCAGGACACTATAAAACAAAACCAAAGGAATGAAAAAATTGAGGAAAATATGAAGTATCTCATTCACAAAATAGAGGATTTAGAAAACCGTACAAGGGGAGACAATTTAAGAATCATTGGTCTACCAGAAGAACATGACAAAAGAAAAAGTCTAGACGTGATACTACAGGAAATTATTCAAGAAAACTAACCCAATATTCTAGAACAAGAGGGAAAAGTGGATATTGAAAGAATCCATAGATCACCTCCTGTACTTAATCCAACTCACAACACCCAGAAATGTTATAGCCAAATTCAAGAACTATCAGACCAAGGAAAAGATATTACAAGCTGCCAAGAAGAAGTAATTCAGATACCATGGAACCACAGTGAGGATAACGCAGGATCTGGCTGCATCCACACTGAAAAGGCATGGAATATGATATTCCAGAAAGCAAGTGAACTAGGTCTACAACCAAGAATCAACTACCCAGCAAAACTGACTATATTCTTACAGGGGAAAGTATGGTCATTCAACAAAATAGAAGAATTCCAAGAATTTGTAAAGAAAAGACTAGACATGAACAGAAAATTTGATGCTCAAGCACAGAACTCAAGAGAATCATCAAAAGGTAATTAAAAAAGAGGGAAAAAAGAAAAACAAAACAAACAAACAAAAACTCCTTTTTAAAAAAGAGACTCAATAACTTAAAATGATATGTATCCCTATAAGAAAAGAGGTCATTGGTAACTTTTAAAAACTGCTGTTTTTTTTTTCAACTGGGCAGCTAGAAGAATTACACTTAGAAGGAACAGTGACAAACTGTATAGGATGAAAGAACAAGACATAAATAGGTATATAGATATATACATGCATAAATACATATATATATATATATATACAACAAGAGCTAAAAAAGAGGTTAATAATAACAGAAATAGGAAAAGATACAGATAGATTGGGCAAATTTATATGTCACAAAGAAGCTCATGGTGGGAGGGGGGAGAACATCAATACACTGGAAGGGTAAAGAGGTTGGAGATAGGAAAAACTCAACTCTCATGTGCTTTGAAATTGACCCAAAGAGGGAAGAACAATCCAATTCATTGGGGCAGAGGATAGATTTGCGCCCCATAGGGGAGTAGAAGGGTGAGAAACAAACTGGTGGGGAGGGAAGCAGCACAAGGGAGGGAGAGGATGGGGGGGTAGTGTTAGATAGACTATAGGGAAAATAAGGGGGGATAAGAAAGTATGGGGGTAGAAAGGGAAGTAAAATAAGGGTGGGAACTAGGGGGACTGATTAAAAACAGACATTGGTGTAGAAGGAAATTGTGAAAGAAGAAAAGGCAGGACCAGGAGTAGAAATCAAAATGCTGGGAAATACACAGCTAGTAATCATAACTCTGAATGTGAATGGAATGAACTCACCCATAAAAAGCAAGTTAATAGCAGAGTGGATTAGAATCCAAACTCTACCATATGCTGTCTACAAGAAACACACATGAGGAAGGTAGATACACATAGGGTGAAAGCAAGAGGATGGAGCCAAATCTATTGGGAATCAGCTGATAAAAAGAAGGCAGGAGTCACAATCATGATATTTGACAAAGCTAAATTAAAAATAAATGTAGTTAAAAGAGATAGGAAAGGTAATTACATCCAAAAAATTTCTTTATTGACTTAGAAAAAAAACATAACAAAGTTTATTTGGACAACAAAAGATCAAGGATAATCATGAAAAAAAAATGCACAGGAAGGACTTGCAGTCCCAGATCTCAAACTCTACTATAAAGCAGTGGTCATCAAAACAATTTGGTACTGGCTACAAGATAGTAATGAGGATCAGTGCAATAGACTTGGGGTAAATGACCTCAGTAAGACAATCTATGATAAGCCCAAAGATCCCAGTTTTGGGGACCAAAACCCACTATTTGATAAAAACTGCTGGGAAAATTGGAAGACAGTATGAGAGAGATTAAGTTTGGATCAACATCTCACATTCTACACCAAGATAAACTCAGAATAGGTGAACCACCTGAATATAAAGAAGCAAACTATAACCAAATTAGGTGAACACAGAATTGTATACATGTCAGATCTTTGGGAAAGCAAAGACTTTAAAACCAAGCAAGAGCTAGAAAAAATCACAAAATGTAAAATCAATAATTTTGATTACATCAAATTAAAAAGTTTTATACAAACAAAACTAATGCATCCAAAATTTGAAGGGAAGCAACAAATTGGGAAACAATCTTCATTGTAAAAAGCTGACAAAGGTCTAATTACTCAAATTCATAAAGAGCTAAACCAGTTGCACAAAAAGTCAAGCCATTCTCCAATTGAAAAATGGGCAAGGGACATGAATAGGTAATTTTCAGCTAAAGAAATAAAAACTATTAATAAAAACATGAAAAAGGATTCTAAATCTCTTATAATCAGAGAAATGCAAATCAAAACAACTCTGAGGCATCACCTCACACCTAGCAGATTGGCTAACATGACAGCAGAGGAAAGTAGTTAATGCTGGAGGTGATGTGGCAAAGTATGGACATTAATTCATTGTTGGTGGGGTTGTGAATTGATACAACTATTCTGGAGGGAAATTTGGAACTATGCCCAAAGGGCGATAAAAGACTGTCTGCCCTTTGATCCAGCCATAGCACTGCTGGGTTTGTAACCCAAAGAGATAATAAGGAAAAAGACTTGTACAAGAATATTCATAGCTGCGCTCTTTGTGGTGGCCAAAAATTGGAAAATGAGGGGATGCCCTTCAATTGGAGAATGGCTGAACAAATTGTGGTATACTCTGGTGATGGAATACTATTGTGCTCTAAGGAATAATAAAGTGGAGGAATTCCATGGAGACTGGAACAACCTCCAGGAAGTGATGCAGAGTGAGAGGAGTAGAACCAGGAAAATATTGTACACAGAGACTGATACACTGTGGTACAATCAAACGTAATGGACTTCTCCATTAGTGTCAATGCAATGTCCCTGAACAATCTGCAGGGATCTAGGAGAAAAAACACTATCCACAAGCAGAGGACAAACTGTGGGAGTAAAAACACCGAGGAAAAGCAATTGCTTGACTACAGGGCTTGTGGGGATATTACTGAGAAGAGACTCTAAATGAACACTCTAATGCAAATACCAACAACATGGAAATGGGTTTGAATCAAGAACACATGTGATACCCAGTGGAATCATAGGTTGGCTATGGGAGAGGTGGGGGGGGAGAGGAAAAGAAAATGATCTTTGTCTCTAATGAATAATGTTTGGAAATGATCAAATAAAATATTGTTTAAAAATAAAAGTAATACCATAAAACAAATTCAGAAGTGGCAGAAGAAACAACAAGATGACAGGAACAATTTCCCCATTCTAAGAAAACTTGGAAGGTAGGCAGGAAAGGTCTATCTCACTAGGGTAAGTGGAATACAGGCCAGTACAGGCCACACTGGTTTAGGGTATATGCTTTAGCAAGCCTAAGTGTCTTTAAAAGGTGACTGAATCAGAGGTTGGTTCTCAGCTCACTGATAGTAGGAGATTGGACAATTGGTCAGAATGAAACAACAAGGAATCCTTTGCTGGCATGGGGAGTAGGATTCTGCTCATTCTCAATTCCCAGTTACAGTGCAAGGGTGAAGTACTGGCAGAAGTAGGACACTGTATGAGGGCAAAAAAGAGTGCCTTTGATAACATAAACATAAGAAGACAGGCCAAGAAAGGAGTGACCATACCTCTCCTTATATCATACCACCTTGGAAGAACTAAAAATCTATAGATCCCCAAATAACTCTGAAGTTAACAACACAAAATTTTTTAAAACTTGAGATAGTGGCCTATTCACTCTGGCACAAGAGGCATAGAAGAGGCATGGGAGAGAAGAACTCTTTAAAAACTAGAATTAGCCAAATGGAAAAAGAGGTTTAAAAATTAGTGAAGAAAAGAACTTAAAAAGTAGCACTGGCCAAAAGAAATGGAGGTTTAAAAAATCAGAAATTCCTTAAAAATTAAAACTGAGTTAGTAAAGGTTAATGATACTATATAGAGAAAAAAACAATAAAATATAATAAACAGAATGAAAAAATAGAAGAAAATAAAATAACTCTTTTGAAAAATAATTGACCTAGAAAATAGGTCAAGGAAGGAGAATTTAAGAACTATTGGGCTACAGAGAAGTCATGATAATAATAATAATAAAAAAGACTAGATACATATCAAGAAAGATGTTGATCTAAACCTAATTGTTCCCATATTCTTTTCCAATTTTCCCAGCAGTTTTTCTCAAATAGTGAATTCTTGTTCTAAAAGCTTGGATTATCAAAAGCTAGGTTTATCAAAAACTAGCTTGCTGAGGTCATTTACTCCTAGTCTATTCTATTGATCCACCTTTCTGTCTCTAATTCAGGATCAGATTGTTTTGATGATGACTGCTTTATAGTATAGTTTAAGGTCTGGTAAAGCTAAGTCCTTATCCTTCACATTTTTTTCATCAGTTCCCTTGATATTTGTGGTCTTTTGTTCTTCCAGATGAACTTTGCTATAATTTTTTCTAATTCTATAAAAAAGGTTTTTTAGTACTTTGATAGGTATGGCACTGAATAAGTAAATTAGTTTAGGTAGGGTTGTCATTTTTATTATATTAATAAGCTCATCGTAACCATGAGCAATTGACATTTTTCCAATTGTTTAGATCTAGTTTTATTTGTGTGAAGAATATTTTGTAGTTATGTTGATATAATTCCTTAATTTGTCTTGGCAAGTAGATTCCCAGGTATTTTATCTTGTGTGAAGTAATTTTAAATGGAATTTCCCTTTCTTACTCTTGCAGCTGGGTTTTGTTGGAAACATATAGGAATGCTGATGATTTATGTGGGTTTATTTTGTAACCTGCGACTTTGCTAAAGTTATTAATTGTTTCTACTAGTTTTTTAGTTGATTTTCTTGGATTCTCATGTCATCTGTAAAGAGTGATACTTTAGTTTCCTCATTGCCTTCTTTGATCCTTTCAATTTCTTTTTCTTCTCTAATTGCTAGCACTAGCATATCTAGTACAATATTAAATAGTTGTGATGATAATGGGCATTCTTCTTTCACATGTGATATTATCAGGAAGGCTTCTAAATTACCTACATTGGAAATGATACTTGTGGATGGTTTTAAATAAATACAATTTACTATTTTGAGGAGAGACCCTTCTATTCCTTTACTTTTTAGTGTTTTCAGTAGGAATGGGTGTTGTATTTTGTCAAAGGCTTTTTCCACATCTCTTGAGATAATCATGAGATTTCTGTTAGTTGGGTTATCAATATGGTTAATTATGTAGATGGTTTTCTTAATGTTAAACCAGCCTTGCTTTCTTGGTATAAATCCTATGAATAATCCTTGTGATGACTTGCTGTAATCTTTTTTGCTAGTATTTTATTTAGGATTTTTGCATCCATGTTCATTAAGAAGTTTGGTCTGGACTGAATGCCAATAGCTTCTGAAAGATCAACCTCCCCCCCTTTAAATCAGGAAAGCAAGACAGAGAAATCTACATATCAGACCTTTTGCCTTAACTCTTGAAAGAGTCAAGATGGCAGCTTAGAAGCAGGGAAAGTTGAGTTTTCTGTGAAAATACTTTTATACAAATCAAACACAAAGTGCTTTGAGGGAGACACAAACTTAAATCCAACAATAGGACAGAGCTGGGGTACCCACCTGCTGAATTCAACTTACAAGGTATGCAGAGAAGATTGAATTCTCAGTTATAAGGAAAAGAAAGAAGAAAGTTACCAAGACCCTTATCCCTCCTACTATGCTGCATCTTGGGTGGTTGCTGGGATCTCAGGGCAAGTTTTCCAGCCTGGTGGAGTGCCTTGTTACCACAGCTACTTGAGGTTCAGGGCTCTGACCATAGCTGGCAAGGAGGTAGCTGGAGGAGAAGGTTAGAGAGGAGGTCAGCCTGGTCACAGCCTTCAACCACCACTCTTCCATCTTGGGGTTGGGCCTCTGCCTCTGGAGGTTTGTGGGAACATAAAACTGAAGATTAGCTCCACTAGCTTAATATAATCTATCAATAGTGCCGATAAGAAGCCTTTAGAGGGCAAAGAAGTTCAATATCCAACACCCCTCCCCCACCTACTGTGCTGAGACCCTCAGTAAGAATCCAGCTGATTGGGATCCCAGGGCAAAGTCTAAAAAGATGATGGAATACCTTGGTACCACCATTAGAAGCTTAGATATCTGACCTGGCAGCTGGCAGGGAGGTGGCTGACAGAAAGAAAGAAAGATGAGGGTAGCTATCATCAACCTCCATACTTTCACGGGCAACTGGGGAAGACTTGACCTTAGGGTTCATTAAGACAAAAGTTGGGTACCATAAGCCTAATCTAGTTAATTAGCAGAGCAGAGAAAAAGCCCCTTCAGGACAGAATAGCCCAAATTCCCAGATCCAGCAAATAAACAGAAGAGAAAGAATATAGCCAAGGATGTGGGGGCAGAGGGGAGAGTGGAAGAGGAAAAAATATGAGTAAACAATAGAGAAAGAAAAAGAAATTGTAATCTACAGCTTCTATACAGATAATAAACAAAGAACAAATGGAACAGAGGAAGACCAAGGAACATCAAGCAAAAACTCAGAAACTCCAGTAAATTGGACACAGGCTTCAGAAGAACTCAAAACACAATTCAAAAAACAATTAAGAGAGGCTGAATAAATTTGTGAAAAGAACTTAAAAGCAAAATAGATAGGTCGTCTGAAAACAGAGGTACATGATCTAAAACAGGAAAATAGTGTTTTAAAAGCCAGAATTGACATCTTGAACACATGGCAAAGAAAGTGAAATATGACCTACAAAGAAAAATAGATCAAAAGGAAAAGGAGGATCAAAAAGCCAGGGACACAATTAGTCTTTAATATTAGATTCCAACAACTAGAAGCAAATGACTTCACAAAGTAGAAAGAATCTATAAACAAAGTCAAAAGAATGAAAAAAATGAGGAAAATGAAACAGCTGATTGATAAAGTAACAGACCTGGAAAATAGATCCAGTAGAGACAATTTAAGACTGGAAAATCATGACAAAAGAAAGAGCCTGGACATCATTCCACAGGAAATTATCCAAGAAAACTGCCCTGATATTCTTGAACAAGAGACTAAAGTAGAGATTGAAAGAATCTACAGATCCCCTCTTGCATTGAATCCCCAATTGATAATACCCAGGAATGTTATAGCCAAGTTCAAGAACTTCCAGACCAAGGAAAAGATATTACAAGCTGCTAAAAGAAACAATTCACATATCATGGAGCCACAGTCAGGATTTCACAGGTCCTGGCTGCATCCACACTGAAGGACCAGAAGGCATGGAATATGACATTCTGGAAATCAAGGGACCTGCATCTACAACCAAAAATCAACTACCCATCAAAAGTGACTAAATTCTTGCAGGGGAAATTATGGTCATTCAATAAAATAGAAAATTTCCAAGCATTCCTGAAGAAAATACTAGACTTAAACAGAAAAGTTGATGCCCAAATACAGAACAAAAGAGACTCATCAAAGGTAATTAAGAAAGGGAAAAACATTAAGGGACCAATTAACTTCAAATGATTTTTATTCCTATATGAAAAGACGATACTGGCAATTCTTAAAAATTGTTTTTATTGTCAGGTTAGCTAGAAGAAATATACTTAGAGGGTACAGTGACAAACTGTATAGGATACATAAAAATATTAAAGAACTAGGAGTAAAAAAGAGGATAATACTAAGAGAAATGGGGAAAGTGATAAAAGGGGTAAATACATATTTCATAAAGAAGCACATAGAGAAGACCACTATAATGGAAAGGTGGAAGAGGTTGGCAACAGGTAATACTTAAATCATTGGAATTGGCTCTGAGAAATCAGAACAATCAGATACATGGGGACAGAGAATTGTATCATGCCCTATAGAGAAGCAGAAGGCTAATAAACAGGCTAGTGGGGAGGGGAGAAAAACAAGGGAAGGAGAGGTTGGGGGTTCTTTTAAAAGGCACTATAGTAAAAGGGGAGTAAAGAAGAGGGAAGGAGTGGGAAAATGAGTAAAATTTGGGAGGGTAAAAGAGGGAAACTGGCTAAAAGTGAAAAGTTGGAGGTAAGAGTAAGAGGGATAAGAGAAAAGGCAGAATCAAAGGAGGAAATCAAAATGGAGGGGAATACACAGACAGTAATCATAACTGTGAATGTGAATGGAATGAACTCACCAAAAAAAAAAAAGGAAATGAATAGCAGAATGAAGTAAAAAACAGAATCCTACTTTGTGTTGTCTAAAAGAAATACATCTAAGGTAGGGAAACATACACAGGGTAAAAGTAAAAAGGTGGAGCAGGCTTTATTGGACTGCAGCTGAGACAAAAGGTAGGAGTAATGATTAGGATTTCAAACAAAAGGAAAATAGATCTCATAAAAAGAGATAAGGAAGGTAATTATATCTTGAAGAAAGGCTGCATGAATAATGAAGAAATATCAGTACTCAACATGTATGCACCAAATTGTACAACTTTCAGAATTCTATAGGAGAAACGAAAGGAGCTTAAGGAGGAAATAGATAGTAAAATCATACTAGTAGGGGATCTCAAATTTCCTCTATGAGAACTAGATAAATTGAACAAAAAAATAAGAAAAGTAAGGGAAGTGAATGAAATGTTAGAAAAATTAGAGCTAATAGATAGCTGAAGAAAAATAAATATGATAAAAAGGAAAATACCTTCTTTTCAGCAGCACATGGCAAATATACAAAGATTGACCATGTGCTAGTACATAAAAACATTGTAAACAAATATAGGAAAACCCCAGAAATAATTAACACATTTTTTCTTTTTTTCTTTCTTTTTAAAATATATTTTTAAAATTTTATTTAATTAGAGGATTTAGAATAATTTTCCATGGTTACATGACTCATGCTCCTTCCATCCCTTTCCCTCACACCCCCCCCCATACATGATGCACATTGAGTTTAACAGGTGCCATCGATCAAGACCCATTTCCTTATTATTAGTATTTACACTAGGGTGATCTTTTAGAGTCCACTTTCCCAGTCATAGCCCCTCTGACCCATGGGATCAAGTGGTTGTTTTTCTTCTGTATTTCTTTTCCCATAGTTCTTCCTCTGGATGTGGATAGCATTCTTTCTCAAATGTCCCTCCAAATAGTTCTGGATCATTGCATTGCTACTAATAGAGAAGTCCATTATATTTGAATATACCACAGTGCATCAGTCTCTGTGTACAGTGTTCTACTGGTTCTACTCCTTTCACTCTGCATCAATTCCTGGAGGTCATTCCAGTTCACATGGAATTCCTACAGCTTTTATTCCTTAGAGCACAATAGTATTCCATCACAAACATATACCACAATTTTTTCAGCCATTCCCCAATTGAAGGGCATCCCCTCATTTTCCATTTTTTTACCACCACAAAGAGCGCAGCTATGAATATTTTTAAAGCCAGGCAAACCAAAGCCAGGCAAACCAAAAACAGAATGAAAACTATACATATATGTCTTTTTCCTTATTATCTCTTTGGGGTACAAGCCCAGCAATGCTATGACTGGCTCAAAGGGCAGACATTCTTTTAGTGCCTTTTGGGCATAGTTCCAAATTTCCCTCCAGAATGGTTGTATCAATTCACAACCCCACCAACAATGAATTAATGTCCATACTTTGCCACATCATCTCCAGCATTAACTACTTTCCTCTGCTGTCATGTTAGCCAATCTGCTAGGTGTGAGGTGATGCCTCAGAGTTGTTTTGATTTGCATCTCTCTGATTATAAGAGATTTAGAACACTTTTTCATGTGCTTATTAATAGTTTTGATTTCTTTATCTGAAAATTGTCTGTTCATGTAATGCATTTTTTAGATCATAATGCAGACATAATAAGGGCTTGTGGGAAGGCAGATTTAAAATTAATTGCAAACTAAATAATTTAATTCTTTAAAAGTGGTGTGTCAAAGACCAAATCAAAGTAATAATTACTGACTTCACTGAAGAGAATGACAATGAGGAAACAACTTATCAAAATCTATTGGATGTAGCCAAGGCAGTACTCAGGGAAATTTATATCCTTGAGTGCATATATTAACAAATCAGAGAGGGAAGAGGTCAATAAATTGGGTAAGCAACTTAAAGAAAAACTAGAAAGAGGACAAATTAAAAATCCACAGATGAAAACAAAATTGGAAATCATATAAAATCAAAGGAGAAATTAATAAAATTGAAAGGAAAAGAACTATTGAACTAATAAGACTAGGAGCTGGTACTTTGAAAAAACAAATAAAATACTGGTTGATCTAATCAAAAAAAGAAAGAAGAAAATCAAATTAACAGTATCAAAGATGAATACAGTAATCTCATCTCTAATGAAGAAAATGAAAGGAATTATTAAGAACTATTTTGCCCAATTATATGGCAACAAATATGATGATCTAGGTAAGATGGGTGAATATTTATAAAAATACAAACTGCCTAGATTGACAAAAGAGGAAAAAGAATACTTAATCCCATCTCAGAAAAAGAAATTGAACAAGCCATCAAAGAAGTTCTTAAGAAAAAAATCCCCAGGGCCAGATGGATTCACAAGTGAATTCTATCAAACATTTAAAAAATGACTAATCCCAATACTACACAGACTATTTGACAAAACAAGCAAAGAAGGAGTTTTACCAGATTTCTTTTATGACAGAAATATGGTATTGATTCCAAAGCCAGGCAAACCAAAAACAGAATGAAAACTATACATAAATCTCCTTAATTAATATAGATGCAAAAATCTTAAACAGAATACTATCAAAAATACACTAGCAAGTTATCACAAGGATTATTCACTATTATCAGTTGGGCTTTATATCAGGAATTCAAGCATGGTTTAGTATTAAGAACACCATCCATATAATTGATTGAATCAAGAACCAAACCAATAGAAAAATACAATACTCATTCCTTTTGAAAAATCTAGAAAGTAGAGGAATAGATGGGCCTTTCTGAAAATTATATACAGTATGTATTTATTCCAGAATCTATGTCCAATCCATATTTTTCTTTTGGACTTTACATATGTTCGCCTTGCTTTCACTGTTCCCTTCTATGTCTGTACCTTGCTCTTTGTCTCCATAAAAAGTCTTAAGATTTAGGTGCTTTTTTGGTGTTTACTCATTTTTTCCTTCCCTGTTTTCTTTGACATTAGGATACTCTGTAAAACTTCAGACCTTCCTTGATGCTACCCTTAGCTTTTTTATTTTTCTTGGTTTCTGCCTATTTCAGTTTTTCCAATATGGAATGATGGCTTGAGGGCTGAAACCTCAGATAGCAACCTCCCACTGCTAATTCAATTAACTCTTGAGATGCTGATAGCTTAAAGACTTGCCTCAGGCTTGGTTGTAAGCTTTTCATTTTACTCTGAGCTTAATCAGGTCAGGAACTGCTCAAATCCTAGTCCCAGGTTTAGGAACAAGTTTTTGGTCTCACTTTGTACTTGATCTAATTGGGCAGGCAGTTGATTGCTATGTCCTGGAACTCCATCCTGAGCTTTTAGCAAAAAGATCCAGACCCACTTTGAGTCTGCCAATTACCCCAAATTTGGATCTATATCCTCACCACAAATTCTGGGCCCAAACAGATCAGCCCACTTCAGCACAGACTGCCCTAGTCTGGGATTCTGGACTTCCCCACAGTTTTAGAATTGCAAGGGGTGTGGGTTGGTTGGGCCATTTGCCCAGGCAGGGTCTCAGGATCTGGATGTTAGCTCGAGCTTAGGTTCCAAACCTGGGACAGTAGAGGTGGGGTGGTGGCTTGCTCTTGACTTGTTCTTCACTACTTGCTATATCCTCCTGCTGACTGTGCTCCCCTCTCACCCCAGTGCCCCAGATGTTCTCTGCCTACCTTTTGGGTTTTTCTTTTTTGAAATTTGTTTCACTCTCTCTGTTGGTTCTTTCTCTCCCTTATTTTGTGGCCTTATTTTACTATTTGTTGGAGTGGATTCTCATGGTGCTTATAAGCTTCTCTGCTTTACTCCACCATCTTGGCTCTACTCCTGGAACTCCCAGTGACCTCTTGAAAGAGATCTTAAAATGATACTTCACAGAAATATTATAGCCAAATTGCAGAACATTCAGGTCAGGGAGAAAATATTGCAAGTAGTCATAATGAAATAATTTAAGCAGTAGAGCCACAGTCAGGATTATATAAGATTTAGCAGCTTCGTCATGAAAGGTGTAGTGGGCTTGGAATATAATATTCAGAAGGCAAAGTAACTAGGATTACAACTAAAAGTCATATATTCAGCAAAACTGAGTATAATTCTTTAGGGAAAAATAGTTACTTAATGAAATAGGGGACTTTCAACTATTCCTGTTGAAAAGACTAGAGTTGAATAGAAAATTTGCCTTTCAAATACAAGTCTTTAAAAAAGGGAAAAATAAACATGGAAGAGATAATCACAAAAGATTTAATAAGTTTAGACTATTTGCATTCCTTCATGGGAAGATGATATTTGTAACATCTACTAATATACACATTCAATTGGTTATAGAAATCTCTACTCCCATAGGGTAATAGAAGAGGAGAGGAGAAAAGAGTGGGGATACTAGAAGGGAGGGTGGATTTGGAGGATATTGTGGTCAGAAGAAAACACTTTGAGGAAGCTCAGGGTGAAATGAGAGAGAGAAAGATAAACAAGGGGAAAATCAGGATTGATTCAAGGAATGTTGAAGGGAATGTGGCAAATTTGGGACTAATGCTTTGCTGGAGGAGTTGTGAATGGATTCTTTGAGGCAATTTGGAATTATGCCCAAAGGGCTATAGAAGAATGCATACCTTTTGATCTAGTAATGTCACTATTAGGTCTATATCCTGAAGAGATTTTAAAAAATGGGAAAGGACCTGCTTATATAAAAATATTTATAGCTCCTCTTTTTGTAGTGGCAAAGAATTGGGGAGTAGATGAACAAACTGTGGTATATGATGGTGATGGAATATTATTGTATTATTGTACTATAAGGAATGATGAACAGGATGATTTCAGAAAAGACTGGAAAGATCTACATGAAATGATGCAGAGTGAAATGAACAGAACCAGGAGAAAATTATACACTGTAACTGAAATATTGTGGAATAATCAAATGTGTGAGATTTTTGCTCCTAACAGTAATTCAATTATCTAGGACAACCTCCAGAGAAAGAATTGTTGGAGTATGAATGCAGATGAAAACATATGATTTATCACTTGTTTATTTTGCTATATGGTATGGGGTTTTGATTTTATAGGATTATTCATTTATAAATATGAATAATATGGAAATGTTTTGTGTTCTAATACATATATATCCCAGACTGAATTGATTGTCAGCTCTGGGAGTGGTGAGGAAAAGAGGGAGGGAGACAATATGGGTCATATAATTTCAGAAAACTTCTGTGGAAATTTGTTATTAAAATTTTAAAGTTTAAAACAAAGTTATGTGAGCAGAACTAGAACATTCTACAGAGTACAGTAATATTCTTTCATAATATGAACAAATATGAATGACTTAGCTATTTTCAGGACCATGAACCAACATAATTCTTAAGGACTTAATAATGAAAAATGCTATCCACTTCCAGAAAAATAGCTAAAGGAGTCTGAATGCAGATCAATGCATACTTAAAAAAAAATCTTTATTTTCCTGGTTTGTTCATTTGGTCTTTGTTTTCTTTTACATGACTAATATGGAAATATGTTTTGCATGACTGAATACGTAAAAGTCATCAAATTGCTTTCTCAATGAGAATGGAAGGAAGAGAGGAAGGGAGAGAACTTGGAACACAAAAATTTTAAATAGAGAATATATTGTTTTAACATGTTATTGGAAAAGCATTTAAAAATACTATTTGCAATATGTGTTGGATCTCTGGGAGGGAAAGAAATTGATGAAAATGATGAAACTGTAAAAACAAAATTCATACATATACAGTCTAATATTTTTACCATCAGAACATTTATTCTTCATTTTATCTAATCAACTGGAAAACATAATGTACTTGTATTCTAACTTCAAAGTCCTTTGTTATAGATTTAGTTCAATGATAATGGATCTGTGTGACCTTGGAAAATTCTATTACTTCCTGAAGCCTTAGTTTTTTCACTTGTTAAATCAGAGAAATAATAATACTTGTTCTACCTATATCAGGATTATTGTAAAGAAAAGTTTTGTAGGCCTCAAATATCTATAAAAATGTGAGGAATTATGAATTTGTGGGGAAGGCATCAATTAACTCACTAGCCTCCATTCTGTCCCTAGGTACCACTTTGGTTAAGCTTGTCTTACTAATTAGGCATAATTTCCTCAAGAATCATATTAGAGGTCTTCCTAATCAGGAAAATTCCCTGACTTTTCTTTATTATACATTGTTTTTATTGTACTTCTATGTTATACACTACCATACACATTTATTATAATACCCTTTTATTTTGCAGTCTTCCCCTGCCAATTTTTTATGATTGGTACGACTACAACCAACCAATCAACTAATAAATTAAACAATAACTATTTATTACTTACTGTTTGCCAAGAACTGTTGGAGATACAAAATCAAAATTGAAAAAAAATCTCCTGGTTAATGGGAATCTTTTCTTCCTTTGTGGAGTCCTTATGAAATCCATTGTGGAGCATGGCATCAGTTATGGATGAATCACTCTGTTGGGCTGAATCTTCAAAGGATGTGGCATCACTAAGGGATGGTTCCATTTGTTGCCACCCTGCAATCTCTCCAAACCATGAAATGCTTACAAAGTCCCTTCCTGTGTATATCCATCTTAAAGCTCCTTCTTGGTCCTCTCCTCATTCCTGTGGCTGCCGCTTTTAGCTCCAAAGTTCTAAAGTCCTACTGACTCTGTTTACCTGTGTGACCTTTGCTGTAACCACAGGACTTCCTGAATCAGATGAAAAGGAGAGAGAGAGATAGAATGACTTTAAATGGCTTCCAGAGTCTCTTTGTGGGACTACAATGCATTTTTGCCTTTTTCATCATGAATCCCTTGGGATTGTCCTGGATCTTTGTATTTCTAATTGTACTTGAGTCTTTCACTGTTGATCATCATACTTTTTTGCTGTTACTATGTAGAAGATTCTCTTCATTCTGCTCAGTTCACTTTGTGTCACTTCATATAAGTCTTTTTAGGATTTTTTGTGTTCATCTTATTGGTCATTTCTTATAGTACAGTAATATTCCATCAGAATCATATACCACAACTTGTTCAGCCATTTTGCAATTGATCTATATCCCTTCAGTTTTCAATTCTTTGACACCACAAAAAGAGCTGCTATAAATAATTTTGTTCAAGTAGGTCCCTTTCTTCTATCTTAGATTTCTTTGGGATATAGACTTACTAGTGGAATTTCTGGGTAAAAGGGTATGCACATTTTTATGGTCCATTGGTCTTGGTTCCAAATTGCTCTCCAGAATGGTTGTATCAGTTCACAGCTCCACCAACAATCTATTAGTGTCTCATTTTTTCCCACATCCCCTCCAACATTTATCATTTTTCTTTGTAATCATGTAACTAGTTGATTTTAGAAAAACATAAATTTGACTGCTACTAAAAATTCCAGGAAGAAGCATTGGGAGACAACAACCCAGAAGAGAAAGAAACTATATCCATTGATATTTCTTTTAGATTATATATTCTATCTAACCCTTCTTTACCATATTTCCAAAGGTTCTTAAGCTGGTTTGTTCAATTCTGGCTTTTATGCTAGGATGTGTCCACAGGGAGGGATCTTGAGGTTAATGCTCAGGAAGTAGTTATCAGAAATAAATTTTGAACCTAGGGCATCTCCTCTGCAAAGCTGGAAAATTCCCCCTTTAATATGCCTTATCTGTCAAACTTTTTCTCTGTTTCTTGGGTAGAGGGTGTCCTGCTCCACCATTGCAGGGTGCTCTTCTTGGTATTTGGAGTAGACTTGGCTGCCCTTGTTTCTCATGGTGTGTCTGTTGAGAATGCAGTTCTTTTGTCCATCTAGATTCATCACCCCATGCTACCAGTTCCCATGCTGTTTTGTGTGCTAGTCTGGTCCCTGATCTGCTGTTTCCCTGCTGAGTGGTCTAGGGTAGGCAGATCCCCTCATCTGAGCTTTGCTGCTTCAATCACTGTGCTGCCATGAGGGTACATGTAGTTTCCTGTAACTGATCCCCTTCTTTGCTTTGGTGTAGCCTCAGAGCTCTGGTGCCACAAAGGATTGCGTCATTCCAGTCCCCCCTCTATGCTCCCTTGTAGCCTCAGGGCTCCTCTACCATGTGAGAATTTGTAGGTTTCCTGTCTTCTCTACCTTCAATACCTATGTTAGAGAGACTCCGGCTAGACTCATTCCTATTTTGCAGCTTCATTGTTGTTGGCAGAATCTCAGCATGTTGGACTGCTCTGAATTCTACCAGTTTTCATAGACACTGTGTTGCCTGGACCACTTTCTCTTCTTATCCCAGTGAGACATGTTCCTTCAGTTTTCCCTTGTTTTGAGGTTATTTATTCTCTCCCTCTCTCTCTCTCTCTCTCTCTCTCTCTCTCTCTCTCTCTCTCTCTCTCTCTCTCTCTCTCTCTCTCTCTGTCTCTGTCTGTCTGTCTGTCTGTCTGTCTGTCTGTCTCTCTCTCTCTCTCAGGATTGAGGGAGCAGAGCATATTTTACTTTGTTATCTTGGCTCCCAGCATACACTATAAATACTTTAAAAATCATGGAGAATATGTTAATAAGGCAAATTAAACTTAAAAACGTGTTTTAGGTACATTCCCACACCCCCAGTCATAAAATGTTTGCCAGAACACCTGTGGTCCAGGTCCATTTATTATGAGTACTCAAGAAGAGATAGCTAATTGGTGAGGACCAATAACATCAGCAATAGTAGGAGGTTATGGAACCTCTTTAAAATTCAGAGGTTAGAATTAGGTGCAAAATGCAGTAGACTGGAATATTCTATTTCTTAAATCCTCATAAAATAACTACTTGTGACTGTCTAGGAATTAAGAAAGACCTTATCACTCTATTCTATCTGTTAGTTTAATTAAACCTATGATTTATTAGCTATAATGCTATGATATAGACCTGAAACATTTAAAAAAAGATTATATTTATTTTTTATAATATTTATGTTTACATGATTCATGTTCTTTCCCTCCCCTCTTCCCCCCCCCCCCAGAGCAAACAAGCAATTCCACTGGGTTGTACACATGTTGTCACTTGATACCTATTTCCGTATTATTAATTTTTTTTAAAAAGTGATTTTTAAGAGCCCAAACTTCAAATAATATACTCATATATACATGTGAATAAGTGATCAGACCTGGAGCATTTTGATTAACTTTGCTCCCAAGTGGATTAAGCTAAAATCTGCTGTCAGACTTTTTAAGGAAAATAAAAAAAAAGGATCACTGTGTAGATTACATTTGACAGAACCTTTATTTAGGCTATCATCTCCTCCTTACTAAGAATGTTTTAAATTAAATAATTATTTTTCTGTATTCTCAGTCTCTAACTGGTCCATTATATTGGATATGGAACCTAACCTAGAGCATAATTTCAATTGGGGATTATCTTTATAGTATCTATAGAAACATGGCCTTTGAAATTTAGGCATAGGATTGAATTTTATTTTATTAAAATCATTATGTTGAGTAGAGAATGAAATTAAGAGCTGGGCTAGATTATGTCCTTGAAATGATCTAGTCCTTCTTTGTGAGATTATGAGAACAAAAGGGACAGGAAATTTGTCACTTTAGAATTCATTAAAAAATAATTAAAAAAAATTCTAATCTCAAGGCCAAAATTCTTCAACATTAACAAGAAGTCTGATTTATGTTTTGTTTACTACTTACTTTCACCAAGTAACTAAGAGTTAACAACTCCTTGAGTAATCCCCACAAAGCCCCTAGGAAAATAGATAAAAATGGACTTGTTTACGGAGTATAGTTTGTTAAAGTCTGTACTAAAGCTGTCCTAAAGTCTAGCCACAGATTACATTCACTGGCACGCCTGTCTGGGATAAAAGCTAAACAAAGATGTGCAACCTTCTACTATGAGGTGGATTTGGGTTGGTACCAGTTCCAAATCTCAAATCTGATGAAAGCCGCAGTACCTTCTAAAAGCAGCCTCTCAAATCTTATCTGTGAGTATAGGATCAAAGATCTTTCCCTTTAATTCTAGACCATGTTGTTTTCTAGTAGCTATACCCAGATTCCTAGCATCTCAGATGAGAAAGACAGTTTCTGGCCTCCAAAAACGGACGTTTAAGATATCTGAATATCTTTGCTAATCTGTTTTTTCCCACTTAACGCTACTTTTTGTTTTCTATTTTTATTTTTATATAGAGCATAATATAATATGTAATATAATAATATATGATTTATTGTAATATGTAATAAATGGTAATAAATATGATTTTCCAAAAGAAACAAATTCTCACATTAGCTATATCCAAAAATGTCTCATTCTTCCCCTTCACATCCATCCCACTTCCCCAAGAAGGCAAATAATATAATATATAGGTGGTATATATATATGCATATATATAATCATATAATTTCATGTTTATTGTGTTGTGAAACAAAAAACATATCCTGTGTAGACTAGAGACAAATTAACAGAAGAAATAAAGAAAAGAATGGTATTTTTGATTTGCATTCAGACTTAGTCTGTTCATTCTATGTCAGTGGATATCCTTTTTCATCATTATTCTCTTGGAGTTATCCTGGATCCTTGCTTTGTTGATAATAGTTAAATCATTTATAGTTGATCATCTTATACTGTTGTTACTGTGTACAACATTCTCCTGGTTCTTCACTTTGTATCACTTTCTACAAGTCTTTAGAATCTATTAAGACCAATATCTATACTAATCTTATTACCTTCTTTTATTCTCTTAAAAGTCTGTAGGATTTCTAGCCCCTGAAAATTCTATTCTATCTGTATAACCTATTTTCTCTGTGTATTTGATTTGTCTAAATCTTATTTACTAGCCAATTACTAAGATTGATTCAACATGCCAAACCCAAGATGTTTATTGGTTCAAGATGCCAAACTCAAGATGTTTACCCTTCCTGGTGGTTATGTTGTTTTTATGGCCATGTTATCTGAAGTTCTTAAACATTTATTGTATTTTTTTTTGACAAATAGAAACAGATTCTGTATATCTTACTGTTTATCTGCTTTCTTTGGACCATTCAATAAATTCTGGTTAATCTATTATGCTGATAAGCAATGACTGATAAGACCTGAGTTCAATGATCAAGTCTTTTTCATCTTAGATCACCAGATATGATCATATTCCTAGAATTTGATATTTCATCACTAGGATGCCCTCCCTCTTCCTACCAACTCAATAGCCTTTAGGAGTTTTATTTAACTTTACAATTTACTAGGTGCCAAATACACACATCTATATCTATGCAGCATGTACAATAATTTCCATCAAAGAAATTGTTATTTTATGAAAAGCAAAGAAATTTCTTTACCATAGATCTGAAGATATCATGTATTATCCTAAGCTTTCAAAGAAGTATTAAGTTATGTCATAGACTTGAGGATTTCTCTTTAATTTGCTTACCGTCAACTACTATGAAATGTCACAAATTGATGCAATAGCAACCCACTCTTTCCCAAGCCTCTAACAAGAAGCAATCATTTTCCTTTAATAAAGGAAAAATTGGCATAAATATAATCAAATCTAGCATTGTGCTAGATACTACAGATGAGAAGTGTATAATAAGGTTTTGTTAGAGAATTATCATTTATTGGGAGAAATAGTACACTCATAATAAAAATTAATAAATAAAAGGCAACATATGTAAGTAGCAAGTGGTCCTGAGGAGCTAGATAGGCTGAGCAAAATAATCATCTAAGTGGACTTTTTTTTTTTTGGCTCATTATGATTTCGTGGCAGTGTTTCCTTAGTAAGTCATTCTTCTTCAGGCACATAGTTTTCCCATCCGGAAAAGGATCAAACTTCCTAGTTAGCAGGTAGAAAAAGGTCACAAGATAATTCCTGTTATTCCTCCAGTTCTCACTATGCTGAAATTGCAGCTCTTTTCCATGGCCCATCTTACTAGTCCTAAACTGCAGCACAGGATCAGTCCGTACCTTCTGACCATCCAAAGAGATCTCTCAGCAGCTGCTCTTGATTGAATTTAGCATGCATCTTCTTATGTACATTTCCCTGTTTTGGGACTCCAGTAGACCAGTCTCCATGTCACCACAGAAAAAAAATCTCATGCTTTCCTAGATTCCTCTCTTTTTCTTTTTTAGTCTCGAGGGGTTTTCAATGTCATCTTTAAAAAAATTTATATTTTAAAATATTTTTCCATGTTTACATGATTCATTTTCTTTCCTTCCCCTCTTCCTTCCCCCTCCAAGAGCCAACAAGCAGTTGTACAAATGTTATCACTTGATACCTATTTCCAAATTACTCATTTTTGCTCTAGGGTGATTTTTAAAAGTCTAAACCCCAAATTATATACACATATATTCATGTGATAAATGATGTAATATGTTTTGCTTTTGAATTTCTACTCCCAAAATTCTTTCTCTCAATGTGGATAGCATTCTTTTACAAAAGTCTTTCAGGAGTTCCTGGCTTGCTGCATTGCTACTAGTTTTATTGGATTTTTCCACGGAGTTTTACTTTCTGTGTACAGTGTTCTCCTGCTTCTGCTCATTTCACTCCACATCAGTTCATTGAGGTTCAGTTCATATAGAAAGCCTTCAGATAATCAATCCTTACAGCACAATAGTATTTCATCACCATTATATAACACAATTTGTTCAGTCATTCCCCAATTGAGGGTCAGCAATTCCAATTTTTGGTTACTACAAAGAGTGCTGCTATGATTATTTTTGTACAAAGCTTTTTTATTATTTCTTTCAGGTACAAACCCAATAGTGGTATTGCTGGATAAAAGGGCATGTAATATTTTAAAGCCCTTTGGGCATATGTCCAAATTGCCTTACAGAATGGCTGCATTGACAACTCCACCAGCAATTCATTAGTGTCCCAATTTTGCCACAACTCCTCCAACATTTATATTTTCCTTTACTGTCATATTGACCAATCTTCTAGGTGAGAGGTGGTACATCAGAGTTGTTTCAATTTACATTTCTCTAATCAGGAGGGATTTAGAACACTTTTTCATGTGATTATTAATAGTTTTGATTTCTTCACCTGAAAACTGCCTATTCATATCCTTTGACCATTTGTCAATTGGAGAAAGGCTTGATTTATTGTACATTTGACTTAGTTCCTTATATATTTGAGAAATTAGGCCTTTGTCAGAAAATGTTGTTATAAAATTTCCCCCCAGCTTGTGGCTTCCCTTCTAATTTTGGTTGCATTGGTTTTGTTTGTACAGAAATTTTTAAATTTAATATAATAAAAATGATCCATTTTATGTTTTTTAATGTTCTCTATCTCCTGCTTGGTCTTAAATTCATTCCTTTACCTCCCATAGATCTTACAGGTATATTATTCTATGTTCACCTAATTTGTTTATGATTTCCCTCTATTATATTTAACATTTACCTACTCTGAGTTAATCTTGGTAGAGGGCATAAGATGTTGATCTAAGACTAATTACTCCTATACTGTTTTCCAATTATCCCAGCAGTTTTTGTCAAACAATGGATTCTTATCCTAAAAGCTGGCATCTTTGGGTTTATCAAACACTAACTACCATCATTTACCCCTAGTCTCGTCCATTGATTCACTCTTCTATCTCTAAGCCAGGACCAGGGTGTTTTGATGATGACTGTTTTGTAGTACAGCTTAAGATCTGTTAAAGCTCGGCATCCTTCACAATTTTTTCATTATTTCCATTGATATCCTCGAACTTTTGTTTTTCCAGACGAACTTAGCTATAATTTTTTCTAAATTTATAAAAAAGTTTTTTGGTATTATGATAGGTATGGCACTGAATAAGTAAATTAGTTTAGGTAGGGTTGTCATTTTTATTATATTAATTAGCTCATCCTACCCATGAGCAATTGATGTTTTTCCAGTTGTTTAGATCTAGTTTTATTTGTGTGAAAAATATTTTGTAGTTATGTTGAATAATTCTTTAATTTGTCTTGGCAAGTAGATTCCCAGGTATTTTATCTTGTCTGAAGTAATTTTAAATGGGTTTTCTCTTTCTTACTCTTGCAGTTGGATTTTGTTGGAAACATATAGGAATGTTGATGATTTATATGGGTTTATTTTGTACCCTGCAACTTTGCTAAAGTTTATTGTTTCTACTAATTTTTCAGTTAATTTTCTTGGATTCTCATGTCATCTACAAAGAGTGATACTTTAGTTTCCTCATTGCCTATTTTGATCCTTTCAATTTCTTTTTCTTCTCTAATTGCCAGCACTAGCATATCTAGTATAATATTAAGTAGTTGTGGTGATAATGGGCATCCTTGCTTCACTCCTGATCTTATTGGGAAGGCATCTAACTTATCTCCATTGCAGATGATACTTGCTAATGTTTTAAATAAATACTGTTCATTATTTTGAGGAAAGGCCCTTTTATTCCTATATTTTTAGTGTTTTCAATAGGAATGTGCTATATTTTGTCAAAGGCTTTTTGGGCATATATTGAGATACTCATGTGATTTCAATGAGTTTGGTTGTTGATATGATCAATTATGTAGATGGTTTACCTAATATTAAACCATCCTTGCATTCCTGGTATACATCTCACCCGGTCGCAATGAATAATCCTCATGAAAATATTTATCTAGTATTTCATTTAATATTTTTGCACTTATGTTCATTAAGGACATTGGTTTATAGTTTTTCTTCTCTGTTTTTGGTCTTCCTGGCTTGGGAATCAGTACTATATTTGTATCATAAAAAGAATTTGGTATGACTTCTTTCCCTATTTTGTCAAATAATTTGTAGAGTATTGGGATTTTTCTCAGGGAGTTCTTGTTGGCTTGTTCAATTTGTTTTTCTGATATGGGATTACTTAAATATTCTGTTTCCTCTTTTGTAAATCTAGGCTATTGATTTTTTGTAAATATTCATCCATTTCACCTAAATTATCATATTTATTACCATATTGTTGAGCAAAAGAGTTCTTAATAATTGTCTTAATTTCCTTTTAATTAGACTTGAAATCACTCTTTTCGTTCACGATTTGATTCTCTTTCTTTTTTCTTAATTAGATTAATCAATACTTTATCTATTTTATTTTTTTCCCATAATACCAGCTCCTAGTCTTATTTATTAGTTCAAAAGTTCTTTTACTTTGAATTTTATTAATTTCTTTAGGATTTCCAATTTGGTCTTTATCTGAGGGTTTTTAATTTGTTCTTTTTCTTGTTTTTTTCGTTGCATGCCCAAATTGTTAGTCTCCTCTTTCTTTTTTTTTTTAATATAGGCTATTTTTTTTAATATAGGCTAATTGATAGTGATATCAATTTTCCCTTGAATACTGCTTTTTCAGTATCCCAAAAATTTTGATATGTTGTTTCCTCATTGACATTCTCTTCAATGAAATCATTAATTGTTTTTATGATTTGTTCTTTAACCAACTAGTTTTGGAGAATCAGATTACTTAATTTCAAATTAATTTTTGATTTGCCTCTCCATGTTTCCTTACTAATTATAATTTTATTTCATTATCATCTGAAAAAGTTGCATTTATTATTTCTGCTTTTCTACATTTGTTTGCAATTTTTTAAAACCTTGTATATGGACAACCTTTGTGAATATACCATGTACTGCTAAGAAGAAGGCATATTCTTTTATATCCCTATTTACTTTTCTCCATATATTTATTCCCTCTAATTTTTCTAAAATTTCATTCATATGTCCCACTCCATTATTTTTTTATTTTATTTTATTTTTTGGTTTGATTTATCTAGATCTGACATAGAAATGTTGATGTCTCCTACTAGTATAGTTTTAATATCTATTTCCTCCTTAAGCTCCACTAGTTTCTCCTTTAAAAATCTGGATTCTATACAATTTGGTGCACACATGTTGAATACGGATATTTCTTCATTGTCTATACTGCCTTTTATCAGGATGTAATTACCTTTCTTATCTCTTTTAATCAGATCTACTTTTAATTTGGCTTTGTCAGATATCATGATTGTGATTCCTGCTTTCTTTTTCTCAGTTGATGCCCAATACTTTCTGCTCCAGCCTCTTACCTTTACCCTGTGTGTGTCTACCTGCCTCATGTGTGTTTCTTATAGACAACATATGAGAGGATTTTGATTTTTAAGCCACTTTGCTATCTCCTTCTGTTTATTGAGTGAGTTCATCTCATTCACATTCAGAGTTATGATTACCACCTGTGTATTCTTTAAGAGTTAAATTTGGTTTTTGTCAAATGAAGAGTTATAAAAGTTGTGGTTGCCATTCATAAAAAATAACTCTTAAGTCATGAGGCTGTTAGTAGCTTTAGTAACTTTATTACAGCAAGGCAGAGATAGTAAAGCAAAGGGAATGTAGGAAAGAGGTAGAAAATATTAATTAGCTAAATGCCCTCTAATTGCCAATCTTAATGAATCTAGCTCAACTCCAACAAAGCTCCCTCAGCTCCCAATCTCCAACCAGTAGTCATGGTAGTCTCTTTGGCCCAAAGTCACCAATCCAGAATCCATCCTTCATCAAGAGCCACCCATGCAGAAGTCTCCAACCAAGAAAAAATCCAATGCTGAATGGATGCTTAGCTCTTTGGTCTCACATTTCATAAGTCTTTTTTCCTCATCACTTCCTGTCTCTCTGGTTTCTACTTCCTTTCACTGTGGGCTGGTCTATAACATCTCAGGAATCAATCATAGTTTTTTAATGTGCTTGGCAATGCCCAAGTAGAGGCAGTGCTTGTGGGACCCACTTCCAGTCTCTGAGTGTGTGAAATTCCTTTTCTAGTAAAAGGTTAACGAACTGTAAAAGAAGGGTCACTTGAAGTTCTTGATTAAGTTAAGATAAACAAAGGAGGGTAATTTCCTTTCACAATTCTCAATCATTTTGATTTCCTCTTTTAGTCCTGCCCTTTCTTCTTTCATTATTTCCTTCTATACCAGTGTTTTGCTTTTAATCAGTCCCCCTTTTCCCCACCCTTATTTTACTTTCCTTCCCACCCCTCCATTCTTATTCTCCTCTTATTTCTCTTTAAGGTCTATTAATAGCCTCCCCCCCAATCTTTCCCTCCCTTTTAATATTACCCATCCCATTCTCCTACTTTGTTATTCCCTTTCAACTTCCCTGTAGAGTAAGATAGAATTATCTACCCAATAGATCTGGCAGTATTACCCATTAACACTCTCTTCCTCCCTTTCTCATAATAACTTTATAATTTTATAATTTTACAATACCCTACCCCCACCATGTGCCTCTTTATGTGGTATAATTCATCCTATTTTTCTTCCTTCAAGTTTCTCTTAGTACCATCCTCTTTTTCTTTCTCCTCCATTTTTAATATATCATCTTCAACAACAATACCATAACCTCTATCTATGCATATTTCTTCTACCAATGATGATGAAAACAATTTTTAAGAGTAACAGATATTTTTCAAAATGGGAATATAACAAAATTGACCTTACTGAAGCTCTTAAAACTTTCCCCCCTTTCTTTCTTATTTATCTTTTTGTGGTTTTCTTGAATTTTGTATTTGGAGATTAAAATTTTCATTTAGTTCTGGTCTTTTCTTTAGGAATGCTTAGAAATTGTCTATTTTATTAAATGCCCGTACTTTTCCCAGAAAGTATATAGTCAGTTTTGATTCTTGGTTGTAGATCCAATTCTCTTGCCTTACTGGATATCATAGCTGTGGTCCATTAGTGTGGAAGCTGCCAGATCCTGGGTAATCCTGACTGAGACTCCTTGATATCTGAATTGTCTCTTTCTGGCCACTTTTAGTATATTCTCCTTGGCCTCAAAGCTCTTGAATTTGGCTATAATATTCCTAGGGGTTGTCTTTTGGGAATTTATTGCAGGAGATGACCTATGGATTCTTTCAATTTCTATTTTGCGTTCTTCTTCTAGAATATCAGGAACAGTTTTCTTGGATAATTTCTTGTAATATGCATCAAGGATTTTTTTTGTTCCAGGCTTTCAGGTAGACCAATAATTCTCAAATTGTCTCTCCTGGATCTGTTTTTCCATGTCAGTTCTCTTTTCAATGAGCTATTTCATGCTTCCTTCTATTTTTTCATTCTTTTGATTTTGTTTTCATTAACTTTTTTATGACTTGTGATGTCATTAGCTTCTACTTGCCTAATTCTAGCCTTTAAAGACTAACTTTCAGCTATTATTTTTTTTTAATTTTCCTTTTTGGTTTGGTCTATTCTGATTTTCATGGCTTTCAGCAGGTCAATTCTAGTCTGCAATTTGCTTATTACTTCATTTGATTTCTGTGCCTCTTTTTCCATTTGGGCAATTTAATCTTTTAAGCTTTCATTTTCTTTTTGTGTTACTTTCATTTCCTTTTCCTACATTTCTTCTCATTTTTCTTCTTTCTTGATAGGTTTTTTAACTCCTTTTTGAGTTCCTCCAGAGCTCATGACCAATTTCCATTTTGGGGGCAAAGTTTGGATGTGTTTGCTTATCATTCTCTACTGTTGCTTCTGTATTTTGCTCTTTTTCTCTATAGAAATTATCCATGATCAAGAGCTTTTTTGCTGTTGCTTATTCTTTTTGCCACTAGTGGACTGGGGTTCCTATATGTTGGTGGTTATTGCTTTCTTAGCTTCTGTCTCACAGGAATTTGCATTGGTAGTATCTTTCCTTCTCTGCCAGAAGCCTGAGTGAGGGTAGGTAGATCTATGATGTTCTTTGTATATGGATGTTTAAAGTGTTTTGCCCTGAAGTTATCTTTCTAGCCCCTGCTGGCTCTGCTATGTACAACCTTGTTTCTGCCCAAGCTCTGTCCTCTGCTGCCCAGGCACCAGGATCTTCAGGCTCAAGTCTCAAGTCTTGATGCCAAGGTCTTGTATTGCCCTCAGTCTGTGGTGCTTTCAGTCAGCCACCAAGAATTTAGAGATTTCCTGTACAATAGGTGGTGTGAGAGAGGGGTGATCAGCTTGTGCTTTGTTTAGTTTTATCCCCTTATAGAGTGGGAATTTTCAAACACTGTCTACCTTTAAGACTATGTTGAATGGAAGGACCCCTTTACTCATCTGGTTTTGATTTTTGTCCTTTTTGAGACACTTTGTAATGATCAGTTGAAAGGAGATTCAGATAGCTCCTGCTACTATGCTGCCATCTTGAATCCCCCTCTCAATGTCATCTTTAAGATATCACTATCCCTATGGTATCAGGTTATTCAATATTTTTTTCAAACTTCCTGAAGCTGTTCTTCTTAGGACATTCTCATTTGCCTGGAGGCAAATGTTTAGTATGAAGAAGGGGAGAGAGTGCCTGACTACGGTCAAAAAACAAAATGACCTCATCACTACCTTAGACTTTTAGATGTCAAACATATCTATGTCACTTTAAAATTAAATATGAAAAATAACATTCTAGAACAACATAATTTTGTTAATTTAGGTCCACCTTAATAGATTGAGAGGAAACATTAATGACCAGGATGTATGTTCAGAGATCAAGGCACAAGCTTCATTTCCCTAGCTCTATCAGCCTCAGTTAAACATCTGCCTTTTCTTTGTCTCATGGGCATTAGAATTCTCCTACAAAAAATGACTTTGGATTTGATTTGTGTATTTGATTTATTTATTTATTTGTATGTGTAAATGTATTCCACCAACACATCCCTAGAAAGTAGGTAATATCCAAAACTAACATTTATATAACACTTTAAGTTTCAGAATTTTTTGACATATTATCTCATATGATCCTCATAACAATTCTGTGATGTAGATGCTATGTATTCCATTGGAAAAAGGTTCTTTCTATCTTTATGTCCTCATTACCCAGCGCAGTGCCTGGAATATATAAAAACCTGTTCAGTGAACAATGAACAGGCATTGAACAATGAAAGGCAACTTCTATCCTTCCCAAATAAATCTAAATGCCCTGTAACTAGCAGGGACCTCAGAGACTATTGAGTCCAATCCCTTCATTTTACAGGTGAAGAAACTGCAGTTTAAAGAAGCTAAATGATTTACCTATTGTTCCCCCACCAACTGTCAGTCTTATTTCCTTTCCACACTATGCAAATGTCAGAGGCAGCAGAGAACCCAGGTCTCCCTGATTTCAAATCCACTACTCTTTTGACTCTATTATGTCCCTTTGACTTACCCAAGGTCATATAGTATCAGCAACAAACTAAAACCTGATCTCTTGACTCTGAAGAACAACTTGTGGAGAAGTAGAGGACTTGGTTTCAGTTTTATTCTTTGATTTTCCCCCCACCCCCAGTGCTTTGGACAGAGGTGACTTAAAGGAGATAGGGGAGGGAGGCAGAGGGACAATGTTCATCCTAAGTATGGGGAATAATGTGAACAAAATCCCTGCCACTGGAGAAAGAAGGATTAGGAGAGAGGTTAAAAGTAGAAGCCCAGTTTGTCTGGAATGTTAACTATATGAAGGGTATAAGATGACATGCAGTTGGAAAAGGAAGTTGGAGTAGGCCTGTGGAAGGTCTTGAATGGTAGCATCAGAATTTTATACAGTCAGTCAATCATCAACTTTTGTAAGTGGTAACATCCCTAGAAAATAACTCAGAAGTCAAAAACATGATTGTTGATACTTTGTACCTATGGGAAATATGGGATTAGGTTCCCATGTCGACCCAAATCTATAATCTCTTTCTAGAGATTAGTGAAAATATGCTCTTCTTCACATAGTTCTTTAAAACAAAAACCTTAATTCTGATAATATGCTTTTTTCCTGTCACAGTAATCATGGAATAACCTATAAAATTCAGTTCACAAAATAAAATGGGTAACATTCAACAACTTTTTTCTCACTAGTAATTCACTAGAATTCTATGACCTCAATGAAAAAAAAACATAGATTTCATATATTTACTCTTTATAACACATGAAATCTTCACTGCCATAAATATTATACATCAAATACAATTCTTAAAACTAAATTTTTAACCTAAATCTTACCTTCCACTGTGTCAGATGGCAGGGGGAGGGCATTGTACTGTATACTATACTACTGCAAATCTTTCAACCTTGGCCAGTTTCTGAAAACCAAGGGAGAGGTTGCTGGGGCTTTATTTGCTGCTGTTGGAAAATGCTGAGAGCTTGGCATCACCTGTGACACAATGTCTTGCTTGGCATTGAAGATCAGGAAGGATGCATTTGCTTTAAATTATTGATCAGTATTTTCAGCTTTGTGGGTCTTTTGGGATCCTTATAGGTTTTGGAGTGTTGGAGCATAGCAAAGTTGACAGTTAACTTTGAGGCCTCAGTATATCTCATTAGCTGGTTGATTAAGAAGATAGCAGGTACAGAAATTTATGGATGAAGTTTATTTAACACCTTTATTTTCTCAATAAACCTTATTACTGATTTTGTAGGCTTGAGTTTAGGGCCCAAAGAACTGGCTCTGTGCTTTGGGTGCATTGTGTTATAGATGATATTGATCTTGGTATTTGTTATTGATGATAGATTGCTGATTATATACTTGAGCTGTTAGGGTCACTTGGTGGAAGACAGTGTAAAAAGCTGCTGGACACAGTATAGTCCAACAGCTATTTATTATTTATTATCAGGAGAGGCAGAGAAAGGAAAAGGAGGTAAAGATAAAATAGGAAAACTCTTCATCTAAACCTAAGATTTACTAAATATATCCCATGAATTAATCCACAAGGATTTTCTTCTTGTTCACCAAAGGTAAATCTCCTTAAAAAATTATTCTACCACTTTCGACCTAAAACACAAATCTATCTAACCTTATTCTAATATATAAACTTCAATGTTATTAACCTCCTTAAAAACTACAAAACAAAAGTAACAGATTGTCTTCTTTAACTGACCAATGTGGCAGTTAGAAATCAAAATGCCTTCCTCTGACTCTTCTCAGCTGTGAGTCAGAAGTCATGCTGATTCAGTGAGAGCAAATAGAGCCCTCTACTTGGCAGCTCTGACAGCCAACAACAACTCTTCCCACCTTCACAGATGTTCTTGTAAAATTTCAAAGTTAAGTTAGCCAAAGTCTCTAACTGATATTAACCAGAGAAAAGTCGGCCACCCCCTCTCCAGACCGTCAGTTTCCAGAGAGTGGCCCAGAATTCCCCAACAGTCTTCCCAGCATACTAATCTTCCTTAAAGTGACCACTGTGATTTTTCTCTGGCCATGCATAACAGAGAACAGGAAAGAATCCTTTCTCTGGTATCTATCTCTCTGTATTCTAATTATGCTATGTAACTAATTAATAACAAATTAAACCTAACAATTTGTACAACACAATATTTAGGTTTTAAAGATAAACAATGAAAATATGCAATGAATGCACAGGAGCTCTTTACAATAAGGGTAAACATGACCAGTGAAGCACCCAGAACATTGATGGCTAATCTTTTAGACATCGAGTGCCCAAACTGCAACCCTCTTGCTGCCTGTGAGCCACTCCTCTGCCCCACCTTACCCCAGACATGGGAGGGAGGAAGTGCTCCCATGGGGCTGCTGGGCAGAGAGGTGAGTGATGAGAGAAATGTCCTCAAGCACACATGAAGAGGGGGAGGGGAGCATCCCCCTCTGGCACACATGCCATAGGTTCATCAACATGGATCTAGAATAATACCAACACAAACTTGTACTCATTCCACCTCTCATTTTTTTCTCTACTACTGCATAGCTGAGAATGGGTGAAATTGTCATTGGGAAGGTGAAAATGATATTACTTATAAAACTAGAGGAATGCTTACAGTGTGAAAGTTAAGGAAATAAATGTTGAGGACTGACTGTAATTTATTTGATAGGCACCAGGAAGTCATCAAAAGTTCTTTAGTTTTAAAAGTAACACACAGAATGGTAGGTACATCATTTAAGTTGCCAAAAAAGGATAGATTGGAGAGGGAAAGACTGGAGTCAAGAATACTATTTAGAAAGTTGCTATGATATTCTTGATTTATAGGGAAGAAGCAACATGATATAAAGGGAAAAGAAATGAGTGAGATGATTTAAGGGCAACATATAACTCTCTCACTTATCACCTGAATGATTTGGGGCAAGTCACTTGACTTCTCTGTGCCTTAATTTCCTTATCCATAAACTGAGGAAATTGGCCTTTAAGATTTCTTACATTTCTAAATCTATGATCATATAATAGCTAAGAGCCCAAACTAGGTTTAAAAAACATGGGAGCAGAATGGAGATAAATACAATTTTTTTAAACCTCTTACCTTCTGTCTTAGAATTAATACTGAATATTGGTACCAAGGCAGAAGAATGGTAAGGGATAGGCAATGGAAGTTAAGTGACTTTCCCAAGTTCACACAGTTAGTAAGTATCCAAGCTCAAATTTGAACCCAGGACCTCTGATTTCTGAGCCTGGTTCTCAATCCACTGAGCTACCTGCCCCCTAGAGAGATACAATTTAGTAGATTAAGAGAGATATAATGATAGGTACTTTCATGGAGGTTTTATGGTTTTGATGAGACTTGTATATTCAGAAGTAAAATAAAGTAATCAGTAATTGCTTTCTCTTTTTTTAAAATAGAAAGTAAGCAATAATAATCAATTACTTTGATTGAACTCATTCTTATCTTTGGAAGTACTCTATTAGACTTACAGCTTCAATTAATAGAGTTTTAGTTCATGATAAATTATAGGTGTTTGATAAGAATAAGAAAGATAAGTCAAAAGGTGGAATATTGCTAAGAAATAAAAAATATTTTATTCTTTTTAGAGAGCACCAAGGTTAAAGGAGTTTGGCTAAAGACTATCAAATTATAACAATAAAGAGGATGCCACAGTCTGTGTTTCCATACCCATGTAGAAAATTCTTCAATTGTTTGGGTCTTCAATCTCCACTTTATCAAGAGGCTTTTGTCAGAAGGGAGAAATGATAAATTCCATCTTGGTTGATATGATTCTGGCTAGCCAAACAAAATTCAGTCTACTAAATTATAGTTTAATCTCCAAATATACATCATATTTAGAAATCTTGTACCCTACATAGGGAATTCTTTTCTTCATTTTAACTGGTCTAAAGAAAAACACTAGTTGTGGTCTCTGGCAATCTGAACATAATAAAGTGAGGCTTTTGGGAGTCTCACAGGATGTGAAAACAATTAAATAGGTAATTTTTACATCTACCAAATTTAATTAACCTCTGCAACCAGAGGAAATCCCTCCCTCCCCCGCCCAAATTTTTTAATATGTTTTGTTACTAACTGCTATTTCAATGCCTCAGGGACAAGTTTCAAAGATAGGCACCAAAGTGTGTATATTTCAAATACTTAATTATATGTCTAAGTGCCCATTGGCATTTTGCAGGTAGAGAGTTTCAGGAGGCCTGATAGAACTCTCTCTCTCTCTCTCTCTCTCTCTCTCTCTCTCTCTCTCTCTCTCTCTCTCTCTCTCTCTCAGAACATGATATTTTCTTTTAGAAATTAAACCCTTAGTTTTTATTAATACCTTAAATGCCATTTTGAAACAATTACTGGAATCTGATTTTATTCAAAGACCTAGGTGATTCTATTTATGTATGATTGTTTCCAGCTCCTTTTATTTTATAAAATGATTCTTCAATTTTTCCATTAGAACTTTCTAAACCTATAGTCAAGTCATGCCCATTGACAATTCCAATGAAAAGATTGACTTCTGAGCCTAATTTAGGCTCTTAGCTATTATATGAATTATAGATTTAGAAATGTAAGAAATCTTAGAACAGTTTCCAAAGTTGTTGGGATATCTTTGCAAGCCTTAACAGTTGAGAAATGAAATAAGTATTCTAAATTTCTCCTTTCCTTTCTGTCTCTAGTCCTACTTAAAATAATTTTGATTATATTATACACTGAGCAGCTCCCTCAAATCATTTCTAGTTTACAGAGTCCCTTAGTAATCATAGGAACATCAAAATATTTTTAAAATATTCCTTTAAATGACAGGTCTGTATAACAATGTTTATGGTGACTGGGGCTTTCTGACAGGAAATTTTTATTGTTTTTTAAACTGTTGAACTCCTCCTTGTGTTATTTTGCTTTTCCAACTATATAATTTGCTTGGGATGAAGGAGTCTGTAAATGGAGACCACTTTCTGTAGTCTTGATTCTAGCTCAAGAGAACTCGATTTTAAATGGCAGTAAATAATTAATTATATAATTTTCATTCTAATATTAATTGAATATTCTTTTGATCTAAAACATTCTATAAATATTATTAATTCAAGATAATATTATTCAGCTAAAATTGTTCTAAGAAGAGTGCTGTAGTCAACTTGGTTAGAGATTTCAAATGTCAAAACAGCTGAAAAATAAAACTTTATTAATTCAAACAGCCGAGGGCCAAGACTGGATTTTAAATTAATGAGTTTTAGATTATTTTTTGTTTTAACAAAAGAATAACAAAAAATTTACATAGCTGTGGGAAAGCAGTTGCTGTGATTATTGTGATTATTACTAGGCTCTTATGGTGGAAATTAACTTTTATAGGCTTCTGGTGATTTTATGATAAACCTTACTCCATCTAGGCTACCCTTGCCCTAGTTGTTCTCACAGGTTATGTCCCAGGAGGATAACTACTTCATGCTGAAAGTACTCTGTGAATCTACATTTCTAAAAATATACTCATAAGCCCCCAGTGATATATTTACCTTTAGCACTCAGCAGGGTAGAAACCCTGCTGAGTGCTAAAGGTAAATATAAATATAATATAAAGGTAAATATAAATATAAAGGAGTCCTCATGCTCCTGGCTAACACATAAGCTGGCACAAAATTACATTCAGACTTCTGCCTAGGAACTTCAACTTAAATTCCCCCCTATTTAAAATATATTTTTTTAAAATGGTAGAGCTTACTTGCAACTTGGTTCCAGCAATAAATGGCAGTTACTCATCCTACCCAGCTATGTGAGGAGGAGAGAGAGGCAGCATGCAGTCTTCTGCCTGCAGTGCTCCTTAGGTTAGAGACCTCTAAGAGTTCATTGGCTCTGCCTGGGATAGACCCCCTACGTCCCCAGTCCTGAAAAACATTGAGGATTCAACCCCCTCCAGAGAAATGAAGCATGACAGATAAAGGGGGAAACAGTAAATTACTATGCCTAGCTAGAAGGAAAGGAAAGTGAAATCCACAGGGATAGTATTGTCCCCCCCCAAAGGCTGTTTTGGCCCCAAAGGGGTCAAGTGAAACTTAAATTGTCCCACCTTTAGAGGAAGGTGAAGTAGCTATGGAGGAAATATAAAAAGCAAGCAAACAACAACAAAAAAAAAACCTGTGTACTATCAGTTTGGGGAAACCGTCTCCCTAGAAATTAAAGGTCAAAGAAATGTAGCCTGCAGGGTTGTATAAATGAAGACACATGATCTTTATTGAAAGACAGATGTCCGATTTCATCTCAAAGCAAGGTCTCCACTATTTACATCATCAACCCTTTTAACAATTTGATGATCTGATGAAATTGATTACAGAGAGCCACCTCTACCAGGAAAAAAGCTGCTCTTGGAAAAAAAAAAACAAAAAACAAAAAACAAGCTTACTCCAAAGTTGACATCCTCCCACCCTCAAATCACCTGACAACTCTTGCCTATTACTCAACTTCCCAAATCATGAAAATAGCTGAATTGCCTCACGTGTAGGCTCCTTTTACCACCTGCCAAAAAGCTATAAACCATATATGTGTATTATTTCTCTGTTTTCTATAGAGCTCCTAGTCACCTGCCCCTTAGCTGTTGCTATTTAAACTTTTTGTCTTTTATCTTTGTCTCTTGATTTACTGACTTTCAGCCAATTAGATCTATGTGGGAGGAATTACTCTCCAGGAGGATTTTAAGATCTGTGAGCTGAAAAATTCCCTAATACAGTTTTATAATTGCAAAAAGAAAATGGGCAGAAAGTTTAGTTTTAGTTTAGAAAGTTTTTAGAATGAGCAATGGGGCAATATCAAGAAAAAAGCTAAAACATCCAAGATTTAAAGATGACAAGAACAATTAAAAAATATAAATCAACAGAAAGGATCTTAATATTAGAGTAAAGAATAAGTACTAAGTCTTCAAAGAGACTACAAAAGTCTCTTTGCAAATATTACAAGCAAAACAAATAAATCAATGCCTAATAAAATACAAATCTGTGGAACTATAAGGGATCATAGAATAGCAAAAATTAATTCCAGAATTATTCAAAAATGTGAAATATGTAGGAGAAAAACTTAGCAATGATAATATGTGTGAAGTAATAGCTTTCAGTGAATTAACAACATAATCCCCTCCTAAATTAATAGGCTAGAATTAAATTGAATCTAGGGCACACATTTTTCTGCAAAGAAATAAAATAATTTGAAATCTTTAGAAAATAAAATTACTGAAATGGAAGAAAATCTGGTGGACGATAAACAAAAACCATTAGTGTTAAAAGAATGTGTAAAATATCTTCTGTACAAGATAAAGCTATTGACTTAAAAAATAGAATTTACAAAGATCACTTGAGAATTATACAGAAAGTCATCCAGAGGAAAAATCTAAACAGTATAAGGAAGGAAATTTTATAAGTAAACTTCTTGGAACTTCTAATCACTACTTAAAAAAAAAAAAAACAGCTTCTAGAGCATCAATCAAAATAGATCACCCCCAGAAATTAACCTTGTGCTTCAAATATCAAACATAAAAAGGTTAAATTTGATGAATCATTTGGAAAACACCAAGTTCTACAAATGACTAGGAGAAAGACTTTCATATACTAAGGAAAGGAAATTTTAATATATTTATTTTATATATTTTTAAATTTTTTTATTTAGAATATTTTTTCATGGTTACATGATTCATGATATCCCCTTCCCAATGCTCTTTCCTCCCCACTCCTGAAGCTGATAAGCAGTTCCACTGGGCTATATATGTATCATTGTTCAAAACCCATATCAAGGAAAGGAAATTTTAATAGCACCCATGAAAAAAACACAGAACGGAATAGAGTAGTATATTTAAAAAAAAAAAAGGAACCCAAGCTACAAACAAGATGATATGGCCTGAATACCTTAGCCATCAGTGAAAAAAGTTTGACTTCAACAAAAAGTTTGGCATTCTGGCAAAAATATATACATGAAAACATACACACACACACACATATATAATACATATATATATATATCGACCAGCAGAATATTAAACTTGTATATAATCAAACAAGAGAAACATAACAAAAGTAAATAAGTGCAATTAATAAGAAAGGAATAAGTCTAGAAGCTATTTTTATTTATTTAAAAAAAAGTTTAAAGTATTTATCCATGGTTATGATTCATGTTCTTTCCCTCCCCTTTTCCCTTCCTCCTTCCAGAGTCAACAAGAATTCCATTGTGTTATACATGTATTATCACTCAATACCCATTTACATATTATCCATTTTTGTAATAGAGTAATCGTTTAATAACAAAAGCCTCACTAAGGACAAAATACTAAAAAGTTCCATCCAAAAGAACTCTAAAAAATCTGTGATTTTATCTATCAAAGCATACTTAATAGTTATATTGATACCTAGAGACAATTCCAAAACTCTCCTTATAGACATGAAGAACAACTTAAACCAACAAGGTCAAACATTTGGCCCTAAGCATTCTTGAGCCAGATTAAAATTGGGAAATATTTAACAAAATAAATAAAAATGAAATAGAGCAGAGATAATGTTAATATAGTATTGAAAGAGAAAACTACCTCCACAAGGAGATAGTTTATTGGAAAGGACCTAGAGGGATTGGAAATGGAAAAAAAAAACAAAACACCAAAACAACTAGGAATCTCCTAGGGCCAGTGAAGCACAACCCTTGCAATCTTAAAAAAAAGTTTATTAAGGATAGGGAAATGATAAAGAAGGTCCTAAATCTTCTACACAACTCTAACTTCTCCCACCAAGCTATGCTTCCCCTCGAGGGGTTGCTCTTCTGATCTTCTCAAGCCCTCCTTATTCACTCCCTGATCCTATCTAGACCCCCAAAACTATGTGACTACCTAAATACTATAGAGCAGGGGTCCCCAAACTTTTTACACAAGGAGCCAGTTCACTGTCCTTCAGACTGTCAGAGGGCTAGACTATAAAACAAACAAACAAACAAACAAACAAAACAAACTATGAACAAATCTGTATACCGCTGTCTGGATAGCGGAGGCTGCAGGACTGGCTGTGATGGGCCTGTCACATCTTGTACAAGGACATGGAGAATTTTATAGCCCTTTGGGCATAGTCCCAAATTTCCCTTAAGAATGCTTAGATCATTTCACAATTCTACCAACAATGTATTAGTGTCCCAATTTTGCCACATCTCCAATATTTATCAATTTTCTTTACTATCATATTGACTAATCTGATATGGCTGGAGTGGCATCTCAGGGTTGTGTTAATGTGCATTTCTATAATTAAGCAGGATTTAGAATGTTTTCAATATGATGAATGTTAGCTTTGATTTCTTCATCTAAAACTGCTTGTTCATATCCTTTGACTATATAATTGGGGAATGACCTGTGTTCTTATAAATCTTTGGCTCTTATAAACCACCTTTGGCTCATTTCTTTGAGAAATGAGACCTTCATCAGGAAAATTTGCTGTAAATCCTCCCTCCCCCAGTTTTTGTTTCCCTTCTAAAGCTGGTTACATTAATATTTTTTGTATAAAGCATTTTAATTTAATATATTCAAAATTACTCATTTTATATCTCAAAATGTTCTCTATCTTTTGTTTTGTCATAAATTCTCCTCTTCTCCATAGATTTAACATTCTGTGTTCCACTAATTTACTTATGATTTTACCCTTTATGTCTAAATCACATGTCATTTTGATGTTTTCTTTGCAGAGAGTGTAAGATATTGGTCAATACCTAGTTTCTGCCATAATGTTTTCCAGTTTTCATAGCAGTTTTTATCAAATACTGAGTCATTATCCCAAAAGCTGGGATCTTTGCATTTATCAGACATTAGATTGCTAAGGTAATTTACCCTTAATCTATTCCATTATCTTGAAAAAAAGGGTTGAACGCAGTGAATTCTATTTCCCATTTGTCTTGAGATCTAGTCTCTTTTTCTATTTTCTCTCATGATGTGGCAACTTACTGCAGTCCAGACTGCTAAACTGGGTTAGTGAGTGATTGCCATTGCACACCATTAGAACAGCAATTAGGGTACTTAGTTAAACTGCTCTCTACTTGTTTCCTATATTTCTCTTTCACTATCACTACTTTGATGTAATAAAGCTACTACCAGCCTCAATTTAATTTTAACTATTACAATGTCCAGGCTTTTTCTTTTGTCATGATTTTCCAGTAGTCCAATAATTCTTAAATTTTCTCTCCTGCATCTATTTTCTAGGTTTGTTGCTTTATCAATCAGATATTTCATATTTTCCTCAGTTCTTTCATTCTTTTGATTTTGTTTTATAAACTCTTGCTGCCTTGTGAAGTAATTTGCTTCTAGTTGTTGAATTCTAATTTTTAAAGACTGCATTTCATCCCTGGATTTTTGATCATCCTTTTCCTTTTGATCTATTTTCTTTGTAGGTCATCTTTCACTTTCTTTGCCTTGTTTTCAAGTTGATCAGTTCTGGCTTTGAAGACACTACTTTCTTGTTTTAGTTCATGTGTCTCTTTTTCCAGATGACTTATTTTGTTTTTCAAATTCTTTTTCCAATTTTCTTTATCCTCTCTTAATTGTTTTTTGAATTGTGTTTTGAGTTCTTCTAAAGCCCAAGTCCAATTTGTTGTTACTTCTGAGTTTTTGCTTGGTGTTCTTTGTTCCTCCTTTCTTCCATTTGTTCTTTGTTCATTACCTAGATAGAATCTGCTGATTGCAATTTCTTTTTTCTTTTTCTGTTGTTTATTCATATTTTTCCTTCTTTCCCACCTGTCATTGACTGTATTCTTGCTCCTCTGTTTATTTTCTGGGTCTGTGAGTTTGAGCTTTTCTGCTCTTCTGGTTAACTGCATTAGACTGGTGGAGCTGACCTGTTGTATTCATGTGCCCTGAGGCAAGATCTTCCCCAGCTGCCAGAAGAAGCTGAAGGCAGTTACCATCATCTTCCTCTCTTCCTTTCTGTCAGCCACCTCCCTGCCAGCTACCAAATCAAAGCCCTGAGCTTCCTGTGGTGGTACCAAGGTACTCTGTTGTGGTTTTAGCCTTTGCCCTGGGATCCCAGTCAGCTGGATTTTTACTGAGGGTCTCAGCACAGTAGGTGGGGAATGGGTGTTGGAGATTGAGCTTTTCTGCCCTCTGAAGGCTTCTTATATGCACTATTGATAGACTGAATTAAGCCATTTGAGCTGATCTGCAGAGCTTTATGTGTCCTGAGGCCCAGACTTCCCAAGTCAGAGGTCCAAGATGGAGGAGTGGTGGCTGAAGGCTGTGACCAGGCTGCCCTTCTCTCTGCTCCTCTCCTCTAGCTGCCTCCCTGCCAGCTGTGGTCAGATGCCTGAGCCTCAAGTATCTGTGGAAGCAAGGTACTCCTTCTGGTCTGGAGTCCTTACCCTGATATCCCAGCAGCCTCCTGAATCTCAGCACAGGAGATGGGGGAGGGACCCTAGGATCTTCTTTCTTTCTTTTCTTTAAATCCAAGAAATCAACTTTCTCTGCGTACCTTTTATTGAAAAACTTGTTTATTCCTTATAAAAGCATGTTAAAGTATAAAAACTTTACATCTCATTAAAAATTTTTAATACCTTCTGTATCCTATCTGTAACATTTCATAATTTTATCAATACTTTCTTTTTCTGTTTCTATTACTCATCACCCCTTGCATTCTGTAATTTAATCAAATGGACTGGAGTGAAATTCAATTGACTAGAGTCCCTTCTTTCCTCTCCATTTATATAGAGAAGGGTATCATATAATGCAAAGAGCACTGTTCTTATAACTAGAAAACTTCCATTTGAATCCTGTATCTTCCTTGGACAGATTGATGAACATCCTGTTTTCCTTAGTTATAAAACTGGAGTTGGAGTTGGTCATACTTTTGACTCCAGGCTCACAGATATGTTAATAAGAAAAAGATTCATAAAAGAAAAATATGATACTTTGGAAACTATTGCACTGATTTAATTACATATTTTTAAAAGGAAACAAGTTGTATTTAGTAGGGATTTGTAGTGGCCTATTCAGTTCTCCTTATCTGTTCTTTGTACATGAAAATGTTCATGCTTGCTGGTGTTTGTCAAGGTTAGAGAAAGAAAAAAGGATTAAAAGCTTTGCAAAATCTAAAACATA
This sequence comes from Monodelphis domestica, assembly GCF_027887165.1. Classification (NCBI taxonomy): domain Eukaryota; kingdom Metazoa; phylum Chordata; class Mammalia; order Didelphimorphia; family Didelphidae; genus Monodelphis; species Monodelphis domestica. The sequence goes on along the minus strand of NC_077231.1, from coordinate 16,493,240 downwards.
AAATGTCATTTATTTTCATTAATAATTTATTTTCATGTTTTCATGTTGTTTTCATATTCACCAAATATGAAAAGAAATTGCCCGAATGCCTGCAAATTAGATTTCTATAATTTCTTTTTCACCTATTGAGTAGATTCAGATTAAATGTGTTATCACATTTCACTCTTTTTAGTAAAATCATTCTGAAATCACAACATTTAGCTTCCCCTCTTAAAAAAAAAACAACCTCATCCTCTGTAGAAGTCTTGATGGTGCCAATACTGTAGATAGAGGATTCATAGGTTTGTAGCTAGGAGAGGGAGGTTTTAGTTGGCTAAAAGTACAAATGAACAATATTTTGCTATTATTTCATTCACAAAGGGAGTTTATAAATATTTAAAGGGTTGCTATGGTCACTTGTCATCAGAAGTTGCAGAGGGAAGGAGAAAAAATATCATAATGGAATAGAATGTTCAAGAAAAATAATTTTTGAAATATTAATTTATTGAGGAACTTTGCATATTCTTCATTAGATATTTTAAATTCAGTGTAAGATTAACTGAGTATGTGAAAAATAATTTGGAATAATGGATGGAGGATCAGCTTTGGCAATAAAAACCAGAGGTTCTAGTCCTTTTTCTTACATATTTTGACTGATTTGGTCATGGGCAAGTCACTTAATCTTTCAGGATCCTGAAGAAACTCTCTAAGAGTACAAGTCACAAAGAAATTTCTGATTTTCACTGGTAAAAGTGGGTTTACACCTGGAATTTCCCTTTCTGAGAAAATAATTCCAATGTCCCTTTATTCTTTACCTCCCATCTAAAAAGGGAACTACAGGTGGGGTACAGATTTGGTATACTGAAATAGAAAAATCCAAGAAAATGTTATTACTAGAATTCTGGGATGTCAAGCTAGAAATTAAGCCTCACCAAAGGTAAGAGTAAAAATCACATAGATGGTAAGCAGCAGAGATTTATATTTAGATCTTCTGACCACAAGATCCTTGCTTTTCTCTACTTGTATCTGCAATTAGAAATCCCTGGGGAAATAAACATATTTTTACTGAATGGTACTAGCCAAATAAAGTGAATATGGAAAATAGAAATATCATATTCAGGCTAATATATATATATATATATATATTTTTTTTTTTGTAACAGATCTATGATTTCATTGACATGAGTGCTGAACTTCATTGCTGAAATATCAGTGTAGATCAGCACCTTCTTTTGCAATCTTAAAGAATTGCCAGGGAAAGGCAGTCAGCACAATGTATATAGTGCTAGGGCTAGAGTTAGGAAGATCTGGATTCAACTCTTCCTGGCTATGTGACCAAATCACTTAACCCTGATTGCCTACCCCTTCCCATTATTCTTATACCAAGAGAGAAAGTAAGGGTTTAAAAAAAGTTTCCCAGGGTACTGAGACAAGTTGCCAAGTATGTACCAGAGGCAGCATTTGAACCCATGATTTCCTGACTCTTGAGATCAACTCTCTATTCACTATACTACATTGCCTTCAAAGTTGGTAATAATAATTGTAAATGGGGCCATGTAATGAAAACATTATTTTAAACTTATTTAATATTCCTCTTGTTATTTGATCTTCAACACAAGATTGTTTTCAAATAGATGATGTGCTACTCTCATGCTATTCACCAAAAAGTTGATCCAAGTTAAATTAACAACTGAATTTCTCATGAAGATCAATCAGGAACAGGAAACTCCACTTGCCAATTATTCCAAATAGCCAAATGTCATGAGACATGCTTAAATACCACTTCCAAGTCAAGGGCCCTGATGGAATGGTTTTTGAGAACACAGATTTTCTCCCAGGCCCATCATAAGGTTATACAAAGGAAAAGTGGTAATTACAAATTTTGACTAGAGACACATTTGTGTTTACTGAATTAATTGGTGTTATACAAAAGTTTGAGTTTAGCTAGGTGGGAGGATAAAGATTTATAGTTCTATCACAAAATCAAGACAAACTAAGATAGAAATGGTAGAGTTTATCCCTAGTATTTGAAATTTAAAACAAGAAATTTTAAAAAATCATTCTCCAACTGCTGTAAGATATCTGAGTGTCTTGATTTTTTAAGTGCACCCCTTGAATATAGAAGCTAAAGGGCCTAATCTACTTATTTAACATTTTTTAAAGCAGACTTCTTCCAGGTGAGGAGCTCCCTGGATCAATACAAATTCACACTTGATCTATAGCTCACAGTCTCAGAAAATTGACTTGGAAGTTGAGATGTTGTATAATTTCCCCAAAATAACACAGCAGAGTTCCTGGACTTTTGGAGTTCCTGACTTTTAGATTATCTCTCTATTGTCTGTAACAGTCTGTGTGATTTTTAAGTGTACTCCTAAAATGAAACTGAAGGGAGGTTAAATAAAACCACCTAGATAGCATAATTCATAGCTAGTTCTTTAGCATTGTTATGCACAAAAGATTTGTTTCTGTAGAGTCAAAATTTGGACTTTAAAAGCCTAAATAACAGAAGATGGTGGAAACAGTACAATAAGTTCCTCTCCATAAACTCCTCCTAATAGATCTAGAAAATGTATCGGACTGATAGGATTGAGAAATTCAGGGGGGAAAAAGCATGTCCTTTATCTCTCATAAGTATGGGGAAACAGACTTCGTTTGTTCAGCCAACCTAGTATAAGTCTTCAGAGACTGGTGACCAATGAGGGAAACAGAACAGCAAGTGGTAGTGCAAACTGAGTGAATCATATTGACTCCATCTTGTGGCACAATTCTAGATCTAGCTCAGTTCCTTTTCTATTCAATTATAGGGCCAGTCCAGTTTCCGTCTTGTGAGAAAACTATTCAGTTGTAGGATTTGTGAGAAAACCTTATTGCATTGTTTGAACCAGAAGCTGGACTATTTTTACCTACTGCTTAGAGACAGTTAACTAAAGACCTTTTGGTTATGCCAAACAGAAACCCAACAAGATCTGAAGACTGTTGCAAGGAGTATTCTCACAATTATACACTTCAAGCAAATCCATATGTCTTATCTGAAAACTCACCCCACATCAGGTGTTGTTTCCAGCTTCATTTGATTGAATGCAGATGCTTACAGGGGGCAGCATAACTCCTTTTCTGATTTCAGGGGGAATTACACCTGTTTATTTGTCCCCTTCCAATTTGGAAAGACTCCAATTTTTCCTCCAATTAGAAATCAGACTGACTAATTTTGGATACTGTTTAATTGTATTGGTTGATTGTTTTGAATGAATAAAAATCTGTCTTCTGTTAAGGCTAACAGGGTTGATCCTGTTTTGTTAGTCAATTGGCATGCATTGTTTAATAAAATGTTATGCTTAGAAGCTCATCATTTCATCTTTCACCCACCATACTGGTCAAGCCACACTCAATGAGGAGCCACTATGTGTACTCTATGAGGAGAACTCTTGCACGTGGGGAAACACTGCATACTAGGGCAAAAAGAAAGTCTCAGACTTCCTTAGTCTGAGTCCACACTCAGACAGAACCATCCCAAGATCCACACCTGGGTACTCTGATGACTTTGTCTCCCATTCTTAGGTTGCATACTGAAAGGAGAGTAAGAAGGGAATCTATATACAACAGTAACATTCCCTAGTGGGGAGGCCCTGGAAGATGTCTAGAGAAAAAAGAAAGTTCAGAAGTTAGAAGGAGTTGGAGGAATGTTAGTAGTATGGGTCAAATGTCAAGGGCAAAGCAAGCCTCATTTCCAGTGCATAGCCCAGTTTTTGGAGGAATAACTAGATCAAAAAGCCTAAAATTCTACCACTTTGGGCCAAAAGAACTGATAGGAGCATAATCTAGTAGCAATCTACTCTTGCTCAAGCCAGAACCCAGGCCAGAAACATGCAAGGCTCAGCCTGGGGATAGGGCATAGTGGGGTGGTAATGGGGTAACCATCAAACTTTGCTCTGGACCAGACCACTTTGGGAACACTGAAAACTTGTAGGTCCCCAGGCTGTCCCTAATACCCAGGAGTAACACAACACTCAATATCTCAAGAAAGCTCCGACAAGCACAGATACTTCATCTAGAAATGCAACAGAACCCACCTCTAACACCAAGTCTGAAGTGAGGAAGTAACCTAGAAGAATAGGCAAACAACAAGAACAACCAAAGGACCCATCATACTACATGGATTCTCAAGATGCAAACACTGAAGAGAATGACAACAAAACATCTACAAGCAAAACTTCAGAGAAAAACACTTGTACACAGACTCAACCAGAATTCCTGAAAGATATGAAGCAAGAGTTTTTAAAAATAGTTTAAAATGTCTTGGTAAATAGAATGAGACAATTTAAGTGAAAAATGAAAAATAAATGAGTCATGGAAGAAGGAATTGTAAAGGGAATTAACAGTTTGGCACAAGAGGCATGAAAACTTTCCCAAGAAACAGACTTCCTAAAAATTCAAATGGATCAAATAGGATTCAGTACCTCTAATAAGGCAACAAGAAATATTTTTAAAAGGTCAAAAGACTGGAAAAATAGAAGAAAATATGTTATCTCATAGCAAAAATGAATAACTTAACCTCTATTGCCTATCTCTCACTACTCTTCTGACTTGGAAGTGATACATGGTATTGATTCTGAGAAGGGAAGGAGAAGGGTTTTATAATAACAAAAAAAAAGCAATAGAGAAGAAAAATCTGATGGATACAACCAATGAAAGAACCCAAACAGCATGTTTCAATAAATCTTATTATAAAAATGCCCTATAATATGAAACAAATTTTATCAGATATGATGGCTGTAAATGTCCCCAGAAAATATGAAATAGGTATTCTTTGTAGGTAGAGAAGATTACTACTCATTCATGCTAATTATTGGACTATTAATATTTGAAACATCTACATTGACTACATTTTTGGAAGGAGACAATAAGACCTTATTTCTTGGTAGGGATGCAAAGGATTATATATCAGAGAGAGTACAAAGTGCTACTCTTGAAGAGGGGCAGTAATGAACTGTAGCTGCACTAGAAACATCAAAGCCAAACCATCAATGACATCTCTGTCAGAGGAACAAATCTTCACAGTAAGGATTGTCTGTCGTAAGATAACTTAAGAATAAGCCTATGAGCTGAGTTAATACTGAAATTCGTCCTATACTTCCACCTTCTCACTGTTTCAATGTTTCTTGCCTCCAGCCTTCTTTTGAAGATCTATAAAGGAAAGATAGTAAATCTGCTTCTTTAGAAGCCTCTGCCTAGGAATTGTCCCTTTATTCTGTAGAAACTCAATGGAGACTCCCTTTTATCTTTATCCAGGAACTCAAGATAGCTACCATGTTAGTTAAATGGTTCTGTTTCTTCCAGTTGGACATATACTGTAATTATGAGGGGACAAGTTCATCTTCTCTATATCATTAGAAACAAAGAATATTCAAATTAAGGGTGACCCTGAAATGTAGAGGACCTAAAAAGGGCAAGAACCTCAGGGACAGGGCAAATCTGTGCAAGACATCCATAAGAGATGGGGGAGATTCAACTATATGGTCAACTCTGTTGATCCAAGAGTGGATCAAATGTGAAATACGTCTAAAAGTAATTCATCTTTATTAGATAAGTCTTCTGAGAGGCCAAATACAAGAAAGTATTGGAAATGAGAGTTGTTTCCTACATTCTTAGGGTAGTGCTGTTTTATCACACATCAAAACAAAGGAATTAAGCTCTTATGTTTGATTTTTGGGGGGTTTCTTAGGTCAGTAGGAGAGTTTTAGCATCTAGTTCTGTAATCCAAAAAAAGGTCTAAGATAAATTGTATGGATTCATGTTTTCTTTTTTTCCCTTTTTACAACGATATTTTATTTTTACCAATTACATGTAATAAAAATTTCCACATGAGTTTTCTGAAGTTCTATGATTCAAATTGTCTCTTTTCCTCTCTTCTTTTCTCACCCTCATGGAGTTGGCAAGCAATTTGTTCTGGGTTATACATATATTATCATGCAAAACACCTTTACATATTTTACATTTTTAAGGGAATAATCATATAAAACCAAAACAAGAAAATGAAAACCCAAATACATTACATTAAAATGAAAATGATATACTTTGATCTGCATTCTGACTTCAAAAGTTCTTTGAAGGTGGATATTTTCTTTGTATTAAGTCCTCCAGAATTATCCTGGATCATTGCTTGCTGAGAGTAGCTGTCTACCACAGTTGATCATTCCACAATATTAGTATTATTGTGAACCATGTTTTCCTGGTTCTACTTATTTCACTCTGAATCAGTTCAAGTAGGTCTCTTCCAGCTCTTTCTGAAATCATCCTGTTCATCATTTCTTACCACACAAGAGTATTCCATCACCATCATATACCACAATTTCTTCAACCATTCCCCAGTTGAAGAACATCTCTTCAATTTCTAATTCTTTGCCACCACAAGAAGAGCAACTATAAATATTTTTGCACAAGTAGATCATTTTCCCCTCACCCCTATTTTTTTTCTCTTTGGGATACAGATTTAGTCATGGTATTACAGGATCAAAGGTAATACATTGTTTTTAGTCCTTTGGGCACAGTTCCAAATTGCCCTCCATGTAATTTACAATTTACAACTCCACCAGCAATACATTAGTTTCCCAATTTTGCACATCACCTAAAATATTTATCACTTTGATATCATATTGGCCAATCTACTAGAAGTGAAGTGGTACCTCAGAATTTTTTAAATTTGCATTTCCCTAATCAAGAGAGATTTAGAATGCTTTTTCATATGATAATTTATAGCTTTGTTTCTTTCATCTGAAAATTGCCTATCCATATCCTTTGACCATTTTTAAATTGGGCAATAACTAGTATTTTTATAAATTTGACTTAGTTCTTTATATATTTGAGAAATGAGACCTTTATCAGAGAAATTTGTTATAAAATTTTTCTCCCAATTTATTATTTCCCTTCTAATATTTTGCATTAGTTTTGTTTGTACAAAACCTTTTAAAGTAATATAGTCACAATTACTCATTTAACATCTTATAATGTTTTCCAACTCTTATTTGGGCATAAATTCTTCCCTTCTCTATAGATGTGCCAGGTAAATTATTCTATATTCACCTGTTGATCTTATAGCATCACTTTTTATGTCTAAATCATATACCCATTTGACCTTATGTTTATATCAAATTTTGGCCATACTGTTTTCCAATTTTCCCAGCAGTTTTTTTTGTCAAATAGAGACTTCTTAACACAAAAGCTGAACTCTTTACTCATAATCTATTCCATTGAATTATCCTTTTATTACTTAGTATAATATTGTTTATATTACTTTATAGTATAGTTTAAAATCTGGTACCGCTAGGCCATCATCCTTCACACTTTTTCTCATTAGTTCCCTTGATATTCTTGGTCTTCTATTCTTTCAGATGAATTTTGTTATTAGTTTTTCTAGTTCTATTAAAGAGGTTTTTTGGTAGTTTGATTGGTATGGCACTAAATAAGTAAATTAATTTAGGTAGGATTGTCATTTTTATTGTATTAGCTCTGGATACCTTTGAGCAATTAATGATTTTCCAGTGGTTTAGATCTAACTTTATTTGTGTGACAAGCAGTTTGTAATTGTGTTCATATAATTCCTGAGTTTGTCTTAGCAAATAGATACTCAAGTGTTTTATATTGTCTAGAGTTATTTGAAATGGAATTTCTCTTCCTATTTTTTTGCTGCTGGACTTTGTTGGTAATATATAGAAATACTGATGACTATTATATGTTCATTTTGTATCCTACAACTTTGCTAAGGTTATTAATTTTTTCATCTTGATTCTCTAAGATTCTCCAAATTCACCATATTCAACACATTTCTAGTACAATATTAAATAATAGTGTGATAATAGGCATCCCAGTCCTGCTTCACTCCTGATTTTATTGATAAGGCTTCTAATTTATCCCCATTGTAGATCATACTTGCTGATGTTTTAGATAGATACTACTTATTATTTTAGGAAAGGTCCATTTATTCCCATGCTTTCTAGTTTTTTTTTTAAACCCTTACCTTCCATCTTAGGATCAATACAGTGAATTGGTTCCAAGGCAGAAGAGTGGTAAGGGCTAGGCAATGGAAGTTAGGTGACTTGCCCAGGGTCACACAACTAAGAAATATCTGAGGCCAGATTTGAACCTAGGCCCTCCTGTCTCTAGGCCTGGCTCTCAATCCACTGCACCAACCAGCTACCCCCTTTCTAGTGTTTTTAATAGGAATGGGTGTTGTATACTGCATCTATTGAGATAAGTGTGTGATTTCTGTTAGTTTGGTTATTGATATGGTCAATTATGCTGATAGTTTTCCTAATATTAAATGAGCCTTGCATTCCTGCTATAAATCCCACATGGTCATAGTGAATAATCCTAGTGATATATTGCAATAGTTTCTTTGCTAATATTTTATTTAAGATTTTTGTAACAATATTGATGAAGGAAATTGGCCTGTAATTTTCCTTCTTTGTTTTTGGTCTTCCTGGTCTAGGTATCAACAGCATATTTGTGTCATAAAAAGAATTTGGTAGTACTCCTTTGCTTATTTTCCTAAATTGCTTACATAATATTGGGATTGAGTGTTCTTTAAATGTTTGATAGAACTTACTTGTGAATCCTTTGGACCCTGGGATTTTTTTTTCTTAGGGAGTTCATTGATGGTTTATTCAATTTATTTTCCTGAGATAGGATTATTTAAGTATTCTCTTTCCTCTTTTGATAATCTGGACAATTCATATTTTTCTAAATATTCATTCATTTTACCTAGATAAATGTTGGAAAAGTATTGGCACACATGCCTCACTGGCACAGGGATGGGTGCTGCTCCTTCCTCCTCTTCACAGAACCTGAGGACATTTTGGCATGCCCATTCCCTCTTTCCAGGTGCCCAAACTGAGCATTTTCTTCCTCCATTCTCTGGGGTGTTGCAGGTTGTGCTCACAGGCAGCTTGAAGTTGCTATTTTTCAAATTATGACATTCAGGTAGTCTAATAATTCTTAGGTTGTCTCTCCTAGATCTATTTTCAGTGAGCTAAATTTTCTTTTATTCATCCATTCTTTTGAATTTCTAACATTGCTTCTTTATGTCTCATGAAATCATTAGCTTCTATTTGCCCAATTCTAAATTTTAAGAAATAATTTTCTCCCATAAGATTTTGAACTTTTTTTCCCATTTGGTCAATTACGCTTTTTATGAAACTTTTCTTCTTTGTTTTTTGGGGGCCCTCTTTTTCTATCTGACCAATTCTACCTTTTAAGCTGTTATTTTCTTTTTGCATTACTTTCATTTCTTTTACCCATTTTTCTTTTGCCTCTCTTATTTGATTTTTAATCCCTTTCTGAGGTCTTCTTGAGCCTGAGATCAATTCCCATTTTTCTTTGAAGTTTTGTGTGTGGTTGTTTTAATGTCACTGTCCCCAACTTGGGTCAGTACCTTCTTCTTATTTGTCTTCATAAAAAATTATCTCTGGTTAGCTGTTTCTTTCTATGTTTGCTCATTTTTCTTAGCCCTTTTTTTTTGGAGGGACTTTTATCTTAAAGGTGAGCTCTCTTTTCAGAGAAGAGAGTGAACTTTCTTAAGCTTCATTTTTTCCTTGCTGCTACTCTCAGCTCTAGTTCTGGTTTTCTGCAAGTTTCAGTTATTCCAATAGTATGATGGTCTGTGGGCTGAGAGTTCTGGAAGCCACCTCCTGCTGCTGTTGTTTTAATCTCCTTTAGGGACTGATTATGGCTTGAAAAGCTCAGAGCACTGAGAGCTACTTTGCCCTAATGCCTGGGGCCTCACTGCATTTTTATGTCAGGGCTTGGGACTTCAGAGTACTCTTCTTTTGGCTTAGGGGGCATCCTGGGATCTCAAAGTTGTCTTGTGCCCAGGTTCAGAACCTAGAGCTAGCAGTGGGGTACAGAGAAATTGAACTCCTTTGTGCATGGTTTTACTTCTGCCTCCCCTCTTGTCCCAAGGAAAGAGATCCTCTCTGCCTACCTTCCAAGTTGTTCTCTGCAGGAGAATTATTTCATTACATCCCCTTGTTGGTTCTGTTACTCCACTATTCATTTTGAGGCACTGTGTTAAGAGTGGTTTGAGAGGATTCTCAGAGAGACCTCGGATTTCCTTGCTGCTATTTCACCATCTTGACTCTCCCTTGGATTCCTGTTTTAAATAAGTCAAGCATTCTAGTTCTATTTGAGTTTAAAAAAAGAGATAAAATGAGTAATTCTGAGTTATATAGTATGTTTAAACTTCTAAACATTAATATTTAGTGATTTAAAAATTATTATTAATAAGCAATAGAATCATATATGTAAATGAGGTTTTAACAAAGAAATTACACTAGCCATTGGATGAAATTAGTGGAATTATACAAAATAAGTAAACGTACTTCTGGGGGAAGTAAGAGAAGGAGATTTTAAAAAGAATATTGTTTTATCAATATATGGCTTAGAACCTAAAAAGGCTCTTAATCCTGGGATAAAGTTCTTTGTCCATCTGCCTTAATGTATCACCCAGAAATGGAAAGTGAACAAGAGAGCTGCCAGTTGGCACCTGTTTCTGAATTCTGCATAAGTTAGAGAAGGGTAGGTGGCATATGCATCTAGGCCCTTTCTTTGCTCTAGTTCATAACCTTAGGCCAATAGTTGGCAAACTGTAACCTGACGGAAAAATTCAGTTTGCCACTGGCTTTTTTTTGTATGGCTTGTAAGCTAAGGATGTTTTTTACATTTAAATATACAATAAAACTTTATTTTAATATTTAAAAACATTTTTGGTTTGCATGCCATTTAAAAGTAGGAGGAGAGCCAGATTTAGTTCACAGGCTGATTCCTCACCTACTCCCTGTGCAACATGCTCTACCTTATCTTCTGTTTCTGAAGACCCCTCCATCTGTCTCCTTATGCTGACCTTGGTTGGAAATATGAATTAGTGTAATTTTTTTCCAATTTTCTAATCAGGACTTGATCCTGTTAGTTTTCTAGGTCTTTGCATATATTATGATCATTTTAGGGAGCACAGGTGACCTTCTTCCTGTTACTTGGTCATCTTGGCTTTGCCTCCCCCAGACTCTGCATATATTTGTGAGATATGTCATCTGCTTTAGAAGAGAATGCTTGTGCCAAATATTCTTACTGTGATTTCATTACATATCCCTTGGTAAAAAAGCTAATTCACTCTGGAAAATTGATATCAATTGAATAATCCATAATGAATGTCCTACTAGAAAAAACTAACCCGTCAGTTTTATCTCTTGAACCCTGAGAGAAGTAGTCAGCCCTCTTCTAGAGTCTGACCAACCAATGGAAGTAAGAGTTGGGGTAATTAGCCTTAGAGAACTGATTCAGAAAAAAAATAGAAAAAAACAATGACTATAAAATTTACTTCAAAATGACTAACTGATTTGCAAGTCAATTTACCACTAAAAGTTGATGTTATGGTACAAATTATTTTGCTGGTTCTTCTCACTTCATTATGTTTCAGCATCTGCAAATATATCTTTATCTAGACAACTAAATATCTGTAAACATTTTAAGTTAATATTACAAAACAAAGGCAATTAAATTAATACACAATGAAATATAAAAACTTTTGAATCCCCAAGAAAAGATAAAACCACTTTAGAATGTTCCTAAACATGTTAAGAGAGAAATGACATTAAAAAATATTAAAAAGGACCAAAGGACAGAATTTATGACATGCCCAGAAGAAATAATTAGCAGAATTAAAAAAACAACAACAACTTGAATCCATAGTGGCAAATACAAAGCAAAAAAAGAAGCATCAGAAAGAATAAATGAATGAAATTAGAATTATATAGAAGCAAAGGATAATGTGGGAAAAGACAAGTCAAAAAGCAGCAGCATAAAACCACACATGAACACAAAGAGGACATATAGAAACAATTAAAGGATCATTAGGGGGTAGAGTTGCATGCTGGGAGCTAAGTTGACTGCTGAGAGCTAAGTAAAGGATGTTCTGCTCTCTTCATCCCTAAAGACAGACAGACAGACATACAGACAGATACACACATACACAATAAATCACTTCAAAACAAAGGAAAGCAGGAGGTACACATTTCACTGGAATAAGAAAAGAGAATAGCCCAGATAACAGAGCATCTGTGAGAAATTGCAGAACTTGGAACAGTCCAACAAGCAGTGAAGTTGTAGAATGGAAATGAACCCAGACTAAGGTACTGGACACAGTAGAATAGAAAACAGAAATGATATGAGAAGGCTTAGGTATGAGAAGCTCAACCTAAGCCATTCAATGTGGTCAGCAAAATCAGAGATGCCAGGAAACTTGCTCACTCCCCCATGGCAACAGAGCACTTGAGGTAGCAAAGCAATAGAGTGGGGAAGCAATTCAGCCCAAGTCACTCTACATGGGTAACAAAAGCAAAGGGCAGGAATCTACATACTTTTAAGAGGCAACAAAGTATCTGAGGCAGGGAAGCAGCAGAGTACCTGAGGCAGCAGAGCCCGGAGCAGAGGACCTACCTCCTTAGTCCAAGCCACATGACAGGGATGGAGAAACAGCAGGTCAGGGACCAGGCCTGCCTACAAAACAACAGGGGAACTGGTAACACAGTTTGCTGAATCTAGCTGGACAAAACAGCTGCAATCCTTTCCAGAGCAAGTCAGCTGGGTTACCCCCTCAAGATGTCTTGGCAGATGTTCCCCAGGAACAGAGAAGAACTTCAACATATAGATAAGGTAACAGTAAAAAAATAACTAGAAAATGAACAAAAGACAAAAAAATCCTTGACTTTAAAAAGCTACTTTTGTTTCATGGAAGACCAATATACAAATTCAGAAAAGGACAGCAATGCCAAAAATGAAACATGTGATGCCTCAAAGGAAAGAGTAAAAGAGTGAAAGGATGCCAGGCCTGAAAAGAATCCCTAGAAGAACTTAAAAAGAAGTTTTAAAAATCAAATAACAAGGGAATTGATAGAAAAACTCAGTGGGTAAAAAAAATCACTAAAGAAATGACCACCCTTAAAGCTAGCATAGGCCAAAAGAAAATGGAGGAACAAAATACATCAAAGAAAACAACTCCCTAAGGAACTGACTGGACCAAATGGAAATTGGAACAACAACAACAACAACAACAACAACAAAAACCCTGAAGAAAGCAACTCTTTAAAGGAGAGGATTGACCAAAATGAAAACAAAACATAAAAACTAAAAGGAGAAAATACCTAAAAATTAGAATTGAACAAATAGAAGCATACGATGTTGGGAAACAATAACAGAAAAGTGAAAAATAGAAGGAAATCTAAAATATCTCTCCAGAAAAACAACCAACCTGAAAAGTAGATCCAGGAGAGTCATTAGAGTACCAGAGAGTCATTAGAGTACCATAAGAATCATTAGAGTACCAGAAAGCCACAATTAAAAAAAAAGAGCATAAAGGTCATTTTATAAGAAATAATCAAGGAAGATTGTCCTGATATTCTCAAATAAGAGAGAAAAATATAAATGGAGTCACTACCCCAAAATAAAATACTCCAGGACTGTGAGAGCCAAATTCCAGAACTCTGAGGCCAAGGGAAAAGTACTACAAGGACCCACAAGGAAATAATTCAAATATCATGGAATCATAGTCAGGATTACACAGGACATATCAACTTCTACATTAAAGGTTTTGAAGGCATGGAATATGGTATTCTGAAAATCACTACAACCAAAAAATACATACCCAGCAAAAAAAAAAAGCATAAATCTCCAGAGGGAAAAGATGGCATTTATTGAAACAGAGGAATTTCAGACATTCCTGACCAAAAAACCAAAGCTAAAAAGAAAATACAATGATTAAATTCAACACTCAGGAGAAGTATTTAATAGTAAAGTGAAAACTTAAAGGTTTCACTAAGATTGAATTGAGTACATTCATATTTAGGAAGGTGATAATTGAAATAATTAAGATACTTAAAGTATGCAAGATGCATAAAGCACTTAAGATATTTAAGGATTTTATCATTAATAGAGCAATGAAAGGGAGTATGCATGGAAAGAAGGAAGGAAGCTAAATAAGATGTGAGAATATCCCCATCACCACCAAAAAAAGGAGGAATGAGAAAGATGAACATATGGGGAGAAAAGGAGAGATAGAAGGGAGTAAACTGTCACTAAGAGGCACACATAAGAAACAAATACAGTGGAAGAGAAGAATTGGGGAGGGGACACTATGCTCGAACCTTCCTCTAATCAGAATTAGCTCAAAGTGAGAATAACATCCACATATAGTCATCTATAGAAACTTACCTTAACCAATAGGGAAGTATAAAGGTAGGGAGAATAAGTGGAGTGGGAAATGTGGGGTGGGGGGAAGGAATGGATAAAAAAGTGCATGGATTGGGGCAGATGATCACCAAAAACAAAAACATTTGTGAGCAAGGAAAGACAAAAAGGAGAGAGAGAGAATAAACTGGGAGAAAATAACATGAAGGAAAATATACAATTAATAATTATAATTGTGAATGTAAATGAGGTGACTTCACCCATAAAACAGAAAAGGATGGCAAAGTGAAATAAAAAAGCAGAATCCCAGAAAATGCTTTTTACACGAAACACATTTAAAATAGGAAGTCACAAGTAGACATAAGAGACTGGAGCAGAATCTACTGTACCTCAGCTAATGTTAAAAACACAACAAGAATAAAACAGGGGTAGCAATTATTATCTCAGACAAAGCAAAAGTAAAAATTAATCTAATAAAAAGAGATAAGGAAGGAAATTGTATCAAAATGAAGGCACCATAAACAATGAAATGATATCAATATTTAACATATATGTACCAAATAACATAGCATCCAGGCTCTTAAAGGAAAAGTTGCATGAGTTATAGACAGAAATATCTAGTGAAATGTTATTAGTGAAGAATTTCAACCTTTTTTTCTCAGCAGATAAATCTAACCAAAAAATAAACAAGTAAGAAGTTAAAGAGGTAATAGAACTTTAGAAAAGTTTGATATGATAGAACTCTGGGGAAAAAGTGATTAGAAATAATAAGGAATACACCTTTTTCTCCTTAGTACATGGTACTTTCATAAAAACTGACCATATAATAGGACATAAAAACTCCCAACCAATTTCAGAAAAGCAAATATACTAAATGCATAATTCTCAGAAGACAAGGCAATAAAATTACATTCAACAAAGGGCAATAGAAAGATTAAAAATTAATTGGAAGTTAAAGGATCATTTGCCATCCAGAAGAAGACAAATAATAAAACTTAAACAACATTCTAAGAAATAACATGAGAAAAATGCCTAGAATTACCAAGCATAGAAAACAAGTTTCAACTGAAATAACACACAGATCATTATTAAAAAGAAAAAATGAAAAAAAAAACCCTATGCTGCAAACTCTAAGATGCATAACTAAACAATAATTCCAGTGACAAATAATAAATTATGAAAGTAACCAAGAAAAAAAGGCCTTCATATAGTAAAAAGAACAGGAAATTTGACTTCAGAATGGAATGAAATAATGTATTTTGAAAATCAAACAATAAAAAATGTTGGTTCTGGCAAACCTGGGTCTATGCAACAATGAGAAAGGATGGACATTTTATAAAAGAACAGCATTTGAAATATCTTTTCTCTTTTCCAATCAATTGTAGCCTTTTTGTAAGGAATGTCTGCATAACCTCTATTTCATTGAGTAATTTCCCCCCTTAAGATTATGCTAAATTTTTGCAGCTAAGTAGTTCTTGTAAGTTTAGATCCTTTGCTTCTGCAATATATTTTAGGCTCTCCACTTCTTTTTGGTGGTGATTGCTCATAATGGTTCCTCAGTACTTGAATTCTTTCTTTGTAGTATTTTTCTTTGGGGTATGCTGTTTCTGGGAGTTTTCATTTTGGGGTTTCTTTCAGGAGGTGACTAGTGGATTCACTTTATTTCCACTTTGCCTTCTGATTCTAAGACACCTGGGTAGTTTTCTTCTGAGATTTCTTGAAATAGGTTGTCTAAACTTTTATTTTATTTTATTTTTTGGTCATAGCATCAAGATGTTCCAATGATTCTTAAATGTTTTCCCCTCCTTGATCTAGTTTTTGTGTCAGTTGCTTATGCTATGAAATATTTTCTATTTTTTTTTAAATTTTCATTCTTTTTTATACTTCTTATTGTCTGATAGATTCATTAGCTTCTGTTAGGTCCATTTTAATTTTTAAGGATGTTGTTGCTGATGCAAGGTATTCTATTGCTTGTGTCGAGATATTAATGTCCCTTTCCAACTCTTTCTTCCATAACTCTCATTTCCTTTTCATTTCCTGCTTCAAGCTCTCATTACATTTATAAAAGTATTTTAAACTCTTAAAAAACTCTTTCTTCATTTCTTCTAGGAATTGTAGTTGCGCTTAAGCCTAAATTCTGTTTTTCTCTGAGACTGCTTGTAATTTTGCAGTAATCTTCCTTTTTTTTTTGTCTTGAGCTTCTCTGTCACCATAATAAAATACCTCTTTAAGGAGGGATTATTTTTTGTTTGCTCATTCTTTCAGCCTACTTATTGACTTTGTACTTGATAGTATGGTTAGGCTCAGCCACATTTTAGGACAATATCTGGTCTGATTCTGTTGGTTCGTTCTTGTGGTTTGACTATTGTGTTATTTCAGGATTTCAGGGACAAGCTAGAGATCTGAAAGATTTCATTGCTCCTAAAAGGGTCTGATCCAGAGTGAATGCTGATTGCTGTCCCTTTGGTCTAAAATTGGTAAATTTGGGGGCGTCAGAGTTTAGGTCAGAGCATGAGTAGAATTTTGTTGGTTTCAGTTACTATCAGGCAGGTGGAAAGTTCTGTTGGATGAGTGACAGAATTGTAGGCTTCCCTTTGAACTGAGATTTCTGGGTTCCTCTGTAAGCTAGGCTAGATCTAGAACCAAAACACTGTTTTTTACTAGATTTGTGGTGCTTGTTTCTGAATTTTCTCCTTTCTCCATACATTGTTTAGGGCCTTTCTACCCAGAAAGTTACTCCTGTGCCCAAGTATTGTCAGTCACCCTCATATCTGTGATTTGAAACTGACTGAACAAAACTTCCAGTTTGTACTTTTTACACTTGGGGTGTTTCAGTAAGGGTTTAACAGTGCTCTTGGATGGTCCTGGGATCTCCTCTTATTCCAGTGTACAACATTTTCCTGGGCATAGCATGCTTCTGGGTCATCCTGTGCTAAACTGGACTGGATGAATGACTCATAACTTTTTCTGAATTTATCTGTCATAAATCAAATAGCTCCATTTTCTAGATCTGTTTGGAGGAGTTTTATGGAAAGATGCTTGACTGTACTGCTTCCTTTATTTTTCTCTCTTAGTTCTCTCTCTCTCTCTCTCTCTCTCTCTCTTTTTCCTTCTCTCTCTCTCTCTCTCTTTCTCTCTCTGTATGTGTCTGTCTCTGTCTCTGTGTATGTGTGTGTGTGTGTGTGTATGTATGTTAAACATTCACTATGTGCCAGGTATAATGTTGTGTGCTGGTGATAGATATAAAAAGAATTAAACAATTCCCATTTTGAAGGATCTCGCATTCTAATGATGGGATATAACAAATACATATACAGAATAAATGTAAAGAGAATAAACACAAATAAAAACAATGTAGTTAGATACAAGGTTGTATCTTGTAAGAAGAGCACTATGAGGAAAGTTCATGAGAAAGATACTTTTTAAGCTGTGTCCTGAAGAAAGAAAGTGATTCTTTAAGGTATATTTGGAGAGAAGTACATTCTAGAAATGGGGATAGCTTAGACTAAAGATAAAATAGATGCAATGCCATATGAGGAACAAAGGTAAGGTTAAGTTGGCTGGATCACAATATACCCACAAAGGTGTGGATATAATGAACAGAGATAGGTTGAGGTCATGTTGTAAAGTCAATTGTCAATCAACATTTATTAACTTTAAAAGTTCAATAGAGACATATTTTATCCTAGGGACAATAGGGATCCACTGGAGTTTATTGAGCAAGGAATTGGTAGCTAGATAAAAGATGGACTGGAGTAGAGGGAGACTTGGGCAGGATGTAAAGTATTGAAGACCTGAATGAAGGTGTGGGTTATATAAGAGGATCATGAGTAAAATGTCAGAGATGTTAGAGAGAAGGAATCAGCAAGATTTGGCAAATAACTGGAGCTGTACAATGAGGGAGAGTGAGGAGTTAATGATAATGCCAAGGTTGCAAACCTGAGAGAGAGAGAAATCTGGTGGCTTCAACAAAAATAGAGAAGACTGGAAGAGAGATGGAATCTATGGGAAATATAGTAAGTCCTATTTTTGACATAATGAATATTATTATGTGCTTATAAAATTCAATGCTCCTAATATTCAGGTTAGAGTCATCCTTTTCTTCTTGTCTATTTTTCCGGTAGTTACCAAAGTCTGAAAGAGGCAACTTAGAATCAAGTTCAATTATCATATTACGTAAATCTTTTTGCATTAAATTTAGCATTTCCTTC
Organism: Monodelphis domestica; assembly: GCF_027887165.1. Lineage (NCBI taxonomy): Eukaryota > Metazoa > Chordata > Mammalia > Didelphimorphia > Didelphidae > Monodelphis > Monodelphis domestica. The sequence continues at coordinate 16,474,818 of NC_077231.1, read as the reverse complement.
AAGTTCTTAGCTACTATGCCATTTGAAAAAAATATACATTTACTTTGATTGTTTTTAATTTTCAGTGGAGTCTTTAGGCACAAAATTGTTTCCTTCTTTGTCTCTCTTGATTCTATCTTTTTTTTTTTGGTCTTATCTGTAAATATCATTTGCAATTCTTACTATCTTGGATTAAGCTGAAGGGTAATATATTTTATTCCTTCCTCTTTAATTATATTTAAATGCATTTTGTTTATTTTGTTTTGATTTAAATATTCTTTACGTGGAAGAATTATAACTAGATCTGGGCCCTAGGGACTAAGCCACTATGCCCTCCCATTTCCCTTGAGGAGTCTTTAAACCTATGACTAAGACTGTGATGAGACTGAGTCCCATTCTGGGTAGCTTAGTTTTCATTGGGTTTAGTTGGGTTCTTTTTCTTTTCCTTGTTGACTTTTTACATCCCCCAATCATCATGGCATCTTGAGGAAAATTACTTATAGATGCCTAAGATCTTCTCAAAGATTCAAGTAAATAAGTATTCCACATATAGTGTGAATCAAGAATGGGACAGTTATTTATTGCCTTTACACAAAAGGAATGATTAACAATATAAGACCCAGAGTCATGTATTGACTGAAAAATCTAAAAAAGTTTTTTTTTTCTGTAAACTCTTATATACTCAATAAGATGAGTATTTTAATATGCAAAGCAGAACTAGAGGAGAAGCTTGCACATGGGACTTTAGCTCTGCACCTTAAAGAGCTTATACTCCCTCTAACTAAATAACAAATTCAATATTTTTTGATAGTTGTCTTTCTTCTTTGTTTCCTACTGATCTAATTTGTTTTCCTCTGGAATTTTAAAATATCTTAACAATGATATTTTTGTTTTATTTTTCTTCTTTAAATAATGATAATCCTTTTTTAGTCTCAATTCTGCCTTCTCTCAATATTCCTCCAACAAAAAAAATTGGAAAAGGAAAATATGCACAGTTAGCTATGTCTGGAAATATCTCTTGTTTTGCACCCTAATTTCACTTCATTGTCAGAATGTGAATTTTATCACGAATCCTTTGGAAGTGTTATAGTCGTTGCATTCTTAATCAGTATGTTCTTATGTCTTTCAAAATGATTTGCCTTTTGTATAAATTATTTACCTGGTTCTCTTCTCTCCATTCTATATCAATTAATATAAGCCTCACCAAGTTTGTTCAAAGCTATATCTCTTGTCAATTCTTATGATACAATAATTATGTATTACTTTTATATCCCATAATTTGTTTAGCCACTTTCCATTTGTTAGACATTCCTTAGTTTCTAATTATTTGCAAAAAAAGAGTTTTTTTTAAATTTTATTTATATATATTTTATTTTTATTTATTTATTTATTTATTATAAATTTTATTTAATATAATTCCTGTTAGGAGATAGTATAATTCTCAGGTTAGGAGATAGGTTCCTTTTCTGGCCGGTGATCTAACTTGAATTGATAATAGCTTATTCTTTTGAGATTGGGGTATATGTTAATCATAGTAAAAAAAAATGAAGGTTACACACTGGGTAGAGTTTAGCTAGGGTACCGGAAAATTATGATCAATGCTGGGGGTAGTGAGGAGAGTGTGCCCTACAATGAAAGGAAAGGAAAAGCCCAAACTTAATTTTTTTAAAAAGAGCATTAGAAAGTGGACAAAGCTGTCGTCTTGTCACATTTATCCAATTTCTGACAGCTTTGTAACTTCCAGGTCAAATTAAAGAGATTCTATGAAGGTCCCTGAAGAATGGCTACCAGATGTGTTATGATTGATTTATTGTAAAAGATACCACATGATTCCAAAATTCAACTGAAAGTCTGATAGTTGCTGTTTGATTTTTATCCAGAATGTTCACCCTCACCATTCTGTTCTTTCTCTTTTGAAATTCTATTTAGTATTTTACAAAGTACCTCATTACTCTTCAGTGCATGCATCTGATATATATTGCTTTGTTATCAAAAACAGCTTTTTAAGTACTTCAGGGCAAGACCTCAAGAAATCTGTGCATTTTATTGTTATAATATTTATTAAAATTCCCTCGATACAGATTAGCTTTCCCTACTCAATATTTTTTATTGTTTCTCTGTCCAACAAATAAGAATCGAAACTTGGAAAGGTTAAAAAAAAGATTCCACTCTAATTACTAAGAACACAAACATCAAATAATTCATCAGTTTGGAAGGAGGTAGTAATTGTTAGGAGATATCTAGATATTTTCAATTAGAAGTAAATATTAAGCTTCTTTGAGTCAAATCTTAAAAGTCCTTTGAAAGTTGGCAAATCCCCAACCTATTAAAAGAAGAAATTCCCTCCTCATTCTATGCTAATGACTTGAGGAGTAAGTGCTGGTGGATTTTTTTTTTCTCTGACATTTAGGGTGTGAGAAAAGGCAATAGAGCCTTTTACTTGATAGAGACAGCCAGGGAAAACAATACTTAGAATTGTGAATGTGAGACAGATCAGAATGTCCTGTGAAAGGAAGTCTAATAGGGATGGGGATATATTTCTGGGAATAACATGATTTATAGCTTACTTGATAATAAAAGAGATGGTTTTCTCTTAGAGTGTATTTGAAACTGACTGCTGAGTTGAAAGAGGGGAAGGGAAAGAGAAAAAGAAAACTTATTTGAATGAAATGAACTATTTTGAAAATTTGAAAATTTTCAATGTGGTTAGTAAAGTTCAGGAAAAAAATCCTAATATTTTTCTGTGCTTTCCTCAAACCGTGTATAATATAGCTTTTTCAACATGGCACATAAAGTCTAACTCCAACCTAAGGTTTCATACTTTAATACTCTCAAAGGCTAGTGGCAAGAATAAGGAAGATGGGCCTTATGTAGAAGAAGGAATCCAATCAAGAAATAGATGCCCCCAAAATGGTTTGATTGAATTTTTCACTGGCTGTGTTAGTATCATGACAGACACAACCACAATGTTTCCATTTTTCAATTTGTTCTCCTGAAAAATAAGAACAATGACACAAGTCCCTTGGAAATGAAAGTTAATAGGAGATACAAATTCTTATATTATTATTTATACTATTTGATTTTAAAAAGTGATGCTGTAAGAGGGCAGCTAGGTAACTTGGTGAATAGAGAACCGGACCTGGAGATTAGAGTTCCTGGGTTCAAATCAGGCCTCAGTCACACCTGGATGACTGTGCAAATCCGTTAGCCCTTATTGTCTAGCCCTTACCACTTTTCTGCCTTGGAACCAATACCTAGTATTGATTCTAAGATTGAAGGTAAGAGGTTTAAAATTGAAACAAAACATGATGCTGTGTTTGAATTAGGATTTGTTCTCAACCCACATTCAACTTAAACATTTTTCAGTAATTGGCAAAGTAAGAGTCAAAGCCTTCTTGCTTGGGATGGTCATCAGATGCTTATAATATCAGACTAGAAGTAATCATTTTAAATTTAATATATTTAGTTATACATTAGTAATCCTGGAAAAGACCATTTGGATCATGTCATTCCCCTATTCAAGCACTTGCTAAATAAAACTTGGATTATGACTCATGATTCAAGACCCTCCAGGATCTGACTCTAATCTACTTTTTCAGACATACTTTTACACTACTCCCTGTCAAACACATCAGTCCGGTCTTAGTGTAATTCCAGTTCCAAAGCTTTTTGGTATGCCACACTCTCCTGACTGGTAGAGATAAATACCCGGAGTTTGTGGGAGAGGCTGGTTAGAGCTGTTGCAGGTAGGAGGAAGGAGAGCTTTTGAGTTTTCTTTAAATGTTGAGTCTTTTAGTAGATCTCTAAGCATTTTCTGAATTTTTCTTTGAGTTGCTGAGTCTCTCTTCAGACTTCAGGCCTTTCTGGCTCCCAACTCTGAAATAGAGGAGATGAATGAAACCAACTTCACTTCAAGAGGAGCTGGCAGTTTCCATCACATCCCTATTCCCAGTTAGCTACACTAGAGACTTTATGGAACATTTTTGTGAAATCTAGGTTGAGTTGAATCACTTTACTTCCAATGGGAGAGTTCCTTTCATTGTACACATTCTTCTGTATTGTCTGGTACACATTCTTCTTTATTTTTAAAAAATTCTTAGCTTCTGTCTTAATATATACTTAGTATATTAAACTAAGTACATTATACTTAGTATTGATTCTAAGGCAGAAGAGTGCTTAGGGCTAGGTAATTGGGGTTAAGTGACTTGCCCATTGTTGCACAGCTAGGACGAAGCCAAGTACAGATTTGAACTCAGGTCCTCCAGATTCCAGGAATGGAGCTGTATCCACTGTGCTACCTAACTGCCACCTCCCACCTTCCACACCCTCTGTATACTTCCTTCAATTTCTGTTTTGCTACTAAATTGAATAAATGGATTTCTTGGCTAATTGCTATTTGTGTTCATTGTAGAATTGGTATTTGTTGAGAAACTTGGGGCCCTACTAACAAATTAAATAAGGAGCAATTGAAACTGAAAACACATATTCTAAACTAATAATATTTAAGGGAACAGATATAATGTTTCTAGTTCAGTACTCTATCTCTCTGAGGAGAATGACCAAACATCTGGTCCCAATCTCCTGTTTCCACTTCTGGCAAGAGTTAAAGTTCCCTTTATAGAAGGATTGGGTGTTAGTGTGAGAAGAAACTAGGGTTGTCTACTCTGCTTCCCTTTGAGCCTTCAATGATACTCCTATACTATGTACTTGGGGATAGCTCTTGCAACATTAGTAATCACTACAAACTCAGCATGTCTCATTCTTTTCCCATCTTCTTTTATCTCTATAAATTTGTTGGGAGGTTAACTAATCAATCCTCCCTTCCAAGAAAGGATGGCCCTATTTCAATCTGTTGAAATCTTTGCTTTTTTTCAGGCATGAAGTCAGGTGCTATCTCCCAGAAATAAATTGCTACATCTTAATTTTCTCATTTTCTTTTTTGGAGCATATTATATACCTCTTTTCAGGAGGAACATTTGTATACATGTCATCTTCCTCCTAGATTATGCATTCTTTGAACATAAGAATTCTATGTTATTTCAAAATTTGTGTCTTACACTTCTTTTTGTATTTCACTCTTGTGGATTTGCTAGTCCCTAGTGCAGTGTCTCATACTTAGTAGATGGTTAAGAAACATTTGTTGAACACATGAAAAAGTGTTTTAAATCCCTCCTCAATATAGAAATGCAAATTAAAACAGCTCTGAATTAACACCTCACACCTAGGAAACTGGCCAGTATGGCAGCAAAGGAAAGTAATAAATATAAAAAGTAAAGTAAAAGTAAAAATGTAAAAAAAGAAAAAGAAAAAAAGAAATTAAAAAAGTAATAAATGAAGGGGATGTGGCAAAATTGGGACACTAATGCATTGCTGGTGGAGTTGTGAATTGGTCCAACCATTCTGGAGGGCAATTTGGAACTATTCCCAAAGGGTGCTAAAAGACTGCCTGCCCTTTCATCTAGTCATACCATTGTTGGGTTTGTACCCCAAATGGATAATAAGGGAAAATACATGTACAAAAATATTTATAGCTACTCTCTTTGTAGCAGTAAAAAATTGGAAAATGGGGGGAGTGTCCATTGATTGGGGAATGACTGAACAAATTGTTGTATCTGTTGGTGATGGAATACTATTGTGCTGAAAGGAATAATGAATTGGAGGATTTCTATGTGAACTAGAACAACCTCCAGGAATTGATGCAGAGTGAAATGAGCAGAACCAGGAGAACATTGGACACAGATACACTGTGGTACAATTGAATGTAATAGACTTTTCTACTAGTATCAGTGCAATGATCCAGGACAAAGAATGCTATCCACATCCAGAGAAAGACCTGTGGGAGCAGAAATGCAGAAGAAAAATATCATGTGGTTCTATGGGGATATGATTGGGGTTTTGATGTTAAAAGGTCATTCTATTGCAAATATGAATAACATGGAAATAGGTTTTGAATAATGATACATGTATAACCCAGTTGTGAAGGGTTAAAATTTTGGGTAGGAGTTTTACAAAATTACTGAGAGCAGTTTAATATATCACAAACACATTAATTCTGAGAAGTTATGATAGGAAGTAGGAGGGAGGAAACTGAGATTATCACTCTAATATCTTATTCTATGTCTAAAAATCCAAACACCATACTAAAATTTCTAAGAAACCCTAAATCTAACTGCCTTCTTGGGCAGAATCTTCTTGCCCGGCAAAGCAGGCCTATCTCAACTACACTACTTCTATCTGGAAATATATTCTCTATCTCTCTACCTAAGCTAGTCAATAAGTCTTTATCTCCACACCTCCTTAAACCAGTATCAAAATTCAAACTGTCAGATCCTCTTGACTCTGAGAGACTGACACATAATCTATGCTTCATAGGAAGCCAGAGAAAAGGATTCCTCAACTCTTAATGGTGCTCCTTTAACCAGATCCTCATCTCCTAAGTAAAAGAATCTTCAGAACTCTGCTAACTCTTACACAGAAGTATATCATTTACCTGACTCTTACTGAGAAATATTTCTGTTCCCTTGCCTCTTAAAGAGACAGAGGGAGAGATTAAGAAAACTCCTTTTCAGCAGAACCAGGAAAACATTGTACACAGAGACTGATACATTGTGGTACAATCGAAGGTGATGGACTTCTCCATTAGTATCAATGCAGTGTCCCTGAACAATCTGCAGGGATCTAAAAAATACTACCCACAAGCAGAGGATAAACTGTGGGAGTAAAAACACCGATGAAAAGCAACTGCTTGACTACAGGGTTGGAGGAGATAAGATTGAGGAGAGACTCTAAATGAACACTATAATGCAAATTCCAACAACAGGGAAATGGGTTCGAGTCAAGAACACATGTGATAACCAGTGGAATCATGCGTCGGCTATGGGAGAGGGAAAGGCCGGGGGGGGGGGGGGAAGGGGGAGGAAAAGAAAATGATCTTTGTTTCCAGTGAATAATGTATGAAAGTGACCAAATAAAATAATGTTTAAAAATTAAAAAAAAAAAAAAAGAAAACCCCTTTTCACACAGTGGAATTGCTTGCCATTTCCAAGAGGCGGGAGGGAAGAGAGGTGGGAAAAATCATGAATCATGTAAGCATAAAAAAATATTCCAAATAAAATAATCTTTCCTCCCCTAAAAAAAGAAACAATTGTTGAAAGAATGGATAATATTGGTCCAGATTTCCCCAATCAGTTTAGATAGTTTAAAATATATTGACAGGACATATAAATACTGGTTGAAATGGAGAAGTGGGAAATATTGGGGATGGGAGATGTATGAAATTCCTAAGGAATGATTAGAGTGGGAGGCACCTTCATTAAGGTGATGTTTGTCACAGTGAGGCTTGTGGTAAGCTGGACATTACAGATAATTTCATTCTCCATGTGGATTGTCATTGTCACAATCTTCTACTTTAAGCATATATATCAAAAGCTTCCTTTACCACTTGGGTCCCCAGTATCAGGGATTTACTTCTTGCCTGACTAGATTTTCCCCAATGTATCTAGTTCTCTGCATGACTCCATCTTCTCTCTAGGATGAGGTGGTAGAAAAGGTGCTATGTTAGTGATAAATTCTAGCTAAAAAGATAATGTTCTTTTAGAATAGAGATCTATATTTCATAGAATACATTTTGAGAAATGTTGATCTGATCCTTATTTTCCACATAAGGAAAGAGATGTCTAAAGAAGTTAAGTAATGATCCAAAGTTAAACAGCTAATTCATGGTAATGCTAAGACTAGAGCTCTGGTCTCTCAATATCCAAGTCAATATTTTTTTCCTATTGTTATGGAAGTACTTTGTCTCTGTTTGCATGATAGTGATAAAAAGCCCTAGATTTTATGTTAGGAGAATCAAGTTTGAATCTTAGCCCTTACATTTATTATCTTTTTGACCATGGCCATGTTGCTAAGGTAGATCAGAAAGGGTAAAGTATATGGCTAGTGCAAGAGTGTTGACCTGAGGAAAATCTAAGGGATAGGGAGAATGTAGTTAATGATGAGAATGAAAAATAGTATTGAGGGTTATAGTCTTTAGAGTAAATGAAATGATAAAATATTATGATGAAATAAAGGAGTTATGGGTATGTGTGCCATAGGTCTGGGGAACTGAATAGTATGAGAAATTGAGAAGTTAGGATATTGGAGGAAACAACATTAAAGTCTCCTAGAAGATAGGAATTGGAAATGTAAACAAAAACTATGAATCAGCATTATTTAAGGAAAGAGAATGTCTTGAGAATTAGTAGATAATTATCACTAGGTTCTGGATTGGGTGATGGATTTCTACAGCATGAACTCTGAAGGAGGAGAGAGTCCTGGTGGTAGAGGGAGAATCTGAAAGTAGCAGTCAGGAACCAAGAGTATTTTGATTCCTCTATCACAACCAATGAGTCCTCAATGAAAGTGCCACTGACTCCTGAATGAAAGGATGGGAAAGGATTAAGTATCATAAGGAAAGAGATAGGTCTTGGTGAGTGCCAGAAGAGAGGAATGATTAAGGAAAAGTTTAAGAAGAGAAGATTCCTAATTTATGGAGTAAGCATTCCTGAAGGCACATTGGAAGGACAAAGCAGATCAGGAATGGAATATTGCATGGGAGCAATGGAGAATTGAGATGGATAGCAATGAGAATGAGTAGTTGTGGATAGAGACTGGGTTTTATCCATTGGCCTCTAGGTATTCAAAATCCTTGGGATAAAAGGAGTATATTATTCACTAAAGAATTAGTCCAGACAGCGAATCAATGGTTGGAGAAAGGTTGAGGGAGGCAGGGGAATTAGACTGTTAAAAAGTTTTCCTTAGAAATCCACTCTCATGGCATATGGTGGTGGTGTATTCTGTGAAATTCAAAGCAGTTTGCCTCCCAAACAGTATGAGTAGCTGTGTGTGTGTGACTTTCTCCTCCAGTCCTTAACCTCTATCTCCCAAACCCAATCTCTGAGAAGAAATATTCTGTCCCTCTGGAAGACAAATTGTGCTATTTTACCTAAGGGGAAGAGAGGGGAGGATCAATCTCTTCCCTCTCTCCATTTCTTCAGTTCTCTAACCCTATCTCTCCAGTTCCCCACTGTGTATGTGTGTGACCTCCTTCTGGTCATATATTACATGAATTAGGTGCTTTTTTGATCCTTTGCTAATTTTTCCTATCTAATTATAGGTAGGCTCTCTTTCTGGGAAGTTGGGGTACCCTCTTAAGCTTCAGTCCTTCCTTGATGTCATTTTCACGTTATTTTCTGGGTTGTTACTAGTTTACCAGATAGTCTGAGAGCTGAGAACTCTGAGAGTCTCCTCCCCCTGATTATTCAATTGACCCTTGAGATGCTGATAGTTTAAAGACTTTCCTCAGGCTTGGGTGTAAGCTTTTGATCTCAGGCTAAACTTGATCAGGCCAGGTGCTGATCAGACTAGCCCTAGGTTTGTTTGTTTGTTTGTTTGTTTTTTTGTCTCAAGATGTTCTTGATTCAATCAGGCACACCCTTAATTTTCCTGTCCTGAAGCTCTACCCTTAGATCCCTGTGAGGCTTCCCCTGAGAACTGTGTCTTCACCCCAAATCCTGGATTATGTCCTCACCCCAAACCCAGACTGGGATTCCTGGCGTCACCCTGGGCCCATTTAGATTAGCCCCTTCAGCCCAGATTATCTTGGGCTGGGATTCCAGCCTTCTCCACAGGATTGTAATTTTAAGGGTTGTAGTTGGTTTAGACCACTAATTGCCTGGGTTAATTTAGCTTGTGCTTAAGTTCAGAACCTGCAAGAGCAGATGAGTTGGGCTGTGGGGGGTATGGTTTGCTATTCACTTGCTGCTATGCCTCCTGCTAGCTCTGCTCCCCTCTCACTCCATTTCCCCAGATGATCTCTGCCTACCTTTTGGGGTTTTCTTTTTTGAAGGTTATTTCCCTCAGTATTTGTTGGTTCTTTCACTCCTGTATTCATTTTGTGGCAATATTTTACTCTTGGTAGGAGAGGATTTTTGTGGTGAAATGTCAAGCTGCTGCCCTACTTGCCCCTCCATCTTGGCCCCACCCCTGGAAGCAATAAGTGACTAAAGACAAAGTTAGTGGTAAAAGATTCTAATTTTCTTGCCCAAGATTTTCCCTCGAAGAAAGGCAGATCTTTAGTAACTTCCAAGAATGGATTCAATCCACCTTGTAAAGTGATTTCAGAATAATTTTTTCCTTTGTCAAACTTCCATATCCCTAATTTACAATCAGAGCAACTCTATGAGATGACCCAATTGATTTTTTGGCTATTGATTTTAATTTAATATTTAAATTATTTATTTATTTTAATTTAATAATTTTAAAAATTTAATTGCCACATTCAATGTAGGTCAGTGGCAGCTTTTTTATGAAGAAAATTAGATTTTAATATAGATATTCATTATTTAAGATACATTTTAGCAAAGGGTAGTTACCCTTTTTATTTATTTTATCTAGATTTATTTTTGCTTATAGTTTGTCTCTGATCCATATTGCTACCTCTGCCTATTCTACTTCAGATGAAGCATGATAGAGTACTACATTCCCTTATTTTGATTTGATTTGATTTGATTTGATTTGATCAATTTCAAATATTGTTCCCTGGTTACAAAAATCATTTTCTATTCCTCCCTCCCCTCCCATAGCTGAAGCACAATTCCACTGGGTATTACATGTGTCCTTGACCAGAATTCATTTCCATATTGTTGGTATTTGCACTAGGATGTTCATTCAGAGTCTACACCCCCAATTGTATCCTCTTCGAACCATGTAATCAAGCAATTGTTTTTTCTTTGGTGTTTTTACTCCCATACATTTTCCTCTGAATGTGGAAAGTGTTTTTTCTCATGGATCCCTCCAGGTTGTTCAGGGTCACTGCTTTGTCACTAATGAGGAAGCCTATTACATTTGATTGTACCACAGCGTATCGGTCTCTGTGTACATTGTTCTCCTGTCTCTGCTCCTTTCGCTCTGCATCACTTCCTGGAAGTTGTTCCATTCTCCATGGAATTCCTCCACTTTATTGTTCCTTTGAGCACAATACTATTCCATCACCAACATATACCACAATTTGTTCAGCCATTCCCCAATTGAAGGGCATCCCCTTGTTTTCCATTTTTTTTTTGCCACCACAAAGAGTGCAGCTATGACTATTCCTGTATGTCTTTTTCCTCATTATCTCTTTGGGGTACAAACCCAGCAGTGCTATGGCTGGATCAAGGGCAGACAGTCTTTTAGTGCCCATTGGGCATAGTTCAAAATTGACCTCCAGAATGGTTGGATCAATTCACAACTCAACCAGCAATGAATTAATATCCTAACTTTGCCTCATCCCCTCCAGCATTCATTACTTTACATAACTGTCATGTTGGCCAATCTACTAGTTATGAGGTGATACCTCAGTGTTTTTTTGATTTGCATCTCTCTGATTATAAGAGATTTAGAACACTTTTTCATGTGCTTATTAATGGTTTTGATTTCTTTGACTGAAAATTGCCTAATTCATCTCACTTGCCCATTTATCAATTGGAGAATGGCTTGATTTTTTGTACAATTTATTTAGCTCTGTAAATTTGAGTAATTAGACCTTTGTCAGAGGTTTTTGTTATGAAGATTGCTTCCCAGTTTGTTATTTCCCTTCTTATTTTGGTTGCATTGGTTTTGTTTGTACAAAACCTTTTTAATTTGATATAGTCAAAATTATTTATTTTACATTTTGTGACTCTTTCTAACTCTTGTTTGGTTTTAAAATTATTCCCTTCCCAAAGGTCTGACATGTATACTATTCTGTGTTCACATAATTTACTTATAGTTTCCTTCTTTATATTCAGGTCATTCACCTATCCTTTGTTTATCTTGGTGTAGGGTGTGAGGTGTTGATCCAAGCCTAATCTCTCCCACACTGTCTTCCAGATTTCCAGCAGTTTTTGTCAAATAGTGGGTTTTTGTCCCAAAAGCTGGGCTCTTTTGGCTTGTCATTTACTGTCTTGCTGAGGTCATTTACCCCAACTCTATTCCACTGATCCTCCTTTCTGTCTCTTAGCCATTACCAAATTGTTTTGATGACCACTGCGTTATGATATAGTTTGAGATCTGGTACTCCAAGGCCACCTTCCTTTGTATTTTTTTTTTCCATTATTTCCCTGAATGTCCTTGATCTTTTAATCTTCCAAATGAACTTTGTTATGGTTTTTTTCTAATTCACTAAAAAAGTTTTTTGGAATTTCGATACGTATGGCACTAAATAAATAGATAAGTTTGGGTAGGATTGTCATTTTTATTATGTTAGCTCATCCTACCCATGAGCAATTAATGTTTTTCCAATTGCTCAGATCTAGTTTTAGTTATGTGGAAAGTGATCTGTAGTTGCATTCATATAGCTCCTGTGTTTGTCTTGGCAGATAGATTCCTAAGTATTTTATTTTTCTAGGGTTATTTTGAATGGAATTTCTCCTAATTCTTGCTGCTGAGATGTGTTAGAGATAAATAGAAATGCTGATGACTTATGTGGGTTTATTTTGTATCCTGCAACTTTGCTAAAGTTGTTGATTATTTCGATTAGCTTTTTGGTTGAATCTTTAGGATTCTTTACATCATGTCATCCGCAAAGAGTGATAACTTGGTCTCCTCCTTGCCTATTTTAATGCCTTCAATTTCTTTTTCTTCTCTAATTGCTACTGCTAGTGTTTCTAGTACAATGTCAAATAATATAGGTGATAATGGGCATCCTTGTTTCAATCCTGATCTTATTGGGAATACATCTAGTTTATCCCCATGGCAGATGATGTTGGCTGAGGGTTTTAGATAGATACTGCTTATTATTTTTAGGAAGGGCCCTTATATTCCTATATTTTCTAGTGTTTTTAATACGAATGAGTGTTGTATTTTGTCAAAGGCTTTTTCTACGTCTAACAAAATAATCATGTGATTATTGTTGGTTTGCTTGTTGATATGGTCAATTATGTGAATGGTTTTCCTGATAGGCGTTCGACACAGTGAACAGGGACTCATTGTGGGTAATCCTTAGCAAGCTCGGTTGCCCAGCAAAATTCGTCAAACTGATCTAGTTCTTTTATGTCAACATGACAGGGGAAGTCCTATCTGGTGGAGAGACTTCTGATAGCTTCAACATCTCCAATGGCGTGAAACAAGGCTGTGTCCTTGCTCCGGTACTATTCAACCTATACTTCACCCAAGTATTACAACATGCTGTGATGGATCTAGACCTGGGCGTCTACATCAAATACTGACTAGATGGCTCACTATTTGACCTTCGCCTCCTGACTGCAAAAAACAAAGACAACAGAGAGACTCATCCTGGAAGCTCTCTTCGCAGATGACTGTGCTCTCATGGCCCACCAAGAAAATCATCTCCAAACCATTGTGGACAGGTTCTCTACTTCAACAAAACTGTTTGGCCTGACTATCAGCCTCAGCAAAACAGAGGTGCTGTTCCAACCTGCACCAGGGAGGCCAACGAACCAGCCGTGCATTACAATCGATGGCACACAGCTTTCTAACGTCAACACTTTCAAGTACCTGGGCAGCACCATTGCCAACGATGGGTCCCTAGACCATGAGATTAATGCCAGGATCCAAAAGGCCAGCCAGGCACTCGGGCGGCTGCACTCCAAAGTCCTCCGACACAGAGGTGTAAGCACTGTGATGAAGCTCAAAGTGTATAACGCAGTCCTCCTCAGCTCGCTCCTGTATGGTTGTGAGACATGGACACTGTACTGGAAGCACATGAAACAGCTTGGAGCAATTCCACCAACGCTCTCTCCAGGCAATCATGAGGATCTGATGGCAAGACTGAATCACCAACCAGGAAGTCCTCAACAGAGCCAACTCCACCAGCATCGAAGTAATGGTCCTCAAAACCCAGCTACGATTGGTCTGGACACATCATCCACATGGACCCACAGCAAATACCAAGACAGGTATTCTATGGTGATCTGCCAGCTGGACTCAGGAAACAAGGCCGACCAAAGAAAAGATACAAGGATCAGCTAAAGTCAAACTTGAAGTGGGCTGGCATGACACCAAAGCAGCTAGAACTTGCTGCCTCTGTCAGAAGCAGCTGGCGAAACCACATTAACCATGCCACCACCATCTTTGAAGATGAACGACGTCGACTTCTTGCCGCTGCATGTGAACGCTGACACCAGGCCACAACCACACCTCCTGTAACAACTGGAGTCCCATGCCCCACATGCCACAAACTTTGCGCCTCAGCCTTTGGACTTCAAAGCCACATTAGGGTACATCAATAGATGATAATGCACAAAGACAATTGTTATTCTAGGTCACCCAGAGACTATCACTATCTATCTCCTGATCACTTGCTGGCATCTTTTCCCTAGTATCCTATTTAAGATTTTTGCATCTATGTTAATTAAGGAGATTATTCTCTATTTTTCGTTCTTTTCTTGTCCTTAAGGCCTGGTTTTCTGCTTTAACCTTTTGATTTTCAGCTATAGTTTTTGGTTCTCTACTATAATTTTTTTCATTTTCTTTTTGAACCATTTCCCATTTATCTTTCCAGAAGGCTTTCATCTTTTTGATAAGCTTCAATTTAAAGTCTTCCAGAGCTCGTGGACAATTTCCATTTCTTTTGGAAGGTTTTGGATCATTTATTTGGGTTTCCTCTTCTGCTATTTCCTCTGTAGTCTGTTTTTTTCCTCTGTAAAATTGTCCAAAGTCAACCCCTTCTTCTTGTTTTTCTTGGTGTTGCGAAGTTTTTCCTGGGCACTGTTTGCCATTTTTTCCCTTCCCTTTCCAATCAGAAATATGAGTGATGAGGGCAGGCTCTTTGTGTATTGACCTAAGGAGCAAGGCTTTTGCCTGAGGCAAGCTCTCGAATTTCAGCAGTTGTACTACCTTCCCTGGGGCGCTCAGGGCCTGCCCCTTGGTTGCCCACCTGCATTTCAAGTGTAACTGCTCTCAGGGGTCTTAGTCAGCTCCCAGGACCTAGATGTGCCCCTTGATCGCTCCAGAGATGCCCTTCCCTCACTTGATTTTTCTGGTGTGTGCTTTCTCTGAGTGCCCAAGGTCTGTGCTCCCCTGCCCACCTGCCTGCAATTTGAGTGTGACTGCTCTCAGGAGTAGGTCCTTGGTGGTCTTAGTTCCCAAGACTTAAGGCTGGCCCTTGCTTATTCCAGGAGTGCCCCTCGCTCACTCGTTGAATCAGGCATGCATTGTCTCTAACTCTGGCTCCGTAGGTGGGGTGAGGCGGGGAGAGTAGCTCAGCTCGAGTTTGGGTGGGAGCTTTTTCACTCCCTTGTAGTGTGGAAATGCCCAAGTCCCACATACCTTCAGTGCTGCACCCTACTGTGGAGTCCCTTCGTTCTTCTGAAGATGGTTTTTTTTGGGGGTCTTTTTAGGCTATCTATATTGGTGGGTCTGAGGAGGGGATGTGTCCCACATCTAGATTGCCTCTATGCTTACCCGGAAGTCCCAGTGGCAGCTTTATGACAGTCTCAGACCTAGATATGATTAAAAGATTGGGTGTTTGTTTAGGAAAACTTTATAAACACAACTGAATTAGTCATGTGTCTTTGGGAGTAGGGACACACTATATGACATAGATAAGCAGTCCCCTGAACATTTTGCTGATTTAGATTTATTTCAATGCCTACACCATTGAGATCTCCACATGTATTACTTATACATTTCTGGCAACTGAATGTAAATTAGAGGAAGTTTAGTCCCCAATATAAAGGAGATTTGTTGTACTCAGCGAGTTGTGGTTCTAGCAAGAAAACTCCTGGATGGAGAGCCAGGCCTAGAGTTAGGAAGACCTGAGTTTAAATTTAGCCTTAGATACTCACGAGCTGTAGGACCCTAGGCAAGTCACTTGACCAAGTTGGCTCAGTTTCTTTATCTGAAAAATGAGGTGGAGAAGGAAATGGCCAACAGGTCCAATATCTTTGCCAAGAAAACCAAATAGTCAGATATGACAAACTACTGAACAATAATGAATTTTCAAAAATGTAATTCATATGATTCATTCAGCTAGAAAATGTACAGAAAGCTAAAAGTTGTAAGAGAAAGCAAGTTCCTCCTCTAATGTAAGTAAGTGTACAAATGATTGATAAAATCATGACATGTTCTTTTATATTCTAGTTATGTAGTTTACCTTCCCAGTTAAAAAAAAAAAGATTTTATTTCTCATAGATAAAAAACAAACTAGCATTTGGGGAAAATGGAAAAATATGAATTTCAATAATTTCTCATGAATGTGAAACAAATACATAATTTTTTGAAGTACCAAATTGATGTTAGACTTGGTGCAAGCTAAATTTGACTACATAAAAAAAAAGGTAATTGAAGACAAGGGTAGATCATAATATAGTAGGGGGGAAAAGTAGATTTGGGACTTAAGAGACTGGGTCCAACTTAAAACTCTATTCCTAATTAGTTTGTGACCTTGAATGAATCATCTCTCCATTCCTCTTCATCTGTAAAATGAATGAGACAGCATAGATCCTTTGTGACTCATTGCAGCTCTAAAGTCCATGATTTTTGAATAATGAACCCTTAAAAAGAAAGTTGTTTTTTGTGGAGTGTCACATCCTGTCTAACCTTTGATTTAAGCTGAAACAAATATAAGACATAAAGGGTAGGTTTAAGTCATTAGGAGGTTTGTTGCTATTGGCACTCTTCCACATAATATTCTGTGCTTCTGGGCTATGCCTTAGAGTTCTATAATGATAAGTTTCTTGAACTTTCCCTACCATTTGGTTGACCATATTATGATTGTAGAATAGAATTAGCTGAATTTCTTATTTTCTAATGGGTCTCACTGATTCAAGACAATTTTTAAAAACCCTTATATTCTGTCTTACAATTGATACTAAATATTGGTTCCAAGGCAGAACAGTAATAAGGACTATGCAGTTGGGATTGTGACTACCCAAAGTCACAGAGCTAGAAAGTGTTTGAGGCCAAATTTGAACCTAGGGCCTCTTGTCTTCAGGCCTGGTGCTCTATCCATTGAACCACCTAGCTGCCCCAAACCCAGCACTGTTTAATTACATAGGTTTGATGTCCATGGATGACCTTGGAGCCAGCTGAAGTTGATCTGAGTCGAAGTCTTGCCTCTAATACATCCTAACTTAAAGATTCTAGGCAAGTCCCCTAACTTCTCATTGCCCTGGGTGAGTCTCTAATTTTGGAAGTCACAGAGAAGTCATTAATAGCCAGAAGTGGAGGGAGTTTCCATGTGAGGAAGTTTTGAACACTAATGAGATCATAAGTCCAGACCAAAATTTTAAAAAGACTCAAGTATAATTACAAACTTTTTTTCTTATTTTAAAAAAGTAATTCTCAGGCTGACCATATTATTTTTCCCATGCTTCTCTTAAAGTATAGTTTCTTCAGTGAAATGACTGTAATTTTGGAAAGAATCATCTAGTACAAACCTCTCAAGTTGGAGATGAAAAATGGAGTACCAAAGAACTTCAGATTTTGAAGGCTCACAAAATAAATTAGTGGTAAAGCTGGGTTTGGAACCCTGGGTTTTCAAAATCATAGACCTCACCATCATATATACTGTCTCCCTATTTCCAGAAAATTGTTAAAAGTTTGAGAAAATGCAAAAACGGCTTTATTTTGACTGGAATTTTGTGTTTTAATTATTAGTAAAAAAAATAGAAGAGGGTATATTCAAACTGAGTAAACCTCCAGTGGAAGGTCTTGTCAATGATGTCAATAATCATTTTGTAATCTGTTTTATTTAGCCTCAGTCTTCTGCTTTATCTTTTCTTCCCCTTTTTTTCACTCATTTGGGTTCTCAGGGGGCTCTAGGTAGGTTTCAGGAGTAAGAGATAAGAAAAAAAAAACTAGAGTTAATTTTCCAAGACCAAAGCTACATATATTTAAAGTTGTGTTTTAGGCTTATTTTAGGGTTGTAACTTTTATATTGCTCCATGGCAACACCATTAGGTGATAGGCAACCTTTTACAAAAGCTTTGCCACATTTCTCAGGTGGAAGAGAGTAATATTACAATTCTGAACCACTGGGTTATGGTTCAAGAGATAGATGGTGACCTGAAGTGATGTTTGAGGGAATAGATACAGGCTATACTTTGTGAAGACTTGTTGCTCAGTAGGGAATACAGTAGGGATAGAAGAAACCCACAGCCTGATTAGTGGATATGTCAATGAGAAAGGGATATTCCCTTAGACAAACATACCAAGGAGAAAAGGAAAACTTAAGTCACTTTAAATAGGAAATCCTGGCTGAGTGTACTTATACATTCAGCTCATGGGGCAGCTGGTTAAAAGCCACATACTTGTGGATTTTCCCACTTTTTCCACACTTGTATACTCACAACCACTTTGGGCTCCCATGGTTTAACCTCTGTTTCTCTTAACTCCTTTTTACGAGTTGAGTAGTTCCATGTCATTAGATTAGTGGGAATGTGTGAACAGGATATAAGGAGACAGAAGCAATTCCATATGGGGAAGGGCCACTATATGCCATAATATGAGAGAGAGAGAGAGAGAGAGAGAGAGAGAGAGAGAGAGAGAGAGAGAGAGAGAGAGAGAGAGAGAGAGAGAGAGAGGGTTTTTTTTTAAAGTTCAGTTTTAGAGTTCCAATGCAATCAAATTAGTCATCTGAATTTTTTCAAAGGACTTATTTACTGGGAGAAAAAATAAGGGATTCACTGTTGGAAGAGGTTGCTGATGATGGTGGCAGCCAAGCTGGGTGAGGTTGAGGTCAGAGACAAATAATGAAACTTCAGCTACCCTTTCTCCCTTTCTGCTTGGAAAGAGTGTAGGTCAAAGTTTGTTAATGATGAAAGCATCCTGTCTGGCCTTTACAAAGTTCATTACCAAGGGCAATGTCCTCTGTAACCTTTACAAAACTGCTTTCAGCTGAGATGCTTACATAACAATTTTCTGATGAAAGTAGCCTACAACTCATCTTTTTTTTTTTTCTGACTCTTTTCAAGACCCTCCCATTCAGTTCCCCATGCCCTTGGATTCTGCTGTTTTTAGTCATTTTCAGTTTCCTACTACTTGTGATTCCATTTGAGGTATTCTTGGCACAGATACTGGAGTGGTTTGCCTTTTTCTTCTCTAGCTCATTTTACAGATGAGGAAATTGAGGTAAACAGAGCTAAGTGACTTGCTCAGGGTCTCACAGCTAGTAAATGTCTGAAGCCAGATTTGAACTCAGGAAAATGAATCTTCCTGACTTCAGGCTTAGTATTCTAGCCATTTTACCACCTAGCTGCCCATTTGGATTCCGTAATTCTCAAGTTTTAAAGTTTTATTCTTTCTCAAGTTTTAAAGTTTTATTTTTACCAATGAGGAAATTAAGTTCAAAGAGAGACTCATTCAGAGATTTGCCCACAGTAACAAAGTAAGTTAATGGTAGGGAACAACTTTAATTTTCTCATACTATCTTTTTAGGACTAGGACAGACTTCTGCTAGAACCCTGGGAGTCTAAAACCAACTTTGTTTCCAAAGGATGCATTCATAGATCATATAACAGAACAAAAGGAGATTTACTTAGCCAAAGATGGAAAGGGTATTCAAGAAGGATAAACAATGAAACAATGAAAGGAAAACAATGAGAGTGGGTTCAGCTAGGAAAAACTCCTCTACCTCTAAATTGCTTACCAAAGCTTGCCCAACATGAGAGAGCAACCTTAGTTCTTCATAGGTTTGAGTTCAGATGAACAGCAAGTTATATTTCAAGGTCCCAAGCCTTTAGTCTTCTAAACCAATTAAGTCTCAAGAATGATTTCAAAAAGCTTAAGGAAAATCTAACCTAAATTGAAAGGTTCAGAGGAAAAGACTCTCATAGTCGCAGGTCAGGTGCCTTCATTATCTTCTATTCAGTGTTTATATGCAGTCTGGGAACGAAATAAGGAAAGCAAAGCTCTTTAAGTCTTTTCCTAGAGTGTGTATGCCTCCTAACAGATCAGAAGATGGTAGAGTTAGCAGAGTCACTGGTTAGGAATCTCATCTCTTTATAGCCTACGTTTCTAGATTCAGCTCCAGAGAGCTGACGAAATTTTTAGTGAACATTTTACATCTTAGAAATTAACCAGGATAAAGCAGGTCAAGATGGTGGTTTAGAAGCAGCAATAGTCCAGACATCTAAAACACTACTACATCCGAAACAGATGAGACAAAATCTCTGTCTCATCAGAGACAAAGAGTTTTACAGAAACAAAGAGTTTTAAGGGGACAGAAAACCAAATCTAACAACAGGACAGAGCTTGGGGACCCTCCTGCTGGATTCAAATGAAAAGGTACACCGAAAAGAGCCTGAATTCTTGAACTCTCAGATTCAAGGGAAAGGAAGAAGGGAGTTCTCAGGAACCCTCCCCAACCTACAGTGCTGAATCTTTAGTGATGGTTAGAATCTCTGTGTGGGAAAGGGTGCTAGTCCAAAGGGAGTGCCTTGCTGGCACAGCTGTGTCAAGCTCAGGACATTAAACACAGGTGATAGGGAGACAGCTGCAGGAGAAGCTCAGAAGGGCAGCCAAACTCTCCATCTTGTACCCCCCCCCCCCCTTTTTCTCATGGTTTTGGCCTCAGGGCACATCCAGCACTGAAGATCAACTCCACCCTGGCTTAATCTTATCAGGGCAGATAAGAAACCTTCAGAGGGCATGGAAGTTCAAGCTCCAATACCCCTCCCCCATAGACTGCACTGAGAGTAACTGTAAGAATCCAGATGACTTTGATTACCAGGATAAAGTCTGTAACCACTACAGAATACCTTGCTAACAGGGCTGGAAATGCAGCTCTCTTCATCTACACCTTCATCTACACATTCAGCTTCTGCTGCAAGCTGGGGAAGAACTGACCTCAGGGTTCATCAATATCATTAGACTAACCTTGTCAATCAACAGAGCAGTAAAGAAGCCCCTTCAAGATAGAATAGCGCAAACCCACAGATCCAGCAGAAGACCAGAGGAACAAGATTACAGCCAATGGCATGGGGGGTGGGGGGGGGGGGGAAGAAGGAAAAAATATGAGTAAACAACAGAAAAACAGAAAAGAAATTACAATCAACAGCTTCTATCCAGGTAATGAACAAAGAGCAAATGGAACAGAGAAGGACCAAGGGACACTAAGCAAAAACACAGAAATTCCAGCAAATTGGACACAAGCTTTGGTAGAACACAAAATACAACGCAAAAAAAAAAAAAAAAACAAGTAAGAGATGCTGAAGACAACTGGAAAAAGAACTTAAAAAGCAAAATGAGTCATCTGGAACTGAGGCACATGAACTAAAACAAGAAAATAGTGTCTTGAAAGCCAAAATTAACCAGCTTGAAAACAAGGCAAAGAAAGTGAAAGATGACCTACAAAGAGAAACAGACCAGAAGAAGGATGCCCAAACAGCCAGAGATGAAATTTAGTCTTTAAAAATATAATCCAGCAACTAGAAGCAAATGACTTCACAAGGCAGCAAGAATCTATAAAACAAAATCAAAAGAATGAAAAAATTGAGGAAAATATGAAATACCTCAGTGACAAAACATCAGATGTTGAAAACAGTTGGAGGAATTTATGGTCTACCAGAAGATCATGACAAAAGAAAAAGCCTGGATACAATTCTACAGGAAATTATCTAAGAAAACTGCTCCAACATTCTTGAGCAAGAGGGAAGAGTGGAGATTGAAAAAAAACCCATAGATTACCTCTTGTATTTAATTCCCAATTGACAATGCCCTGGAATTTTATAGCCAAATTCAAGAACTACCAGGCCAAGGGAAGAATATTACAAGATTCTAAGAAGTCCTTCAGATACCATAGAACCACATTTAGGCTAACGCAGGATCTGGCTGCATCTACACTGAAGGACCAGGGACACAGAATACAATATTCTGGAAAACAAGGGAACCGGCTCTAAAATGAAGAACCAACTACTCAGAAAAACTGACTATTCTTGCAGGGGAAAGTATGGCCATATAAATAAAATAGAATTCCAAGAATTCACAAAGAAAAGATTGGACTTAAACAGAAAATTTGATGTCCAAACACAGAACTCAAGAGAATCACTAAAAGGTAATTAAGAAAGGGGAAAAAAATAAAAAAACAAGTCTTTTTTAAGGTACCCAGTAAACTCAAATAATTTGTATTCCTATAAGAAAAGATGATATTGGTAACTCTTAAAATTTGCTATTATCACCTGAGTAGCTAGAATAATTATACATAGATGGAACAGTGACAAACTATAGAGGATGAAATGCCTATATATAAAAATATATATCTATATCCATCTACATATAGATGGATATATATATATATATATATATATATATAAACCAAGAATTTAAAAAAGAGATTAATACTAAGAGAAATGGGAAAATAGACAAAATAGGGTATATTTATATTTCATAAAAAAGTGCATGGCAGGAGCAGGGGAGAACATCAATACACTGGAAGGGTAAAGAGGTTGGAAACAGGAAATAAATTCTTATGTGCATTGAAACTGACTCAAAGAGGGAAGAACAATCAGATTCATTGGAGCAGAGAATTGATTTGTGCCCTATAGAGAAGTAGAAGGGTAACACAGATTGGTGAGGAGGGAAGCCATTCAAGGAAAGGAGAGTGTGGGGGGTAGTTTAAAAAAAAAACAAGAAGGGAATAAAAGGGAGAGGGGAGAAAGGAAAGTAAAATAAGGGTGGGAATTAGAGGGACTGATTAAAAACAATAACATTGGTGTAGAAGGAAATAGTTGAAGAAGAAAGGGCAGGACTAGGAAAGGAAATCAAAATGTTGGGAAATACACAGGTGGTAATCATAACTCTGAATGTGAATGGAATGAATTCAACCATAAAATGGAAGCAAATAGCAGAGTGGGTTAGCAACCAAAATCCTACCATATGTTGTCTGCAAGAAACACACATGAGGCAGGTAGACACACACAGGGTAAAGGTAAAAGGTGGCAGAAAAATATATTGGGCATCAATTGAAAAGAAGGTAGGATTCACAATCATGCTATCTGACAAAGCCAAAGTGAAAATAGATCTAGTTAAAAGAGATAGGGAAGGTAATTATATACTGACAAAAGGCAGTCTAGAATGAGGAAATATTAGTACTCAACGTGTATGCACAAAATGGTATAGCATCCAAATTTATTTTTTTTCTGCTTAAAATTTTTTATTTAATTAATTAATTTAGAACATTTTTCCATGGTTGCATGATAGCACCCACATTTCTAAAGGAGAAAGTAGTGGAGCACAAGGATGAAATAGATAGTAAAACAATACTAGTGGGAGACCTGAACCTTCTTCTATTAGATCTAGATAAATCAAATGAAAAAATAAATAAGAAAGAGCTAAGAGATATAAATGAAATCTTAGAAAAATGAGAGTTAATAGATATGTGGAGAAAAATAAATAGGGACAAAAAGGAATACACCATCTTTTCAGCAGCACATGATGTATTCACAAAGATTGACCATACACTAGGGCATAGAAGCATGTCCAAAAAGTGCAAAAGAGCAGAAATAATAAGTGCGACATTTTAAGATTATAATGAAATAAAAATAATAATTAGTAAGCATGTATGGAGAGGCAAATAAAAATTAATTCAAAATTAAATGATATGATTCTCTAAAATGGATTAGTTAAGGAACATCATAGAAACAATTAGTAATTTCATTGAAGAAAATGACAAAGATGAGACATCTTTTCAGAATCTATGGGATGCAACCAAAGCAATACTTAGGGGGAAATGTATTTCCTTGAGTGCACATATTAACAAATTAGAGAGGGTACAGGTCAATGAATTGGGCATGCAAATTAAAAAACTAGAAAGTGAAGAAATTAAAAATCCTCATATGAAAACTAAGTTAGAGATCCTAAAAATCAAACAAGAAATTAATAAAATCAAAAGTAAAATAATTATTGAATTAATAAATAAGACATAAAGTTGGTACTTTGAAAAAACAAATAAAATAGACAAAGTACTGGTCAATCTAATAAAAGAAAAGAAAGAAAACCAAATCAACAGTATTAGAGATGAAAAAGTAGACCTCACCTCTAATGAAGAGGAAATTAAAGCAATCATTAAAAACTATTATGCCCAATTATATGGCAATAAATATGGCAATCTAGGTGATATCGAAGGCTATTTACAAAAATATAAATTGCCTAGATTAACAGAAGAAGAAATAGAATACCTAAACCAACACATATCAGAAAAAGAAATTGAACAAGCCATCAAAGAAATTTTTAAGAAGAAATCCCCAGGACCAGATGGATTCACAAATGAATTCTATCAAACATTTAAAAAACAACTAATCCCAATATTATACAAACTATTTGACAAAATAAGTAAAGAAAGAGTTCTACCAAATTTTATTCATGACACAAATATGGTACTGATTCCAAAGACAGGCAAGTCAAAAACAGAGAAAGCAAACTACAGACCAATCTCCTTAATGAACATAGATGAAAAAATCTTAAATAGAATACTAGCAAAAAGACTCCAGAAAGTGACCACGAGGGTTATTCATTATGACTAGGTGGGATTTATACCAGGAATGCAAGGATGGTTCAATATTAAGAAAACCATTGTAATAAGGGACTATTTTTAGTAGAAATTGATAATTACAGATCTGTGTAAACCTTAAAATTTCTTAGACTTATGAATGTTGGAAATTTCACCATTGGGAAATTTCATACTTGGAAAAAATTTCCTAACTGATAGTAAGAACTCTATTGGAATGTGAAAACCCGTGGCATGGGAGGGTCCTTCTCCTCCCTGCTTAAGACTACTTTAGGACAGAAACATTTTGCTAAACAATGGAAAGGGCTTTGACCTATGCTTAAGCATAGAACAGGAAGTTCTTAGAGTCATGATTGATTTTAGAATTGATATAATAGAGATACTTGGAATGACAGAACCAGATCTTGGAAACTACAATCTCCATCCTACTCAGTCTAACAGGATTTAGGAAGGGCTGCAGCATAGATCAAGATTTAATTATTTGAGAATATGACCTTCAACAGACATGTGCAAAGCCACAGACCTCTGGGCGGTCCTGGGTTAAACTAGAGCCACCATTGGCACAGGGGAGAGATCGACAGTGATTGGTAGATGTGAGAACTGAGGGGAGGAAACTTAGAGGGTTTCCTTAAAGATAGCGGGGGGGGGGGGGGGGGGGGGGCTCTGAGGACAGAAGGAGAGTTTTTTGCTCTGAGCGAGGTGGCTCTGGAGGAGGACTGAGGAGGTTGCTCTGTTGGAGGACCAGGAGAGAAGGCTGGCTCTGAAGTAGGAGAATTCTCTGGAAACATTTCTTGAAAGGAGGCTCTCTTGAAGGTGGAGCCTGAGGTTGGCATGAGAAGCCTTACCTAGAGAGATCTTGGGTGAGTGATAAAACCAATTGACTGATTTATTCATTCTTATTCCTTTCTTACTTTCTCTCTTTTTCTATTGATAAATCAGTGTATTATAAATTAAATTGCTCTATAAAACCCAGTTGGCTTGGGCACATTCATAAATTGGGAATATATTCCCTGGCGACCATCTTATATTTATATAAAACCAAGACACAGTAGAAAACATATTTCAGCGGTCATAATTGATATATATATTTCCCTTGCTCCCAAACATTTTAATTATCACATCTGTTAATATAATAATAAATATAGGCTGTTAATCTTATTCCTTCCTCCCTTCCTCCCTCTTTCTCCCTACACCCTCTCTTCCTCCCTCCCTCCTTCCTGTTGATTCTCTTATTGGTCTCTCTCATCAACTCAAGGATGAGTTTATGATGTCTCAAATGAAATACTCTTTCTCTTCTCTATCTCATGTATGTATTTTAACTTGTGGTCTCTGAGTCTTTATTCCTGAGTCTCTCCCTCTAACTGCCTTATCTAATCATCCATATTCCTCTAGCCTCCATTCTCCTTTGCACGTCACCACCCACAAGTTCATTATATAGGAATTGCTGGCAGTTCCTATATTTGGCACGCAACATGGTCAACATCGCCTGAGGAGACAATGTTGAAGTTCGAGATTAGAGACGGATCAGCACACTGGTACTTGACCAGTCAGGTAGCGTGCTTTTCCATTCAGGAATATGGGTCAAAAATCTATCTTCTCATACCTATTAAGTCTCTATTTAGAAGCAAGGACTTAAGATTTCAGAGACTAAGCTCAGAGCATTGATTAAGACTATTTTATAATCTTATCCTGATTTTCCATAAAAAAGGGGTAGTTCATGTAAAAGAATGGGATCAAATAGGTCGAGTTGCTAATCCATTAATTTTTAAAAATAGAGATTAAGATCTCAGAAATTTAGCTTCAGGTGTTACTTAAAGTTATCTTGTAATGTCCTAACTCAAGAAAAAAGAGTATTTACTAAATAACAATGGCATTTAAAAGGCAAGCTATTAACCATAGTAATGAGAGAGAGAGAGAGAGAAAGAGAGAGAGAGAAAGAGAGAGAGAGAGAGAGAGAGAGAGAGAGAGAGAGAGAGAGAGAGAGAGAAAGAGAGAGAGAGAGAGAAAGAGAGAGAGAGAGAGAGAGAGAAAGAGAGAGAGAGAGAGAGAGAGAGAGAGAGAGAGAGAGAGAGAGAGAGAGAGAGAGAGAGAGAGAGAGCGCAAAAGCATGGTAATTACAGAGAATATTACCAGCCATTGGGAGCACATGGAATCTAGTTAGAATACTGCACTAAATGTGGAGAGTTGAGCTATTTCTCAGTTTCTACCCCAACCTTTCACTAATTCTACTAATAATTTACTTATCAGTATTCCTCTTTCAACTTTTTGGCTTTAACTGAGTCTTATCTATTCATTCTACACCCCCTTACTGTACAGTTGCTGCAGAAGTTGGAAAGTAAGACATATCCTTATCTTAGGAGGATTCTCTTTGACTTCCTTTCCCCCCACTTTTCCTCAGTTTCAACCTCTACAACCTCTACCTCCATGAGAACCTCATGCAGTATTACAATCATTTTAACTCTGGAGAAGAAAGCAGGTGAAACAGCTTCTCCAACAGAAATTAGAGATAATTCTGAAAGCGCAGAAGTAAACCTAGAACAGCCTAATAATGTTGCATTCCTGACTCCTAAAGAGATCAAAAACAGGGTTATTCAGTATGGTCATGAAGCTCCCAACTCCAAGGAGCTGCTGGACTAGATAAGCCAGCAATTTCTAAGGCCAGATCATTGATATCAATTGAATCTAAGCTTATGGTGGAAGATTTCTTAAGTTGAAAATTGCTATTTCAAAAGTTATGCAAGGAACAAGCTCAAAAAATAAGGAAATCCATGTGCCCATTCCCTATGAGGAATTACCTGGCACAGGTAAATTTTGAAGTCTTAATAGGTAATTGTTATACTCAGAGCAAACTTTTAATCACATTGGGCTAGCTGCTAAATGCTAAAGAGTTCTTTGAGGAGGCAATTCCTCACAAAAGGGCTATAAGAACACGCCAACACATAAAGCTTTAGTCTTCAAGAATGTGAGGGCAATTCAATTCAAAATAGGAGAGCACGTTTGCTTTGCCTGACGCAAAGCTGCACATTTGAAATGACATTTGAAATGATCATGTCCCACATTAAGGCCGAGATGGCCTCCTAAATTTTTCAAAGAATGTCCCACAGAATAGCATTGGGTCACACCATATCTACTGGGACCACAGGCATAGGCAAAATTTGAACATTGGTAAAATAATCCTGAGTTACTTTAAAATTCAGGACACCTAAGGAAAGGTTAGTTAAAACAGGCAGAAATTTGCTCTCAAGCAGATAGCCAGAGCAACAGGCTTTTCTCTATCAGCAAAGCTCAACACAATTTTAGCATATCAAAAGGGGATCTGGGAGACTCTTTAAAGCACTCCCAGAGAATCCAGCCAGACCATTGTTTAAAAGCAAAAGTATACACCTGATATTTTTTTTTAAACAGATCTTTGCTCATAGATGGAGATAATGTGAAGTCAAATTCAAAATCAAGTAGCTCAAATTTATATTGGATATGGCAAATTAGAAAGAAATATCTGATTATATATATTTATATAGGGAAAGTAAAAAAATTTTTTCTGATATTTTTCATAGTCTATTTGGACAAAATTTGAGTATAACTGTAGGTTAAATACCACAGTGGAAATAGAATTTTTAAGGCTTTTAATTAGATGTGAAGCTACATTGACCGCTCCAGCCACAGAGCACACCATGCCATGTGACACAGGACCAGGAAGAGAAGCAGATGAACAACATAGATGACATCAGGCAACTGCACACCAGCTGCACTCAGGACACACCTGACGAAACTATCAGTGGTGACTACACACACACACACCAAAGAATGACATTAAACTTCTTTTAATTATATTTACTATTATTCCCCTGATGGACACTTGTCATGCTGACATCTATTGGTCTATTATACCTAAACCTCCTATATTAAGAATGTTAACTTGGATGGACAAGCCCCCACTCGTGTATGTTAATGACACCAGATAGATTCCATACTCAATTTTTAGCCAAAGACTTTACCATGGAATCAGAAAGGACTAGCTAGAATTATTCAGACACTACTCTATACCCTTCATTTTGTATGTCTACGCTATGTACTGACAAAAGGAATTTAATTTGTATACATTGTAAAATTCAAACTTGTATTGTAAGAAATGCTACTGATAACAATTATATAGGCTTTGGTATGGCTTTCATAGGAACAGGGGATAGAATTTATCTACCACAACATAGACCTAGTAGCCCTGACAACAAAAATATTGTTTTTAAATCAGATAGAGACACTGCACAGGAATTTATCATGGACAGATTGTCCTGATCTAACTCCTAGAAAGGATGAGATGTCAGGTAGAATAGACTTTGGGATTTTTAATTGGGAACATAAATTACTTAAACTGTCATCTACATCTATGTATAGATTCTATTCATGACAGATCTATATAGCTATTATGTACCAACCGCCATTGGTATGGTTAACTGTGAATCTTACAGACATGGACATCTACTTTCCATTTTTATTCACAAACCATTTATGATTATTACTCCTGAAACCCCCACCTTATGGATGGTATCTTTATGGGAACTCTTTCTTGCTCTCTCCCACTGGCCCCAGAGGTCAGGCAGGCCACTGGATTTAGGATCTATCAGCTTCCCCTTCTGATACTGGAAGACGTTCTGGTATATGGCAAGACTTGCCTTAGTGTTAAACTGAGTGCTCTTGGTTGGGCAACCTCTGTGGATGTGCAGTTGTTGACCCTCCTGTGTGGAATTGGACATTCCACATCTGCATGGAACAGAGGCAAAGCATATCCTGAGATTCCCCTTTGGGATGTAATCTTAAAAATTGGAAAAAATTGGCACTAATAAGATTGAAGAAAAAACACATTGAATATTATATATTTACAGCAAGGAATTAATAAGTTAGATCAAATTCTATATGAACAAGAAGCTGTAGAAATTGCTTCTACTTGAAAAGAAATTTAAGCTTCTATTAACCCCCAAAATTGGTTTGGCAGAATTAATTTTACAAACACTGGCAATGTCATATTCTTGGTTGTTATATTGATTGGTTTATTTATACAGAAGAAGAAGTTTAAATAAGGCTTATATCAGAAATGTGCAGCCAGAAGTTGCAATGTCACTTCATTCTCATCATTCTTGTTATTTAAAAAATGATATAGAGCAGCAACAAATCAGAATGTAATGTTTATGGGAATATTTGTACTTTTTAAAATGCACATTAATTGTTGTATTAATGTTTTTGTAAAGCTTTTCATGATGAACAATTTTGTACACTTACAATGTGAATCTTGGTCAACTTAAATTAGGGAAATAGAAATCATTTTTGAATGAAAATTCAGATATTACACATTGGCATAGCTACAGTTGTGCCACATAAAATGTGAGCCATGGGTTTAAAATCTTGTATTAATTTTATTTTTATTTTCCCTGATTATTTTTTCAGATTATTTTTCCCATATATTTTCTTTTAAGTACTAGAAGTACATTGTAAGTAGTATTAATACTCTGATTCTGAACTATGAATTAACAATAAATCTGAGACTTTATTTTTGTACATACCCAAAAGTTTGAGACTGTAGGAATGTGACAGCATTTGTTAAACTTCCTGGGACTATTATGAGTTATTGTGTCTGATTGCATAAAAAGGGATTATCATGGATACTTTACACTTTGCAATAAAGTCTAAGCCATAGACAGATGTGTATTTCATATGAGATGGATATATATTGGTTGCTAAGGTTGGAGGTAAAAGGACATGGTGTTTTGACACCCTCAAACATAGGTCGGCCTCGTACCAAAGTTCCAACCATATATCTATGTGGCAGACATCTTGGCTTATATATCCCTAAGACTATGCATAATAAGAACAAGGGAAAGAAGAGAATTCCCTCTCATCTCGAGATATAGTCCTTTCCTTTAACTTTAAAGGTCTGACAACTTCTTATAGTCCTGGCTATACATGGGTAAAATGATATATTAATGCACCTGTCCTACGGAATGTGGGACTGATATCACATTAATTCAGGATCACTAAAGAGTGAAGGTCATTTTATTATTAGTTTTTATTATTATTGGTCTTTGATAAACTTTTATACCTTTGATTTTGCTAATCGATATGAAAGTTGTTCTTTCTTCTCATTTTTACAGGATTATTTCTAAGTTAAGATAATTTTTATTTTTATTATTGTTCTTACATAATTTTTACATTTAATTTATCTATTCTGATTTAGAATTCATTTTTGATTTCTTATTTTTTCTATACTTAGACTACTATTTTTATTTGTGATTTAGTCTATACTTCTTTTTATTTTTTAATTTTTAACATTATACACTCTTGTTTTAATTTTTAAACAAAAAGGGGGATATATAGCATACCAGGCATGTTGGCATCTTGGAAGTATGATTGATGTATTGATATTGTATCCTATGTATTCATTTACCAGACTCATGGTCAGATCATTTAATGATCATTGTATAGAAAGCGACAGTCCAAAGAACAAGTGCAAAGGACATGTGAATTCCTGGGTGGGGCGTTGCTGGCCACAGTGTCCTAGCTCATTCTTTGTTAGACCACATTCCTTTCCAAAGTGCATGTTGGATTAATCTCTGCCTCTTTGATTTCATTATTGTCAATTCAACCAATGTTAATACCTATGTCATATCACTTATTCATTAAAGTGCCTCCCAGTTCACATTCCTAAAATCTCCAGTAAAAGTTGGGGAACATGTGCGAGCCTCTCTCTTACATCTCTTGCCTTGTCTCCCTTGCCCTTGCTCTCCCTCTTGCCTCTTAGGTCTTTCTTGTAATGCTCCTCATGTCTGACTGATTCGAGCAATGCAGTTGCCCCACATATTTCCCATTAATCTTTTGGCCATCTGGTCCATGGGAGGTATCCTGGAGATCTTGGCTCCCCACATGTTCTCTTGTTTATCATACTTATAATTTCTCCACTTGTTATTTTCTTCTAGAGAGATATTAATGGAGCTCGCGATTCCCCATGTATTTTAACTTGTGGTCTCTGAGTCTTTATTCCTGCATCTCTCCCTCTAACTGCCTTATCTATCCATCCATATTCCTCTAGCCTCCATGCTCCTTTTCAGGTCACCACTCACAGGTTCATTATATAGGAAGTGCTGGCAGTTCTTATAGATATACAAATCAAAACAACCACCTCACATCTAGCAGATTGACTAACATGACAGTAAAGGAAAGTGATAAATGTTGGAGGGGATGTGGCAAAGTTGGGACATTAATACATTGCCAGTGAAGTTGTGGATTGATCCAAGCATTCTGGATGGCAATTTGGAATCATGTCCAAAGGGCCCTAAAATACTACCTGCTCTTTGATCCAGCCATACCAATGCTGGGAAAGAAATTATAAGGAAAAAGACTTGTACAAAAATATTTAAAGCCACGCTCTTTGTGGTGGCAAAAAATTGGAAAATGAGGGGATTCCCTTTGATTGGGGAATGGCTGAACAAATTGTGGTATCTGTTAGTGATGGAATACTATTGTGCTCAAAGGAATAATGAATGACCTGGAGGAATTCCATGCAAACAGGAATGACCTCCAGGAATTGATGCAGAGTGAAAGGAGCAGAACCAGGAGAACATTGTACACAGAGACTGACACATTATGGTACAATTGAATTTAATGGACTTTTCTACCAGCAGCAATGCAATGATCTAGGAGAATTCTGAGGGACTTATGAGAAAGAACACTATCCACATTTAGAAGAAGAATTGTGGGAAAAGAAACACAGAACAAAAACAACTGCTTGATCACATGGGTTGATGGGGATATGATTAGGGATATAGACTCTAAACAATCACCCTAGTGCAAATATTAATAATATGGAAATAGGTCTTGGTCATGACACATTGATCCACAATTTCTCATTGACTATGGGAGGGGTTTGGGTGGAGGGGAGGGAAATAATGATTCTTATAACCATAGAAAAATATTCTAAATTAATTAAATAAAATTTTTAAAAATTAACTAACACTACAAATAAAGGCTTTTAAAAATTCTTTTGTTCATTGTGTAGACTTAAGAAAGTAATAAGAAAATCTCAGTGATGCAGATTAAAATTAAAAGAGCAGAGCCTAGTTTTTTCTTGGAGAGCTGCTTTTTAAATGACATTTAAATTTGTAAAATGTGAGGTTAAACATACATATGTTTCTCACTCAAGAAAGCTCAGACCCTCCCCAATCTACAAATGATCAAGGGATGTAAACAGGTAATTTTCACATGAAGAAATCAAGACTATCAATAAGCACATGACTTATGAGAATGAACACTATCCACATCCAGAAAAAGAACTGTGGGAGCAGAAATGCAGAAACAAAAATGCATGATTGATCACATGGTTCAATGGGAATATGATTGAGGTTTTGGCATTAAAAATCACTCTATTGCAAATATGAATAATATGGAAATAGGTTTTGAACAATTACATATACATACATATATATATATATGTATATATATATATATATATATATATATATATATATCCCAGTGGAATTACTTTTCAGCTCAGCGAAAGCAGGGGAGGGAAAGAATATAAATGTAACCATGAAAAAATATCCTTTAAAGAAAAAGAAAGCTTAGACCCCCTTGTCCTTCCAGAGCAAGGGAGAATGCTGTTAGGTTCTGAAGTGAGAGAACAAGTTTTCTTAGTCCTCAGAAGGGACAGCATAGGTAGAACTTTTGTCTTTGGAGTTGGTTGGAGCAGTGTTTCAGTGTGTTACATTTTCTGTGTTTGTATAAAGCATTCACTAATGCATTCATTATTCATTATTTCATAATTCATGAATTCATGAATTCTATATTTGTGTTTTATATCTTATTCAACTATGAGGTTCATCAGAGTGAGGATTTGCTTTATTTAAGCTTTGTATCTCACATGACACACAACAGTTATTTAATTAATATATTTATTTTTTGGAATGGATTGATAGAAAAAAAACAAAAGAATAATTTAGAGGAATTAGCTAACAATGCCTGTTCAGTTTCTGAAAGAATGTGGGGTCATTGGAAATTCTAATAAAATACTACATTAGTTATCCCTGGACACCAGCCACTTACAGGTAATATTTACAATTTTAAACCTTTTTACCTTAAATAGAAGACATTCTTAGGCTCTTGTTAAACCTTACCTGTGTTTGAATTTTACTGTCTAATCTTTGTTCATGTATTTCTTGTGGCAATGTTGCTTAATGGTTAGAGACCAGACTTCGTGGTCAGAACAGTCTAATTTCTATTTCTGTCTTTGAAATAATACTGGCCATATGACCTTGGCCAATTTGATTTAATTTCTCTGTGCCCCTAAGCTATTCTTCAATATTATATAACTGGTAGAGATTCTACAATTTGTGTTGGTAAAGAAAGCTATTTTCCTCACTGGGGATTTCTTGTACCAATGAAATAAAATAGGTTCAATATTTTGTTGTTGTTATAATTGTAATTGAAGGATTCATTTCACTGGCCAAGATAAGAATATTAAGAAATACTACTACTACTACTACTACTACTACTACTACTACTACTACTACTACTACTACTACTACTAATAATAATAATAATAATAATAAGAAGAAGAAGAAGAAGAAGAAGAAAATCTGTAAGGTTCTCCACATTCAACAATACCTGAAACCTTGATCAGTAAGAACTGAAGAAAAACAAGAGATGCTTAAAAATAAACTAGCCAAATATGTGCTAAAATCATCCAAGAATGCTTAGATACTTCAATACTTATTTTCCTGTGTATGAGAAGCACCTCAAAAATATGACTTGTTAGAAGACTCTTAAAAGCCCTTTCTCCCCTTGCCTATCCTTCTCTAAAAATTTCCATTTGGATGCTATTATTCTAGGACATTATTGAAATTTTAAGGCCTTCCATTAAGTGGTCAAATAAATAGAACAAAAAGTTTTTAAGGAGTTATGCCATTCCCTGCATTCTAAAGATTGAACTTTTATTAAAGCCAATTAGAAAAACGAAACTTGCTATTAATTATATGCAGCCTAAAGAAAGACTCATTCTAATTTAGATTTCATAATGAAAAAAAAATGGTTTGAGATTAGTTTGTGTTGAGCACAAAACAGAAATGTGGAAGTTGCCAGCACTGAAAACTTGGATATATTATAAAATATGTGCAAATATAATGTTGTGCTACTATTAAAACTTGAGTAAGAGCTGAAGGTCCACAAAGACAGAGATTTTGATAAATAAAGTAAAACCTTCAAATAAAATATAAATATTCACCATCTGAGAAGGTGTGGGAAGACAGAAGGACAATGAGCTTGTTCCTATAGTAGCAAAGGTCACTAAAGCATATTTAAGGATTCCTGTGGGTCACATATTGACTCAGAAAACCATATATTAACATGATGTTTTATTGTACTTTTTGTTTTTTTGTTAAATATTTCCCAATTGAATTTTAATCTCATTTTATTCTGGAAGAACTGGACACCTCTACCACCAAGCATAGAATGAAGTTTTACCTTTGTTCCTAGCCACTCATCTAATAAGATTCCCAAAGGGGTATTGAAGGCTACATAGAGTTTACAAAAGAAATGGATTTTTGAGAAAGAAAGAATTTGTCAAAATGGTAAGTGCCATTTTTCTAGATGAAAGTGCTAAGTAATACTTGAGCTAAAGAGATTCAGTATCACTCTCTCAGACTAATCCAACACATGCCTATAACCATACTTCCTCCTGTAAAGCAATGTTTATTTGCTTAGACTTTGCAGGTTTCAGTCCTTGATGGAGCCTGTTCTAAAAATTCTAACTGTACAGAAACTTTCCTCCTTGTTGCCCATTCCTTCAGCAAACTGACATACTGTGCTCACTTTGCTGCAGGCCAGTTTCCGCTCTAGGTACCAAGTTTCTGCCAAACTGGGGAGGGGAAAGGAGAGGAAGAGTGGAGCAGGCAGAAAAAAGGAGAAAGAAAAAAAAACATGCACTTGCATTCACAAAGTGATCTCAGAAGTAATTTAATATCTGTTCAAGTTGTTCACATCTTACAAATACACTTCATTCTGTGGATTGTTTACACACTACTTCTGGTGTGTCTTTAATAAATTAAGATCTGCTGAAGTGGTAAAAAAAACATGAAAGATAGAGTGAATGGTCTCCAAGTTGAACAGAGGGGCCATTATTCTAAGAGGAAGTAGGAAAGGCAATCATAAAATTGTGAAAAATCATGCAATAACTTTGTACTTATTGCCCATCTGTATTCATTACAATGATCTACTTCATGGACATATAAATAGAATTGGCAAGCAACAGATATTCAGACGTGGCACTGAGTTTCAGCAAATGAAATTCAATTACAGGCCTTAATAAAGGAAGTTTGAAGCATTTATCAGTGCATTTCCAGAAGCAGTCCCCGAGTTCCTTACTTCCTTTAGTCTTTTGCTGCCTTTTGAGTGGGAGTAAGTAGAAAGTCCCCTTTGAAGAAAGATAATGTTTAATTGTTTGGTTTGTCATCTGATCCTGATAAATTATTTGATTCTCAGGGAGGAAAGATGGATTTAAATTATAAATTTAAATTTAAATTATAGAAGTTTCAGACTAATGCTCTCCAGAAATGAGAAACACAGTAAATACACAGAAACACAGATAAATACAGTACTGAAAATTAGTCATTGCCAGCAAAAGTATTGACATTTTGCTCCAAAGATGGTTTCTTCTTTTTAATTAAATTTATTTATTTAATTAATTAATTTAGAATATTTTTCCATGGTTACATGAATCATGTTCTTTCCCTCCCCTCCTCCCATCCCCCTCTCAGAGCCAACAAGCAATTCCACTGGGGTTTACATGTATCATTGATAAAGACCTATTTCCATATTATTATTAATATTTGCACTAGGGTGATCGCTTAGAGTCTACATCCCCAATCATATCCCCATCCAAATATGGTTTCTAATTGTGTTTACAAAATAAAAGATTCTGGTTTGAAGAAATGGTTCTGGTTTTGTTTGTATTTCATTTTTGGCAAAGGTCTCCTTTATTCATTGACCTCAGAACTTGTATAAGCAAAACATAAACATACCACCTTAAGGATATCTCATTTTTATAATGAAATCAGGATAATTTCAATTGGACAGTCTTGCCTGTCCTTTTTTTTTTTTAACTACCTCACTTGTAAGTAAATAACTTTGGAATATTTCCAAAATTCAATAAATGAAATAAAATTTGGAGACACAGGACAATATAGTGAATAGAAGATTGGCCTAGGAGTCAGGAAGACCTTGGTTCAAGTCCAACTTGACTGTGTGATTATGGGAAAGTTACTTGATTTCTCCATTCCCTAGAAAACTTGCCGACTAAAAGTTGCAAAGCAGAAGATCCATCTACATCAATAGGGAGAGTTTTCTCATCTGAAGTTTTAATTCCCAATTAAAAAAGTCTATTATGAAAAATGATTAATATTACCAGTAAAAATTTTAGGATTCAAATGTTTGTTATAACTTTTCAGAGGCAAAAGTGAAATTATTTTGTACTAACTTTCAAAGTAGCCCCTCCCTCTCTCCTCTCATTCTGTCATTTCCTTCCCTCCCTCTCTCCTTCCTTGCATCCTTCCTTCCTTGGATCCTTCCTTCCTTGGATCCTTCCTTCCTTCCTTCCTTCCTTCCTTCCTTCCTTCCTTCCTTCCTTCCTTCCTTCCTTCCTTCCTTCCTTCCTTCCTTCCTTCCTTCCTTCCTTCCTTCCTTCCTTCCTTCCTTCCTTCTTTCCTTCCTTTCTTCCTTCCTTTCTTCCTTTCTTCCTTCCTTTCTTCCTTCTTTTCTTCCTTCCTGTCACTGTCTCTATCTCTTCCCCTCTCAGTGCCTCTAGTGATTCTATTAGAACCCCTATAATGTGGACACATTTCCATTCTGCTGAGTAAAGGTAGTCTACACTTGTCAATGGAAAGTGTGGTCAGATCTCAAATTTCTCAACTTATTACACATTGCCAACTTCCTTTGAACAATAAAACAGCAATTGTTGTCTTCCAGGACATGAACTGAATAATTCTTTGCCTGAGAAGAAATTTTCTAAAGTTATGGCAAGGGAAAAGAGGAACGAGTCTTTGCTGCCCAGACCACAGTTCTCTTTACAGAAAAAACAAATGAGAGATTTTTATATATTATTAGTAAATAAATTAACCAGTTGAAGTTAGAAAGAAATAATATAATTAGCTTCTTAAATATATAAACCACAATTTTTAAAAAATCTGTTAAATAATCATTGAGGTCTGATATAAACATAAAATTGTCCTTGGCTTACTTCAGCTTTACCAGAGAGAGGAAAAAATACTTTGTGGATAATGATGAGAAATGGCTGTTTAGAGATCTGTGCATAGCAGTAAAGTAAGTTAATGAAAGAAGTAAAATCTTGATACCATTTGCCAACCTTCCAATGACTATTTAGTGTGTATTTCTTTCTTTTCCTTGTTTTAATTGACATAAACTTTTGTGAATTTAATATTTGGTAACTTTGAAATTAAAAGAATGCTTCTCTATGCCAAGGTTTGATCCAATACAGTCAATATAAATATATATATATATATATATATATATATATATATATATATAATAATATTTTTGAAGAACAAAGACTGTTGTTCTGAACACTGAAGATCTATTTTACAATAACATGGAATCTGCAAAACAAGCATAGGATATATTGTGTGCCATTATACCTTAATGAAGGTAAAACTGTTTAATTGCATCATTATGCATGGAACACAAAAATAAATACATACCACCAGTTAACTAGTACAATTGAGCTCTTCAAAAGCTAGTGGAATAAGTGCAGAAACTAAAAAAGACTAGTCTGAAACTTGAACATAGTTATGAAAATTATAACGGAAAGAAGATATTGTAGGTAAGAGAAGAGAGGAAAAGCAATTAAATTTTTGCTTAGAGTGACGAGGGAGCTTAATATAGATGTGCAATTATTCTATTTAAAATCCAAGGCCCCAATATCCATAATGCACATAGATACAGAAATATTAAATAAAATACTAGCTAAAAGGTTACAAGTTACCAAAAGGATTATTCACTATGACCAGGTGGGATTTATATTAGGAATGCAAGGATGGTTTAATATTAGGAAAACCATCCACATAATTGACCATATCAACAACCAAACCAACAGAAATCACATGATTATCTCAATAGTTGAAGAAGTCTTTGACTAAAATACAACACCCATTCCATCAGAAACACTAGAAAAATAATGGAGTAAATTTTCTCAAAATAATAAACAGTATTTATTTAAAACCATCATCAAGGAGGCAGAGTCAAGATGGTGGCTTAGAAGCAACAGAAGTTCAGACCTCTGAAAACCCTTCCTTACTGATCACAAACTGACCTCTCCTTGGAGACTGAAAATCAAACCTAACAATAAGACAGAACCAAGGAACCCTCCTGCTGGACTCAATCCAAAAGGTATACTCCCCCCCAATCTGGAATCTGAGAACACTCGGGTTTAAGGGGAAGGCAGAAGGAAGGTCCCGGGACCCCCCCCCCCCCCCCCCATCTAGAGCGCTAAGCCTCCAGCAGCAGCGGGAACTTCTGGGACAGGCAAAGGCATTCATCTGGAGGGTGTACCTTGAGGTCAGGGCTATGCCAGGCTCAGAGATTTGAACACAGGTGGTGGGGAAAGAGCTGGAGAGGGAGCATAGAGCTGGCAGCCTGGCCAGAGCTGTGGAGATCCTCCATATTTGCTCCAGTCTTACAGGAGGTGTTGGCCTCAGAGCACACCCAGCCCAACCAAGCTGAACTTAATCCCATCAAAAGTCTTCAGAGATCAGGGAAGCCCAAACTCCAACAACCCTCCCTCACAGACTGCTGAACATTAATTTAATCCAATCAAAAGCTTCCAGAGGAGAGGGAAGCTCAAACTACAACACCCCTCTCCCACAGACTGCAAAGAAAGACCTTCTGTCAAAGCTCCAAGAGAGGAGACTGACAGAAACCACCAAAACCAAGAAAATGAGAGGAACAAGAGCACAGACAAATATGGAGAGCAATATAAGCACACAGCAGAAAAAGAAGAAAGAAATTACAATACACAGCTTCTATACAGGCAAAGGAGAAAGAGTGAATGAAAAACAGGGGGAGGGATCAGTAAAGGATAAATCAGAAATCCCAGCGAATTGGATACAGAATTTGGAAGAACTCAAAATGAAATTCAAAACACAATTAAGAGATTTCTGATTAAAGAGGGAACTGAAAACATCCAGAAACATGGGAACCTCAAAATCCCAGCAAGAAATCAAAATAGAAGATTCTCACCCTTGAAATTTTTTATGGAGGAAAAACCCAAGCTATAGAGGA
Organism: Monodelphis domestica; assembly: GCF_027887165.1. Taxonomy (NCBI): domain Eukaryota; kingdom Metazoa; phylum Chordata; class Mammalia; order Didelphimorphia; family Didelphidae; genus Monodelphis; species Monodelphis domestica. The sequence continues at coordinate 16,435,043 of NC_077231.1, read as the reverse complement.
AATACTGGACAAAAGTCAAACAAAGGCAAAAACAAAAAAAAAAAAAAAAAGAAAATTAAATTGTCCGCAAGTCCTGGAAGAGTCTCAAATGGAGCTTATCATCAGAAAGATGAAAGCCCTCTGGAAGAGAAGTGGGAAATGGTTCAAAAAGAAAACCAACAAATTATATTAGAGAACCAAAAATTACAGCTGAATGCCAAAAGATCAAAGCAGAAAATCAAGCCTTAAGGACCAGAATTAAGCAACTGGAAACCAATGATCATGCAAAACAGCAAGAATCAATAAAGCAAAGTCAAAAAAAAATAATGAATTAGAAGAAAACATAAAATATCTCAATGACAAGGTGACAGACTTGAAAAACAGAGTGAGAGACAATCTGAGAATAATTGGCCTACCAGAAAAGCCAGAAATAAATAGTAACCTTGACATCACAATACAAGATATCATCAAAGAAACCTGCCCAGAGATTCTAGAACAAGGGGGCAATATAGGCACTGAAAGAGTTCACAGAACACCCTCTACACTAAATCCCCAAAAGATAACTTCCAGGAATGTAATTGCTAAATTCCAAAGCTTTCAAGCAAAAGAAGAAATCTTACAAGAAGTCAGAAAAAGACAATTTAGATATTAAGGAATGCCAATCAGGGTCACACGAGACCTTGCAATTTCCACTCGGAATGACTGAAAGGCATGGAACATGATTTTCAGAAAGGCAAGAGAGCTGGGTCTTCAACCAAGAATCAGCTATCCATCAAAACTGACTATATACTTCCAGGGAAAGTATGGGCATTCAACAAAATAGAAGATTTCCAAGTCTTTGTAAAGAAAAGACCAGAGCTCTGTGGAAAGTTTGACATCCAAACACAAAGAGCAAGAAATATGGAAAGGTAAATATGAAGGAAAGGGAAAAGGAGAAAAATGTTATCTTTTTCTTTTATCCAAACTCTCTTCTATAAGGACTACATTTATATCAAATTATATATATTAATATGTGTGGAAAATGTAATGTGCAACTCTCAAAAATTTTATGCATCATTAGAGTAGTTAGAAGAATCATGCATAGGGAAAGATTGGGGCATGAAGACGATATGGAAAAAGGGCGGGGAAGAAAGAAAATGGGAGGGGGGTATCGGTGATGGTACTAAGATATACTTCAAGAAATAGAAAAAAACAATAGAATAATCTTTTGTGTGACTAATAATAGTCACACAAAGATATACATGGGAAGGGGAGTGGAAGAATTCTATAAGAAGGAGAGGAAGAGAGTGTAAATTGGTATTTCTTAAACTTTTCTCTCAGTGAAATCAACTTTGAGAGGGAAGAACATCTAGATCCATTGGTATCTTGAATTCTATCTTATCCAACAGGGAAATTAAGGAGGGGGAGGAGGTAGCGAGTATAAAAAGGGAGGGAAGAAGAGGGGGAAGGGGAAGGGAAAAAGGGAAGGGCTAGAAAGGGAAGCATGTCAAGGGACTAAGGGGACTGATCTAAAGTAAATCACTGGTTTAAAAGGTGATAGCTACAGAAGAAAGGTCAGAATTAGAGGAGGATATCAAAATGACAGCAAAGGAAAGGGGATGTGGCAAAGTTGGGACATTGATTCATTGCTGGTGGAGTTGTGAATTGATCCAACCATTCTGGATGGCAATTTGGAACTATGCCCAAAGGGCGATAAAAGACTGTCTGCCCTTTGATCCAGCCTTAGCACTGCTGGGTTTGTACCCCAAAGAGATAATAAGGAAAAAAAGACATGTACAAGAATATCATAGCTATGCTCTTTGTGGTGTCAAAAAATTGGAAAATGAGGGGATGCCCTTCAATTGGGCAATGGCTGAACAAATTGTGGTATATGTTGGTGATGGAATACTATTGTGCCCAAAGGAATAATAAAGTGGAAGAATTCCATGGGGACCGGAACAACCTCCAGGTAGTGATGCAGAGTGAGAGGAGCAGAACCAAGAAAACATTGTACACAGACTGATACACTGTGGTACAATCGAATGTAATGGACTTCTCCATTAGTGGGATGCAGTGATCCTGAACAACTTGGAGTGATCGATGAGAAAGAGCACTATCCACATTCAGAGAAAATACTGCCAGAGTAAAAACACGAATGAAATACAACTGCTTGAATACATGGGTTGAAGGGATATGGTAGGTGATGTAGACTCTAAATTAACATCCTAGAGCAAACAGTAACATGGAAATAGATTCTGTGTGTTGGCTTCAGGAAGGGTGGGTGGAGGGGAGGGAGGGAAATAAAGTGAGTATTGTAACAAAAAAAATTAAATTAAAAAAATAAAACAAAAAGTACCCAACTGAAAAAAAAAACCCAACATCAAGAATTATCTGCAATGGGGATAAATTGGTGAACAGGGATGCCCATTTTTCATCACCAGTATTAAATATTGTACTAGAAATGCTAGCAGTAGCAATTAGAGAAGAAAAAGAAATTGAAGGAATCAAAATAAGCAATGAGGAGACTACACTATAACTCTTGGCAGATGACATGATGCTATTCTCTAGGTATACACCTAGAGAATCAACCAAAAAACTAGTAGAAACAATAACTTAAACAAAGTTTCAGGGTACAAAATAAACCCACATAAATTATCAGAATTCCTATATGTTTCCAACAAAAACCAGCAGCAAGAGTTAGAAGGAGAAACCCCATTTAAAATTACTCTAGACAAGTTAAAATACCCAGGACCTTTCCAAGACAAATTCAGGAATTACATGACCACAACTATAAAACACTTCACACAAATAAAACTTGATCTAAACAATTGGAAAAATATCAATTGCTCATGGGCAGGATGAGCTAGTACAATAAAAATATCAATCCTACTTAAATTAATTTACTTATTCAGTGCTAACAAAACACTTGTTTATAGAATTAGAAAAATCATTACAAAGTTCATCTGGAAGAACAAAAGATCAAGGATATCAAGGTAAATAATGAAAAAAAAATTGAAGGATGCCTAGCTTCACCAGCTCTCAAACTATAGTATAAAGCAGTGATCATCAAGACTATATGGTCCTGGCTTAGAGATAGAAGGGTGGATCAATGGAATAAACTTGGCGTAAATGACAGTAGCAGGATAGAGTTTGATAAACCCAAATATCCTAGCTCTTGGGACAAGAACACATTATTTGAGAAAATCTGCTAAGAAAATTGGAAAACAATATGGGAAAATTAGGTCTAGATCAACATCTCAGATCCTATACCAAGATAAATTCAAACTGTGTAAATGACTTAAATATAAAGAGTGAAATCATAAACAAATCAGGTAAACATAGAATAGTATACCAGTCAGATCTATGGGAAAGGAAGGAATTTAAGACCAAGCAGGAGCTAGAGAACACTACAAAACATGAAATGAATAATTTTGATTATAGCAAATTAAAAAGTTTTTTACAAACAAAACCAATACAATCAAAATTAAAAGAGAAGCAACAAATTGGGGAGGGGGTATTTATAACAGAAACCTCTGACAGATGTCTCATTTCTCAAATGTCTGAGTCAGTTGTACAAAAAAATCAAGCCATTCCCCAATTGACATATGGACAAGGGACATGAATAGGCAGTTTTCAGATAAAGAAACCAAAACTATCAATAAGCACATGAAAAAGTCTTCCAAATCTCTCATAATTAGAGAAATGCACATCAAAACAAATCTGATATACTACCTCAAATCTAGCAGATTGGCCAATATGAAAGTAAAGGAAAATAATAAATGTTAGAGGGTTTGTGGCAAAATTGAGACACTAATGCATTGCTGTTATAGTTGTGAATTAATCCAGACATTCTTTAAGGCAATTTGGAATTATGTGTAAAGGACGTTAAAAGAATGCATACTCTTTGATCCTTCTGCTGTGTTTGTACTCCAAAGAGATAATAAGGGAAAAGACTTGTAGAAGAATATTCATGGCTGCACTCTTTGTTTTGGCAAAAAATTGGAAAATGAGGGGATGCCCTTCAATTGGGGAATAGCAGAACAAGTTGTGTTATATGATGGTGATGGAATGTTATTATGCTGTAAGGATTGATGATCTGGAGACTTTCTATATGAACTGGGAGAACCTCAATGAACTGATGCAGAGTGAAATGAGCAGGACCAAAAGAACATTGTACACAGAAAGTAAAATATTGTGGAAGAATCCAATGTTTTTGCTGCTTTGCTTTGCTGCTTTGCTGCTATTAGCAAAGCAATAAGCCAGGACACTCCTGAAGGACTTATGTTAAAGAATGCTATCCACAAAGAGAGAAAGAACTATGGGAGTAGAAATGCAAAAGCAAAACATATGACATAATTTATCACATATCTATGGGTATGTGAATTGGAATTTAGGCTTTAAAAATCACTCTATAGCAAAAATGAATAATATGTAAATAGGTGTCAAGTGATAACATTTGTACAACCCAGTGGAATTGCTTGTCAGCTCTGGGAGGGGAGGAGGGAAGAGGGGAGTGAAAGAAAATATATCATATAAACATGGAAAAATATTTTAAAATAAAAAGTTAAATTAAATTAAATCCAAGGCCATCAGTTTAATTGGTTCCTTTTTATCTTTCCTATTGATTAGAGTTTTTAGATCTTTCCATATTGTTTGTTTTTATTATGTAAATTATTTTGTTGGCTCTAGCCATTCCACTCTATATCAGTTCATAAGTCTTATCAGAACTATGCTTTCATGATCTCAAATGGCCTAACAAAATTACATTGCATTTCTTTTCCTTGATTTATTCAGCCATTCTCTAATTGATTGAAATTCCCCCCTTTGTTTCCAGTTGTTTGCTATCAGAAAAAAGTTTTTAATATGTTGCTTTCCTTGATTCACCTCCTTAATTTATTTCTTGTTTATTTTATTAATTATATTTATCTAGTTGTGAGACCTAAACCGAAGGCCTGCAATTAGTAGTTTTATTGTCTATTAACTTCTGTAACTTATTTAACTTTTCCTTCAATTTTCCTTTAATTCCTCTTGCATATATGTTCTGTATTGAAATTAATTCTTGTCTTTGACTCCTTTTAGCAAAATGATGTTTTTCTGATTATCTAATCTCTTTTAACTAATTCTGTTGTTGCTTTTGCTTTGTATGAGATCATAATTGCTAACCCTGCCTTTTTTACTTTAGCCAAAGCAAAATAAATTCACTCCAGCCCCCTATTTTAACTCTTTTTTTTTTCAAGTATATTTCTTGGGGGAAAAACATATTATTGCTATTTGCTTCTTTTATGGGTGAGTTTATCACATTCACATTCAGAGTTATAATTACAAGTATTTCTCTCTATCCTATTTTGTCCTATAGATCCTTCTCTTTTACTCTATCCCCTCCTCAAACATCTTTTTTTTTTTTTTGCTTCTGACCACTGCCTCCTTAATATACTCTCCCCCTATCTTCTGCCTTTTCTTTTAGTTTCTTCCCCTCTTATTTTCCTATTGGGTAAGATGAATTTTTGTACTCAACTGGGTATGTATTCTTCCCTCCTTGAATCAATTCAGATTAGAGTGAGGGTCAAGTCCCCTAAGTTTTCCCCTCCATGGTAGAAATTCTTCCTTGCATTCCTGTTTTTGTGAGGATGTGAGATTTATATGATATATGAGATAATTTTCCCCATTCTTCCTTTTCTTTCCCCCATCTCTCATTGCACCCCATTTTCAAACCCTTCCATTCTTTTGAAATAAGTTCAACCTAATAGAATCACATTCACATGTTCTGAGTAGACTCCTAATTAACTTAATCATGATAAAGCTCTTGGGGATTACATGTATAATCTTCTCATAGGAATATAAATAGTTTAACTTCCTAACATAAGTTCCTTATGATTTTCACTTGTTTGCCTTTTTATATTTTTCTTGAGTCTTTGAGTGTTTGAATTTCCTATTCAGCACTGGTTTATTTCATTAAATATCCATTTTCCTCCTATGACATTATTCTCAGTTTTGCTGGGTAAGTTATTCTTGGTTGAAATTGTATTTCTTCTACCTTCTTAAATATCATATTTCAAGTCCTCCATTACTTTTGAGGGGGTATCCACTAAATCTTGTGTGATTCTAATTGTGGTTCCATGGGATTTAAATTTTTTCTTTTTGGCTGCCTATGGCATTCTCTCCTTGACCTGGCTATAATATTCTTGGGAGTTATTATTTGGGAGATTACTTTCAAGAAATGACTTTATATTCTTTCATTTTATATTTTTCCTCTGTTTCTAAGATATCTGAGCAGTTTTCCTTTATAATTTCTTGAAATATGATGAGACTTAGATAATAATAGCTCTCAAGAAGTCCAAAAAGAGCAGAGTGAAAGGAGCAGAACCAAGAGAACATTGTACACAGAGACTGTGGTACACTGTGGTACAATTGAATCTAATGGACTTCTCTATTAGCAGCAATGCAATGATCCAGGACATTTCTGAAGGACTTATGAGAAAGAACACTATCCACATTCAGAGGAAAATCTGTGGAAGTAGAAACACAGAAGAAAAACAACTGCTTGATTACATGTATCAATGGAGATATGATTGGGGTTATAAACCCTAAATGATTGCCCTAGTGCAAATATCAATAATATAGAAATAAGTCTTGACCAAATACACATGTAAAACCCAGTGGAATTGTGCATCAGATATGGGAGGGGATTGGGGGGAGGGGAGGGAAAGACCATGATTTTTGTAATCCTGGAAAAATGCTCCAAATTAATCAGTTAAATTTTTTTTAATTAAAAAATTAAAGAAAAGAAAGAAATACAAAAATATCTCTTTTTAATTTATTTTCCTTAGTTGTTTTTCTGATTAGGCATTTTATACTTTTCCAGTCTTTTGACTTTGTTTTATTAGTTTTTGATGTGTCATGGGGTCATTAGCTTCAGGTTGTCCAATTATAATTTTAAGAAGATATTTTCTTCAACCTTTTTGTCTGTTTTATCATTTGTCCAATTCTGATTTTTAAGGAGTCATTTTTTACATTTTGTGCCTCCTTTATCAAGCTATTAATTCTCTTTTCATATTTTTTATTTTCATATTTCCATTTTCCTTATATGGTTTTCATTAATTTCCCCACATTTTCCTTACCACATGGCCTGATCTTTTATTTCTTTTTGTTGCATTTATAGCTTGTAAGTTTTCAAAGCTTCCAAAGTATTGTGATCTGGAGGGAGATCTTCTCATTTCCTTCTTGGTCCCGGTGCTAACTGTTCCTTACTGAGGTATGGCACCTTCTTCCTTATGAACATACTTGCTACCTTTTGCACACTGGAACTATGATCCAGAACTGGACATGAGGAATAGAGTATGTGGAATGGGAAAGCTGCCAGATTGTACCTGATCCTATACCCAATGCTAGTACAGGGGTTCCCTGGGAATCTCTTTTCTTTCTAAAATTGTCTTTTTTAAAGTTTATTTAATTAATTTATTTAGACTATTTTTATATGGTTACATGATTCATGTTCTTTCCTTCCCCTCCTCCAAATATCCTTTCATAGACACCAAACAGTCCATTTTGTTTGATTGTGCCACAGTGTATGAGTCTTTATGTACAATGTTCTCCTGGTTCTGCTCCTTTTGCTCTGCATCACTTCCTGGAGGTCTTTCTAGTTTACAAGGAATTCCTCCAGTTTATTATTCCTTTGAGCACAAAAGTATTCCATCACCAACAGATACCACAACTTGTTCCCTAACTGAAGGGCATCCCCTCATTTTCCAAGTTTTTGCCACCACAAAGAACATGGCTATAAATATTTTGTGCACATATTTTCCCCTATTATCTCTTTGGGAAACAAACCCAGCAGTGATATGGCTGCATCAAAGGGCAGTCAGTCTTTTAGGGCCCTTTGGGCATAGTTCCAAATTGCCATCCAGAATGGCTGAATTAATTCACAACTCCACCAGCAATGCATTAGTGTCCCAATTTTGGCACATCCCTTCCAACATTTATTACTTTCCTTTGCTGTCATATTAGCCAATCTGCTAGGTGGTACCTCAGAGTTGTTTTGATTTGCATTTCTCTAATTATAAGAGATTTAGAATACTTTTTCATGTGCTTATTGATAGTATTGATTTACCTGAAAACTGACTATTCATGTCCCTTACCCATTAATCAATTATGGGATGACTTGATTTTTTTTTTTGTACACTCGATCTAGTTCCTTGTAAATTTGAGTAATTAGACCTTTGTCAAAGGTTTTTGTAATAAAGATTTCTCCCCAATTTGTTGCTTCCCTTCTAATTTTGGTTGCATTGGTTGAGATCTCTTTTCTGACCAGGCATCAGGCACCTTATTGTCCTTGGGTATTAGACTGCCATTACTATCATTGCTTTAGTCAGATGTTGCTGCCATTGCTGCCAATTCTGCCACATATTGTTTTTCTGGCCAGACCCAAGCCTGTTGTCTACAAACCTCTATTTCTGTTTTCCTAAGATGCCCTCAATTAGAAAAGCAACTCTCTGTGACTTTTAATTGGTTTTCCTGACTTTGATTTGGATTGATGTAGTTTTTAGGTTATTTTTAAGGGAGTATATTGGGAGAGATTGACAAAATGTTGCTTTCACTCTACCATTTTGATTCTACCTTCAGGCCCTACTTAATCTTAGAAGAATAGTGTGGTATAGAGGAATGTCTTTAGAATCAAGAAAAGTCTTTCCTAAAATAGATACTTGTTATGCAACCATGGGAAATTCACTTAACTTCAAGATCTCTGTGAATTTCTAAGAAAGAATAGAAAGCAAAATGCTATGTTTACTCAATCATTTTTATGGGCCCAGTTCTATGGGCAGAGGCATTCTATTAGATGCAGTAGGATACAGAAGAAAGTATAAACCATGTTTCCAAGATCAGGGTATTTTGCAAGCTTCTGCTTAGACATTTCTTCAGATGGGTCAAGAGAATGATGACATAAGATAGAGTTGGTGCCAGAGTTTTAGAGAGAGGAGACATTATTTTTTTCTTCCTTAAGTGGATAGGCATAATTCTAGACTCTCTTGAGGACTGACTCCAGACACTTGGAAAGAAAAAAAAAAACCCTTGGAAGCTGCAGACATGTAGAATAAGGCTGTTCCTCAGAATAAGAGTACTAAATCTTTATTACCTAGTTGAGTATACTAATTATTTGACTTGGGCAAGTCATTTAATACCTGCCTCAGTTTCTTCATCTGTAAATGGGGTGATAATAATAGCACCTACCTTGTAAGGTTGTTGGGATGAAAAAATGAGATAATACTAATACTGTAAAATGCTTAAGACAGTACCTGGCACATAGTAGGCACTATATACATATATATATATACACACATATATGCATTTATGTATATACATATATGCTTGCTATTAGTTATTGTTATAACTCCCAGTTTGCCTCTTTAGAGACCTTTTCGAATTTATGCTTCAGTGTAATTAATTGAGTTCAGATTTTATCCCACCTGTATAAAGACCTAATTCATTCTTATATACTTTCTAATATAGTCTAATCTGTAGAACTTCTCTGAGATTTGTTTGGATAAATCAGCTTACTCAACATTTATTATTTGTGGTCTTTGTGACTACAGGTCTGTATTCTAAGTCTAAGTCCAGCCTCAGACACTTAATAGCTGTGTGACCTTAAGGAAATCATTTAACCCCTTGTTTTCCTAAATTTTCTCCTTTGTAAAATGGAGATACTTCTTTATGTATCATGATGTATGTATCATTATGTATCAAGAGCACATCCTTCCCAGGATTGTGGTGAGGATAACATGAGGCAGTATTCGCAAAGCACTTTGCAAAACTTACAACATAGGCATATATTGTAGGTGAGTATGTATATAAATATATGTATATGTGTGATATGGGCATATGGAGTTGTGATGATGGACAACTGTCTTTTGTGTATCTGGGATTTGGTGGTGTGTGAATTTGGGGGTGTCTTGAATATAGGAAGATACACCCCCCTTTAATGACTCAAATAATCATAGAGAAGCCAATATAAGATGAAGACAGACAATGGCTTTATTGATTTTGTGCAATGGATGGGGACATTGCTGGCAATGCCCAAAGATATAAATGAATTCCCCAATTTATAAGAAACAAGCCCAAGGCCATCCTCCTATGCCCAAAAGTACCAATTAAAGGCCTATATAAAAAACTGAGAAGGGAAGGGATAAAGGGAGAATGAAGCTTTATCAAATTAAGCCAATCAAATTTACACCTTACAGGGATTTTTATCTTAAAATACATTGAGAAAAATACATTGATTTTTACTCTGTATGGAGTGGGAATGATAATCCTACCCTTTAAAGAGTTTTCAAGAAGCAGTTTTATAAAATTCATAAATTTTGTCACTAGATATTTAGAAGATAGACAGGCATAATATTATTCTAACATTCCTCTTGGACTGGAGCACAGAGTAGCTAACCTTCAAGAGATTATTGTCTAGATGGAGATTAAAGACAGGCCTATGTAATAGTGAAGAATGATTTAAAGCTATATTAAATTAAATGATAAATATGACACATGGGTCATAAATACTATAGGAGGTCAGAGGTAGGAGAGAACAATGAAGGCCTAGAATAGTCAGGTTCATAGATGAGCTTTTAGCTCATTTAGTTGTGTAAGTACTATAATATAAATGATCACATTGCATCTCACCCAAATGGCTCCAATGTGTTGACTATAGCAATGAATCTTGATGGCTTTTATCATAAACTTTCCCTGCTTCTAAAACTAATTCCATGAATGAAAGAATAATTATGAAACAGTATGATAAATGTATGCTTTTTCTAAGCATACCCTTCATATTGATCTTCATCTCAGTTCTTCCATGGTCTAAGTAATTGAATTAAGAGCCAGTAAAAAGAAAAAAAACAACCATCCTCATAAGAACAGAGGGACACTACGACAAGGCGAAGATCTGAAGGTAAGTGGGATTTCGGCATCTCCACAATATAAGGGAATGAAAAGCTGACCCACCCACCCCTCCCCCATCAAACAGCCAGAACCAGAACTAAAGTCAGCACCGGTCAGAATCAACAAGTGAGGGAGGAACACCCCAGGACTCAACAATGGGCAGCCCCAGGACCAGGGACCTGAATAAGATAAGGTCCTCCTCCTGAGAGTACTAACACCCGAAACCCTGACAGGTGGGCTAGGGGAGCACAGATTGCAGGTGCCCAGAACTAACGCACTGTAATCACTGAGTGCGCGAAGGGATCCCCTGACATGAGCAAGGGGCACCTACAGGTCTTGGGAGTTAGCTAAGACCACCAAAGACTTCCACCTGAGAGCACTAACTCCCAAAATGCTGGCAGGCAGGGGAGGGCAGTCCTTGGGCCTCCCCAGGAAGACAGCACAGCTGCAGAGAACCTAGAATTAACCTGAGACAAAAGCCTTGATCATTAGACCCTAATACTGAGGGCAAGTACTACTCATTTAGATTTCTGACTGGAAAGGGGAGAAAGGAGGAAAGAGGAAAAAAACCAACAAACCAACAAACCACAGAGATGGCAAACTGTAACCAAGAACCCCAACAGCCCAACACCAAGAAAAGCAAGAAGAAGGGGGTGACTTTGGATACATTTTATGGAGGGAAAACACAAAAAACAGAGGAAATAGCAGAAGAAGAAGTACAAACAAATGCTCCAAAACCTTCTAAAAGAAATAGAGATTGCCTACAAGCTCTTGAAGATTTTCAATTGGAAGTTATCAAAAAGATGGAAGCCTTCTGGCAGGAGAAATGGGAATTAATGCAAAAGGAACTCAACAATCACAAGCACGAAATAACACAACTACAGAAATAGCTTGAGGCCCCAAATAGCAGGAAAGAACAAACTGAAAAGGAAAATCAGGCTTTAAAGGTCAGAATCAGGCAACTGGAAGACAATGATCTCACAAAAGAGCAAGAATTAATAAAGCAAAGCCAAAAGACTAAGAAATTAGAATATAACATAAAATATCTCACTGACAAAGTGATAGACCTGGAAAATGGAGGAAGGAGAGACAATATGAGAATAATTGGCCTACCAGAAAAGCCAGAAATAAATAGTAACCTCGACATCATAATACAAGATATCATCAAAGAAAACTGCCCAGAGATTCTAGAACAAGGGGACAATACAGGCATTGAAAGAGTTCTCAGAACACCCTCTACACTAAATCCCCAAAAGACAATGCCCAGGAATGCAATTGCCAAATTCCAAAGCTTTCAAGCAAAAGAAAAAATCTTACAAGAAGCCAGAAAAAGACAATTTAGATATAAAGGAATGCCAATCAGGGTCACACAAGATCTTGCAATTTCCACTCTGAATGACCAAAAGTCATGGAACATGATTTTCAGAAAGACAAGAGAGCTGGGTCTTTAACCAAGAATCAGCTATCCATCAAAACTAATTATATACTTCCAGGGGAAAGTATGGGCATTCAACAAAATAGAAGATTTCCAAGTCTTTGTAAAGAAAAGACCAGAGCTCTGTGGAAAGTTCAACATCCAAACACAAAAAACAAGGAAAACTTGAAAAGGTAAATATGAAGGAAACGGAAAAGGAGAAAAATGTTATCTTTTTCTTTTATTCAAACTCTCGTCTATAAGGACTACATTTATATCAAATTACATATATATATATTATGTAGGGAAAATGTAATGTGTAACTCTCAAAAAATGTATGCATCATTAGAGTAGTTAGAAGAATCACGCATAGGGAATGATTGGAGCAGTAATACAATATGGAGAAACGGGGGGGTGAAATAAAGAAAAAGGGGAGGGGGTGAATCATTGATGATACTAAGATATACTTCAAGAAATAGAAAAAAAATATAATAATCTTTCTCACCCAAAGATACACATGGGAAGGGGTGGGGAAGGAATTTCCTAATGGGAGGAGAGGAAGAAAGTGCTAACTCGTATTACTTAAACCTTACTTTCAGTGAAATCAACTCTGAGAGCTTAGAATATCTAAATCCATTGGGATCCTGAAATTTATCTTATTCAACAGGGGAAAAGAGAAGGGGAAATTAAGGAGGGGAGGGGATAGGGAGTATAAAAAGGGAGGGAAGGAGAGTGGGGAGGGGAAGGAAAAAAAGGAGGGGCTAGAAAGGGAAGCATATCAAGGGAGGGGACTAGGGGGACTAATCTAAATAAATCACTGGTTTAAAAGGTTATAGCTAAAGAAGAAAGGTGAGAATTAGGGGAGAATATCAAAATGCCAGGGAATCCTCAAGTGACAATCATAACTTTGAATGTAAATGGGATGAACTCACCCATAAAACACAGACAAATAGAATGGATTAGAATCCAAAACCCTACCATATATTGTCTTCAAGAAACACACATCAGGCGGGTTGATACTCACAAGGTTAGAATTAAAGGATGGAGTAAGACCTTCTGGGCCTCAACTGATAGAAAGAAGGCAGGAGTTGCAATCATGACATCTGACAAAGACAAAGCAAAAATAGACCAGATCAAAAGGGATAGGGAAGGTAAATATATTCTGTTAAAAGGGTGTATAGGCAATGAGGAATTATCACTAATCAACATGTATGCACCAAATGGTATAGCACCCAAATTTCTAATGGAAAAACTAGAAGAATTGAAGGAGGAAATAGACAGTAAAACCATTGAAAAAACTTGAACCAACTACTATCAAATTTAGATAAATCAAACCAAAAAAATAAATAAGAAAGAGGTAAAAGATGTGAATGAAATCTTAGAAAAATTAGAGTTAGTAGACATCTGGAGAAAAATAAATAGGGACAAAAAGGAATACACCTTCTCAGCACCACTTGGCACATTCACAAAGACAGATCATACACTGGGTCACAGAAACATGGCATATAAATGCAGAAAAGAAAAAATAATAAATGAAACCTTTTCAGATCATAAGACAATAAAAACAATGATCAATAAGGTTACATGGAGACCCAAATAAAAAATTAATTGGAAATTAAATAATATGGTACTACAAAATCAGTTAGAGAAGAAATCATAGAAACAATTAATAATTTCATTGAGGAAAATGACAATGGTGAGACAGCCTTTCAAACCTTATGGGATGCAGCCAAAGCAGTACTCAGAGGAAAATTTATATCCTTGAGTTCATATATTAACAAACTAGGGAGGGCAGAGATCAATGAATTGGAAATGCAAATCAAAAAACTTGAAAGCTAACAAATGAGAAATCCCCAGAAGAAAACCAAACTAGAGATCATAGAAATTAAGGGAGAAATTAATAAAATTGAAAGTGATAGAACTATTGTACTAATAAACAAGACTAGAAGCTGGTACTATGAAAAAACAGACAAAATAGATAACGTACTGGTAAATCTAATTAAAAAAAGGAAAGAAGAAAGGCAAATTAACAGCATCAAAGATGAAAACGGGGAACTAACCTCCAATGAAGAGGAAATTAAGGCAATCATTAAAACTACTTTGCCCAACTATATGGCAATAAATATATCAACCTAGGTGATATGGATGAATATTTACAAAAATATAAATTGCCTAGACTAACAGAAGAAGAAATAGAATTCTTAAAAAATCCCATATCAGAAACAGAAATCCAACAGGCCATCAAAGAACTCCCTAAGAAAATATCCCCAGGGCCTGATGGATTCACCAGTGAATTCTATCAAACTTTCACAGAACAGTTAATCCCAATACTATACAAACTATTAGACATAATAAGCAAAGAGGGAGTTCTACCAAATTCCTTTTATGACAAAACATGGTACTGATTCCAAAGCCAGGCAGGTCAAAAACAGAGAAAGAAAACTATAGAACAATTTCCCTAATGAATATAGATGCAAAAATCTTAAATGGGATACTGGCAAAAAGACTCCAACAAATTAACAGGAGTATCATTCACTATGATCAAGTAGGATTTATACTAGGGATTCAGGGCTGGTTCAATATTAGGAAAACCATCCACATAATTGACCACATCAACAAGCAAACCAACAAAAATCACATGATTATTTCAATAGATGCAGAAAAAGTCTTTGATAAAGTACAACACCCATTCCTATTAAAAACACTAGAAAGCATAGGAATAGAAGGGTCATTCCTAAAAATAATAAACAATATATATCTAAAACCATCAACTAACATCATCCGCAATGGGGATAAACTAGACGCATTCCCAATAAGATCAGGAGTGAAACAAGGATGCCCATTATCACCTCTATTATTTAACATTGTACTAGAAACACTAGCAATTAGAGAAGAAAAAGAAATTCAAGGCATCGAAATAGGTAAGGAGGAGACCAAGCTATCTCTCTTTGTGGATGATATGATGGTCTACTTAAGGAATCCTAGAGAATCAACCAAAAAGCTAGTCGAAATAATCAACAACTTTAGTAAAGTTGCAGGATACAAAATAAACCCTCATAAGTCATCAGCATTTCTATATATTTCCAACACAGCTCAGCAGCAAGAACTAGAAAGAGAAATCCCATTCAAAATCACCTTAGACAAAACAAAATACTTAGGAATCTATTTCCCGAGACAAACACAGGAACTTTCTGAACACAACTACAAAACACTCTCCACGCAAATAAAAGCAGACTTGAGCAATTGGAAAAATATTAACTGTTCATGGTAGGATGAGCCAATATGATAAAAATGACCATCCTACCCAAGCTTATTTATCTATTTAGTGCTATACCCATTGAACTTCCAAAATTTTTTTTTAACTGACTTAGAAAAAACCATAGCAAAGTTCATTTGGAAGAACAAAGGGTCAAGGATATCCAGAGAAATAATGAAAAAAAATACAAAAGAAGATGATCTTGCAGTCCCAGATCTCAAACTCTATTTTAAAGCAGTGGTAATCAAAACAATTTGGTACTGGCTAAGAGACAGAAAGAAGAATCAGTGGAATAGACTTGGGGTAAGTGACCCCAGTAAGACAGTATATGACAAACCCATAGAGCCCAGCTTCTGGGACAAAAACTCACTATTTGACAAAAACTTCTGGGAAAACTGGAAGACAGTGTGTGAGAGATTAGTTTTGGATCAACACCTGACACCAAGATAAACTCAGAATGGGTGAATGACTTAAACATAAAGAAGGAAACTATAAGGTATATATATATACCTTCATTTCTTTGGCGTACTGGAGAGTCCTTCCATTCTTCCAAAGGTGATTTTTATGCTCTTTTGAGGTAGCCTATTTCGTTCAGTGCTGGGGAGAGGAATCGAGTTGCGTCTAGATTGCAGCCATGTTTACCCAGAAGTCCTGCCTTTTATTTTCAAGAGATTGATAAGGACATATCACCTCCTCCCCATTGTTTTCCACCTTCAATCTCCCTAATTTATTTACTGTTCCATTCTGCAGTTCTGTCTCACAAAATTATTAATTCACTTGTAGCTGAGATGTATGATTTAGTCCATTGTTCTTCATATCTGTTTCTTCTTCATTTTTTTGAAAGTTGTGTTGGCTCAGTGACCCACTGTAACCAGTGATACTCACCAATCAGTAGTGAGTGAGACTCTGTTGGGGAGAGAAAGGACTGCAAAGTCTTCAGCATTTTAAATTACATGCTTTTTGTCATGTATCCCAAATATATAGATAATCACATACAGCTCACCCAACATCTTTTAATGATGTTGACCTATTCAAACTGTCTTATAAAATGTTCACCCACCTTGAAACTCTGGTGATCTCCATCAATATGTTGCCACCTTTATTCATTTTTATTAAACTCATTTAAATTTTCTTAGTCCTGAGGTTTGCATCATTAATCATGATAAAAGGCATAAAGAAAGAATTTTTCTTTCAACAACTTAATTTTAGTGGATTATAATAATATATTATTATATAATAATAAAATACTCCAGTAAAATTCTGTCTCTGCCTCTCACAAGTAATTTCTCAAAATAGGGCAATTTATTTCAATATTTATTTTTCCTTGGTGGTTATACTTATTTTATATTTCTTATATTTTTATTGTTTGGATTTTTGCAAAAATAATATTTTATTGATACCTTTTTTTTTAAGGAAACTGGTTCCTCAAATGCCACTCTTTCTTGTGTCCATTTTAAATTGATTTTTAAAAGAAATTTATTTTAATTTTTAAAAACTCACCCTTTTTCTAAGAATCAAGATTAAGTATCGATTACAAGACAAAAGAGCAGTAAGGACTAGACAATTGAGGCTAAGTGCAAGGTCACATAATGAGGAAGTGTCTGAGGTTAGATTTGAACCCAGGACATCTCATCTTCTGGTCTGGCTCTCCCTAACTTGCCTTGGCATTGATTTTTAGCCTCACTTTTTAGGATATATCATTAAGATTTGTGAAACAATTGCCTTTGCTTTTTGGAATTGTTATTATCTTCCCTTCTGCAGTTTTGAGGGGAGTCATAATAAGTTGTTGTTATTCTTATTTCTTTTCTTTTATATTTGAAGGTCTTTCTCCAGGGCACTTGTAGAATTTGTTTTTGTCAGTTGGAATTGCAAGTTTAATCATTCTGTTTAAACTTGAGGTATCTTGGGATATGAAGTGGTTAATTTTTTTTTTTTTTTTGTGGAAGTTATCAGTAGATTCATTACATTGGTACTTTATTTTCTATATTCAGACACTGTAAACAGTATTACTTCATTTTTTTGAATTATAACATTCAGAGATTTAAAAATTACTTATAATGCTCTGATAATCATTAGGATGTTTCTGCACATACTACCTTTAAGGTCAGTGGCTTTAACCTATATAAAGTTGTTTCCTTTTTTTTTTTAAACCCTTACCTTCCGCCTTGGAGTCAATACTGTGTATTGGCTCTAAGGCAGAGGAGTGGTAAGGGCTAGGCAATGGGGGTCAAGTGACTTGCCCAGGGTCACACAGCTGGGAAGTGTCTGAGTCCAGATTTGAACCCATGACCTCCCATCTCTAGGCCTGACTCTCAATCCACTGAGCCACCCAGCTGCCCCCAAGTTGTTTCCTTTTAATAATGCTGCCTTTTGCTTTTCTTCTAATTCAAAAAAGTAGGGAAAATCAATTTCATTTCAATATTTTTGTATTCTAAATCTGATATTCTCTTTTCTGGTTCTTGGGAAAATATTATGTAAACAATTTTTCTAGTTTGATAAATGAGGGTTTTTAGAAAATAATTTAAATATCTACATTGAGAGATATGAATTCTTTTTCTCGTTGCTAATTCATTCTCATGGATTTTTTATAAACATTTTTGGGATGTTTTAATTCCATATTCAATTGGATTTCCATGGAGTTCTGTGTTTCATCTGGTATTGTTTTTCCCCAAAATTCTTGATTTCTATGATTGCCTCTGTCATTTTCCTCTTCCCTCAGATTCACACCCTCAGCATTTTCTTCAACTCTCTACTCTTTACTTTACAGCATAAATTAAAGTAGGTGTTTGAGGTAGGCTTTAAACTCAAGTTTTCCTCACTCATGGTATCTAGTATCCACTAGAACTCATATGCTATGTGGATATACAAGTGTATTCTAGTACTGACATACACATACTAGTCATGGGAATGATATAAGACCTCAGTTCCCAATCAGTCCACTATCCTGTGATGCTGTAGTAAGCTCACTGGTGTGCCATTCAATATTTTAAATTTCTTACTTCATTTGATTTCTGTGCCTCTTTTCCCATAAGCAAAATTTTGTCTTTTAAGCTATTATTTTATTTTTGTATGACTTTTATTTCTTTTTCTCACTTTTCTTCCCATTTTTATTTTAACTTTCTTACTTGATTCTTGAATTCCTTTTTGAATTTCTTGAGAGATTGTGACCAATTTCCATTTTTTTTGAAACTTTGGATGTGTTTGCTTGTTTTTCACTTTCTGCTGTTGCTTCTGTGTTTTGCTCTTTTTCTTCATAGAAATTATCCAGAGTCAAGAACTTTTTTGCTGTTGCTTATTCCTTTTGTCACTTGTGGATTGGGGTTCCTGCATGTTGGTGGACATTGCTTTCTTAGCTTCTGTCTCACAGAGCTTTTCCTTGGTAGTATCTTCTTTTCTCTGTCAGAAGCCTGAGTGAGGGCAGGGAGATCTGTGAGTTCCTTTGTGTTATGTGTGCTTTAAAGCATTTTTTGCAGAGGCTATCTTCTCAGCCTTGTTTCTCCATCCTCCACTGCCCAGGATCCATGATCTTCAGCTTCGAGACTAAAGTCTTAATGCTAAGGCCTTGCACAGTCCTCAGGCTAAGTCTGTGGTGCTTTCAGTTATCTCCCAAGAATTTAGCGATTGCCCTGGTCCTCACACTGACTCTGGCATGGTAGTTGGTGTGGGGTAGGGGTGATCAGCTTCTGCTTTGCTCCCTTATAGTGTGGGAATCCCGAAACACTGCCTACCTTAAAGGCTGTGTCCAGTGGGAGAGTCTCTTTACTCATCTGGTTTTTATTTCTGTCCTCTTGAGATGCTTTGTAATGATCAGTTGGAAGAAGATTCAGAAGGCTACTGCTACTATAGCGCCATCTTGGCTCTGCCATTGAATTTCTCAATATTTGAAATTTCTGAGGGATACAATATACTCAGGGTCTATCAGCTAGTGTGAGAACTATTGCTTTGAGGTGGTTCATAGTTTCAGAATTAAATCTGAATACATTTATTTTTTGATGATCTTCTGAAATGTTTGAGATATGTTTTTTGTATACTTTTGTCTATGTAAACAACTTCTTGAATTTTAATTGTAATGTCATATCTTTTTAAAGCTTGAATTTTGCAGTTGCTATGATAAAAGATAAGTATCACATAAAAAGCAATATGGAATAGAAAATTAGACTGATTATATCCAAACTGTTTGTAAGGTTGGAGAAGTTGTGAAGGGACCAAAAATGGAGAATCCTACTAATAAGTATTTAAAAGTAAAAATGTTATTTTTCTTTTATGTGTATTATTTTTTTCCAAATCTCTACCAAGTTATTAGGCATATAAATACTTATTAATTTTAATAGGACGGTTGGGAATTCTTCTTGGTCTGAGTGTGCCATAAATAATTACTGAGACACTAAAGATGTCATAAAGTGAAGTAATTCTGCTATAATCACCGAGGAGAAAGAGAAAGTTGGAGAGATACTCTTGTTTAGCTGAAAGTAGGGTTCATGAAAGATATAATATTTGAAACTGGGTCAGGAAGGATGAATAGGAATTTGATTGAAAAGGACTGTAGAATTTTAGAGATGGAATTCTATGGCCAGCCATGGATATAGAGCTTTGCCTTTATCTTTTTTCCATGTTTTTATGCTTATTTTGCTCAGTCTCCTTTACTAGAGTTTCCATGTCTCATCCCAACATATGAGTGTAGGCTTTGTACCTGGACTTTCTTCACCCTTTATATTTTACCCTAAGTTTGGGTCATTACATTACCAGGAAAAAGAAGCACAGAATGAAATTATGATCCAAGAATTAAATAGAAAAGCCTTGAACAATGTAAAATAATACTATTTTCCTTGATGATATTATATATCTCAAATCTGCATGGAAAATAGTTGAATATATATAATTGTTTTCTCTACACATTGAAAAATCATTCTTCTTGATTTTGTTTAAATGTGAATGTATAAGAAATTCATTCTTTTCCAACTTTTAGAATATCTATTTGGATATGCTAAATGTATATACATTGTGCTTTGTCTCCCTTCTGAGAGCACTGAGTCACATTTTATATGTTGCACAATAAGCAGAAACTGAAAAAATAATAATGTACTGGTAAGAATACAATTATCTTCCTGGGTACAATTTGCAATATCCCTGTAGAGATAAACAACAGAGCAAAGATGGGAATTGTTATTGAAGTTTGGACTGAACACCTGGTTGTATAGTACACATTCCTTCCAGGAAAAATAAAAGGACATACTGAATGGTCCTCTTCCACCAATGACTAAGTTAAAATCCATGCTCATTTGGTTTCATTTATTCATTAAAAGATATTTAATGTTTACCATGCTGTCATAGGTGCTGGAGCAGATATAAAGCTATAGAAGACAGTCCTTGTCATTCAAGGAAGACATGTAGATAAACAAATTAAAAAGGCCAAGCAATATGCACTTAGTGCTAAATAAACAGTAAAAACAATATATGATAAAGAAAGGATCATGGAAGCATAAAATGGACATGTTTCACATAAATGGAAAGGAGAAGGAAGGACATTCCTGGTATTAGGAGAAGGAGAAGGGTCAATGTGTATGCTGCTTTCTGTGGACATTAGAAGATTTAAGTAGAAGGGACAGCTGTGTAGCTCAGTGGATTGAGAGCCAGGCCTAGAGATGGGAGGTCCCCGGTTCAAATCTGGCTTCAGACCCTTTCCAGCTGTGTGACCCTGGGCAAGTCACTTAACCCCCTTTGCCTAACCCTTATCACTTTTCTGCCTTGGAATCAATTGGTTCCAAGATAGAAGGTAAGGGTTTAAAAAAAAAAAAGATATAAGTAGAGTAGTAGCAGATTAGATAGAGAAATAGTGTGGGGGGAAATGACTTGAGTGTATGGCCTAATATAATGGAAAACAATGCCTAGAATTTAGGATGTCTGTTTTTGTAAATTGCTAGGCCAGTGACCTTGAGCAAATCATACAACTTCTTTAGGAATGAATTTGTTAGATGGAAGGGTTAGACTAAATAGTTGCTAAGATATCAATTTCTGAATTTCTTTTATTCCAAACAGGATAACCAAAATTATTATTTCTATTTTCAAGGACCATAATTCCAGGTTTCTACCCAAACTCCTATGTATGTAGTGGTTTATTTATTTAAAACTCTTACCTTCTGTCAGAATCAATATTGAGTATCATTTCCAAGGCAGAAGAATAGTATGGACTAGGCAAATAGTGTTAAGCAACTTTCCCAGGGTCACACAGCTAGAAGTGTCTGAGGTCATATTTGAACCCAGAACTTCCTATTTTTAGGTCTGGCTCTCTTTTCACTGAGAAACCTCATTGTCCCTATTTTGTGTATATATTATTTTTATTTCTACACATATCACTCTGCCCTTCTGTCCATTAATTCATCTGTTATAACAAAGAATAAAAATAAAGACATTCTTAGGAAATAATGCAGAGTGAAGTGAGCAGAATTTATACCACGTTATCAATCTTATAAAAATGCATAATTCTGAAACCTAAGAATTCTGAACAATGCATTGATCAACCATGTACCAGAAGACTTTTGATGAAGAATGCTGTCTATCTCATGACATTGTGCAGAATAAGATACATTTTTTTCACAAGTCTTATATAGAAATGTGTTTTTCTTTACTCTGATTATTTGTTTCAAAGGCAAAGATTTGTTTTCAAGTCTACACGTCGAGGGGGAGGTGGGATGGGAAGTGAAAGAAAAAACTAGTCAGTTCATTGAAAGAAAAGAGAGATGGCATCTTTGTGTTTTGCATCTCCTTTCTTGTCAAGAGAAAGTTTTCCATTTTTTACTGTTGAAAATTTTAATTCATGATTTTAGAAATAGACTATTGACTATGTCTTCAAAAAGATTTCTTCTATGGCTATACTTTCTAGGGTTTGTATCAAGCACCAAAATTTTTAAAGGACTTTTTCTGTATTTCACTATTGTTAAAATAAAAATCTATACCATAAATATGAATGGCCTTTTAATGATTAACATGATAAACTTTAAAACATATTTGGATAGGTCTTTCCCCTTTCCCAGTCCCTAAGTTTATTCCTTTCATGGTTTGCTTAATATCTTTGAGAAAAGCTTGTTTAAGATATCCATTTCTTATATTGTTAATTTGGATATATTATACTTTTGTAGATAATCGGTCATTTACTTAAAATTCTGACTTTTAGAGTACTTTCTGATAAATTACTTTATCTATATTTTCTGTATTTCATTTCCACTGGTGATTATAAGTTGCATTTCTATACTCATGATATTTATACATAGCATTTTTTCTTTTCTAGGTAGTTTCCTTATTTCCTCCCATTTTATTTTCACTCACACAGCAAATTTATCTGTGACACCCTCCTCAATACCACACCCTGGCTCAGACATCCCTCCCCCCCACCTTCTGTGACCCAGTTCTGTTCTCTCTCCAATGCTTATTTTTATCATTCTCATTTTAATTGATTTATAAATCCTTGGTCCAGATGTGGTTATGATTGGTAACTTTTTGTCACCTTCCCATTATGATCTGTTTAGTTGATCTTCAATAGCCATACACCAATTTTAAGGAGTCCTAAATGTCTACCTCTCCCTTTCTTTCCATTTCAGTTTTTTGATCACCTACTGCTTGCCTCTCTTTTATTCTTCAGAGATTCTTAGAAAGATGGAATTCCCCAAAGATAATAATCTTTCCTAATCCTTTTAAAGATGAAATTACTAGATACTCATCTAGAATTTTATAGATATTCAAACGTTTTTACTCAGATATATTTTATCTTCTTTTTTTATTTTTAAAGACTTTGCCCAACTTCACTTTGATAGATTGGCATTCAAATAATTTATGCCTTCTTTATTATTTTGAGTGGGATTGTCTTTTTTATTTGCTCTTGGATTTTATCATATATAAATCCTGTTAATTTATATTTTTTAACCTATAACATTTCTGAATCAATGAATGTTTCTATGTGATATCTTTTCTCATTCCCTAGGATTTTTTAAATAATTTATCATGTGATCAGTATGTAGGAATAGATCTTTCTCCTCTTTACCTTTGACTTTAATTTCTTTTTCATAGTTTAAGAACAATATAATATTTAATTTAATTATATTTATTTAGAAAGCTTCTAAGCTATCTCCATAGCAAATGATGTTTACTTCTTCTTTTTTAGATTTTTTTTGTGAGATTAAGAAAATATGCCATAATGCCTGTGCTTTGTAGGATGTTTAGAGTAAGTGGGTATTGTACTTCATCAGAGATTATTTTTTCTCTTTTAAATCATTTTGGAATTTCCAATACCTTTATTCTCTTGAGAATTCACAGGATTATGGATTTCATCAAGTGTTGGTTCAAATTCTCTGCCTTTCAAGATTTATTTAGAGGCATTTGTAATCTTTTGAATATTTTGCTATTCATCTCCCTTCTAATTTTAGTATTTTCTGTGTAGTTCTATCTGTATAGAACTTTAAACTAAATTTTTTCTTTTTCAAATTTTTTATTATTCCTCCCCATACTTTTCTCCCTCTTGCTCACTTTTTAAATCTTTCCTTTCTGATGGGATTGCCACTGTGGTTGTGCTACAAGATGGTTTCAACCTACTACCATATTTTTTGAGGGATAATACTGCTTATCTGGCTTTCAGTCCCTTTTCCTGCAGGTTCCTTACCCTAGGTACCATATTTCTTTTAGTTAATTTGAAAGCGTATTTGCTTTTTCAGGGTGTGCAAAGGTGACTGTTGGGCAGACTTTCTTTTGCCTTGTTTTCCCCTAACATAAGGGTTATCACAGATGACAGGAAACAAAATCCCTCTGCCACATTCTTTCCTCTTTACCTCATTTCCTATGTTAAATGTGGTGAGGATATTTGTAGGGCGTACTGGTAGACTCTGTAACAGAAAGGAAGTACTGTAACCGTGAAAATGTGGTTTGCCAAGATTGTGAATTGCCAAAACTGTAAAGGTTTAGTCCAAACTGTAAAGATAATTTTTAGTGTCTTGATTTAAAATCTAAAATTAAGTGGTCATCATGGGAAAATTCCCAAATATGAAAATAACCAAGTCAGCTGGGTTTTATGGATATTTTAATTAATATAAATGCAGGAATTAAGGGAAGGAGAAAGAGAGAGAGAGAAAGAGAAAATAGTAGAAAGGGCCTAGGCCAAATGGCCTAGGCCTGAGCCTAAAGGGGAGCGAGTCAGTCTTTATCACTAACCACAAGATCGTCTTCAAGCAAGCTCCAAACCTCCGAACTCCAACTCCAACTAACTTCCAATCCAAAAACTACATTACCTGAACTGCCTTCTCCTTTTAAAGAAATTTTCTCTTATGTCACCTCCCCTAAATTTTCACATCTATCAATCACAGTAGTTGCTTTTTCCCAGGACTGCCCATTCTTAGTTCTCATCTTCTTTTGTTCTCACCTTCTCTGGTTAGATTAAATCCTCTGAGTACTTCACACCTCTTTTGTTAAGCTTGCCTTTTGTAAGTTGCTTGACCTTTTAGATACTAATTTAACCTTTATAGGTACTGAGCACCTTTTTGTATTAGATCTAAAAATAGATCTAGCTTAAGGTTGTAGCTTCACTATAAGTATGAGTCAGGGACTTTTCATTGTTCAATCAGGAGTTTTCAACTTTCTCTTCCCCTAAGCACTGTCTGAGTAGGGTGGAGTAATTTTTAAAAGTTCTCAATACATTCCTGACCAAGTACCTCCATTGTTAAAAATGGGGACTAGCTTAATCAAATCTTCTGAAGTAGAGTCTGAGCAGTTTTAAGATTTACAGTACCTGAATGGGTTCCAAAGAATCTGTGATTTAGACTGCAGGCATTTAAAGATTAGAATTCTCCACTGTTAATTCATAAGACTTTATTGGAATTCTTATTTTTGTCCTTTTTAGTCACCTTCAATGTGTCTAGTTCATACTTTTTGGGGGGGATTTCATATGGATAGGAGAAAATATCTAGTCTTACATTTTGTTCATCATGTGATAAAGAACTAAAAATTACAATATTCAACCCCAAATTGGATAATTGGATATGTGGAGTGAATATAAGTGGTGAATTAAGCATGATACTAAGTGTGTACCTGAGTTACTAGGAGAATTATGGTACCCTTAGTAGTAACAGGAAATTTTAGAAATTGAAAAAGAAAGATAATGAGTTCTGTTTTGGACATATGGAGTTTAAGCTGCAGAACATCAAGTTAAAGAAGAATGAAATGCAATTGGTGATTCTGGATTAGAGCTCAGAGGAAATCTATAAATCTAAAATTCTTTGGCATTGTGGAAAGGAAAGTAGACTAACAGTTGGTGGGGGAAGGGGCAACAGTCCTTATCAGACCCCTGCTGCTTCCTCTTAGCAGGGGTCATCTCTCTCCTTTGCTTCACCAAGTAATATTTCCTCTCTCCCCTCAACTCCTCCATACCCTACTACAGACCTCACATTATCCCCAGTTTTTTCTATCCTCCCCATCTCTCTCATTAAATATTACAGCATATACGTGATAAATGAGCTCATGGGAGCTCATGAGATTACCAAAAAAGATAATATATATAGAGAGAAAGGGCCCAGGACAGATCTATGAGGGACATCAAAAGTTAGTGTACATAACCTATATTATGATCCAACAAAGGAGAATGAGGAGTAGAAAGACAGAAGGAATATCAAGAGAAAACAGTGTCATTAAAACCTACAGAGAAGAAAATATCCAGGAAGAGATGATGACCAAGTATCAAAGACTGAAGGGAAGTCAAGAAATATAAGGATTGAAAAGAAGTCCATTAGATTTAACAATGAAAAAATCATTGGGTAACTCTAGAGAAAGTTTTAATTGAACAATGAAATTAGAGGTCCAGTGGTAGAAAAGAGTGAGAGGAAAAGGAATGGAGACAATAGGTATATATAGCTTTATCAAAAAATTTAGGGGAGATGAGGAGGAGAGATATTAGATGAGAGTAAGAAGAAACAAATAGGTGAAAATATAAATAGATGAGGAGTTCAGTGGGGGGGCAATGTTTATAGTCAGAAAGGAAGGAATTAGTAGATAGTAAGATATGGAATTTTAGAAAGAATATGAGGAATGATAGAGGTGGCAAAATGCTGGAGAATATGGAATGGAATGTATTTAAACTAGAGCGTTTACCTTGACAAGGGTTAGGGTTAAGGTTAGGGTTAGGGTTAGTGAAGGAGCAAATTTGAATAATTGGAGGTGAGGGGAAAAGAAGAGGGAACTCATGGTATATGACTACATTAAAAAAAATGAAATATGAGGTGAAGTTCTCAGAAGAGAGGGTAACAATACACGATCGGAGATTAGACAAAGAGCTACAAGTTTTAGAATACTTGCTGTGGTGATTATAATCATTAAAGAGGCATAGAAGTTTCATCTTGCTTCAATGAAGGTCTAGTTGAAATTCTTTAACATAAATGTGGGTTGATCCAATCAGTACAGTTTTGTGGTTTTCTCCAGTGCCATTCAGTGGTATATGAAAAGAAGCAAAGGCAAAAAAATGGGAGTACTACAGACTTGGAGGTAGCAAGGTGTGATCAGCAACAAACAAACAAAAGGATAAGAGGTGGAAGAAATGGAAGTCCACAGGAAGGGTGATGAACAAGATTAGTGTTCATAAGGAATACATGTAGATATAAATATATATGTGCATGCAACAAATATATATCTATTCATACATATGCATATATGTGATTACACACATGTTTATGTGGAACTAGATGGTATAGTGGATAGAGGATCTAGAGAGATAGGAAGACCTAACTCCTGTCAAATCTGGACTCAGATACCATGGGCAAGTTGCTTAACCCTGTTTACCTCAGTTTCAAGATCTGTAAAATGAGCTGGAGAAGGAAATGGGAATCCACTCCAGTGTCTTTGCCAAGTAATCTCCAAATGAACACAAGCAGAGTTGGTTATAACTGAAATGACTGAACAAAAACAATACATTTTATGTGTGTAAATATGTACACACAAGCAGACCCAGAAACATTTATTGTTATACATGTGTACATATGTAAGTGTGCACATATATACCTGTATACCTATATACATGCATGTATATATGGACAAGAAACTAAAGGTGGCATAGATTGTCTGTTTCTCATTGTGCCTTTCAAAGACAAAAAACACAGAAGAGAAGAATTAATTTCAGAAAAGAGCAGACAGTTTAGAAAATGGTTTCTGGGATTGGACTTTGAACTTTTGGATAAAGTTTTAAAATACAGAAATTTCAAATTCCTGGCTAGAGATGGAAAATAACTATCAAAAACTAATAAGCAATATGACTACTGTCATGAAGAAAACTGAAGTTTGCATGCCAGTACCGTTTTTTACAGAAGATGAAGAGCTATAGATCATCTTCTAAGGACTTAATAAGGTACTTTCTTGGAAAATATGAGATTTCTAGAAAGATTGTTGAATAAAAGGTTACCTTATTCTTTTGTATGCATGTATAAAAGAAGCAAATAAAATAAAATTAGAACAATTAAAAGAGGTAAAGGAAAAAATTTCCAAAAAGTCACCCCAAAAAACTTTGGCAAAAAGACTGAAACATCATAGAAAATTGTGGATGGGACTTGAGTTTTGAGATTTGGTAGATTGGTTCAGCCAAAGGTTCATGCTTGTTTTCCCTTGTCTGCTCTCTTATTATTCACATAAAATCTCTCTCAGACTCCTGATTTTAAAACCTAGATTTACATCAATCAAATACTGTTTTGAGAAAAATTTTAATTTGTCAAAGTTTCTTCACTAACTCATCTTATTTCTTATAATTACTTGTTGTATTCTCACACAAAATTGAACATCAACTATTATAAATAGAAGATCTGTTTGAACCCCCATCTCATTATTTTCTGTGTGACTTTGTAAAAGTCATTTGGACCTCCATTTCCTCATCTATAAAATGATGAGGATAGACAAAGTGGTTTCTTAAAGTCAATTACAGTTCTAAATCTTATAGCCTGGGATATTTAATACAAAGTCACAATACTAAATTTTTTGAGAAATCAGTATTTTTAGATTTTTCCCTTTTTACTAATATCTATGAAAGTGTTATTTTAAGAACAATCATAGAATTTCAAAATAGAAAGACAACTCTGACAATATCTGTATCAACATTTGTGCCTAAAAGATTAAAAAATTAAATAATCAACAAGTAATTATTAATAAATGATAGGTACTATGCTAGCAACTGAGATACAAGTATAAAGGATGTAGTGATCTGCAATTCACAATTAACTGACCAACACAGAAAGATAAAGAACAATTTAGGTCTTTTTTCAGGGTGAGTTAAAGTTATAAAATATTTGTTATGATCCCAAGTTGTTAAATTTTTAAAATTTCCCCAGCATAAGATGACAAGAATGTATTTATTTGAAATTTCAGAACTGAACTCTTGAAAGCCACTTATTTACTTGCCAACTCTATTGGTCACACCCTTGGGGAGATGACCAAAGCTGAGTTACATAATTTTGGCTGTCTGAAAGAGAAACCAATTTTGCCTCCCCCTCCCAGTTTCCTGCTCACCCAAGCAGTGGGCAATGGGAGGGGAGGGAATGGAAATTCTCACTGAGAAGGGAATAAGTTAGAGCTGTAGCATGGGGGTCCAAACCAGAAGCATGAACATAATACATTCCTTTCAACCCCCAAGGAGTCCAATCAGTTCAAAGATTATTTCAACTCTCCCATTCCACTAAGATTACAATCCATTTCTTCCTTAACCTTGCTTGCCAGATAAATTAACTATGATCACAGATATAGAAAAGCAAATGTCAATTACTCTGAAAACTGAAATGCAGAGAGAGGGTAAAGTTTTATATTATTCTTTTTCTGATTTTTAATCATTAAAAAATCCAGAACACTTAAAAAATTTTCTCTATAAGAGACCTATCCAGATAATATATTTCCAAAATGGTTTGGGCTTAAATCCCTTGATAGGGCAAAAGCCTCTATAAAATCATCAGAAATGCTTGTGCATGAGCTCAGCATACTCAATTTAAAAAGAACAGAAGTCTCATGGGACAGACATTGCTATAGATGGATAAAGAGGCCAGAATAGTGAATCAGAGATGGAGAGAAATGGAAAATAATGACAGACATGTAATGGCAGGGGTGAAAGAGTGAACTGACTGAAGGGCAAGGTGACTAGAGACTAGAAAAGGAACTTCATGGTGAAGAATTGTGATGAGTGTATAAAGATTACTAGGAGTGAAGTTTTGGTAGTCTGTTATAACACATGCTGAGGGGAAATTCTGGAGAAAGAAATGTTGAGATGCCAACACAATTTCTCTGAGTAGTTTCTAATGATCCCTTGAATACCAAAAGTCTTATTATCTCAAGTTTTTAAGCTAATGACTCAGAAAAATTAATTAAGAATTAATATTAGTGATACTCAGAGAAAGATGAGGAAGGCTATACCTCTGGTAACACTAGCTAAGAATATTTGATACTTGATGCAATTACTTCTTATTTATCTAACTAAAATACTCATTAACAATAAGAACCAATGTTGGGCCAAGAGGGTTTGGGAAGCTCATCTTCTCCTTAACCAATAAGAGAACCCTTTTAACTCTGCATTCATGTTTGTAGACCATTTTCTGTCTAGGAAATCCTAGTCATTAAAAAGAAGAGTAAGAAGAGGGAGCAGTAAAAGGATGGCTCAGTGGATTGATAGCCAGACCTAGAGATGGGAGGTCCTGGGTTCAAATCTGGCCTAGCTGTGTGACCCTGGGCAAGTCACTTAATTCCCATTGCCTAGCCTTTACTGCTCTTCTGCCTTGGAACCAATACACAGTATTGATTCTAAGACTGAAAGTAAGGGTTTAAAAACAAAACAGAAGAAGAATAAGAAACCTATATTCTTTCCCCCCATTTTTTATTTAAAATGTTTTCCCATGATTCCATGATTCATAATTCTTTCCCTATCCCCTGGCTCTTTCCTCCCCCATCCCAGAGCTAACAAGCAGTTCCACTGGGTTATACATGTATCATTGTTCAAAGCCTATTTCCATGTTATTCATATTTGCAGTAGAGTGATCTTTTAACATCAAAATCCTAATAATATCCCTATCAAACTATATCAATTATATGTTTTTCTTCTTATTTCTGTTTCCACAGTTCTTTCTCTGGATACGGATAGCATTCTTTCTCATAAGATTCTCTAGATTGTTCTTGGTCATTGCATTGCTGAGAGTAGAAAAGTCTATAACATTCGATTGTGCCACAGTGTGTCAGTCTCTGTGTATAATGTTCTCCTGGTTCGGCTCCTTTCACTCTGCATCAGTTCCTGGAGGTCATTTCAGTTCACATGGAATCACTCCAGTTCATCATTCCTTTCAGCACAAGAATATTCCATTCCCATCAAAAACCACAATTTATTCAGGCATTCCCCAATCGATGGACACCCCCCCCCATTTTCCAATTTTTTGCCACCACAAAGAGCGTGGCTAGAAATATTTTTGTACAAGACTTTTTCCTTATTATCTCTTTGAGGTACAAACCCAGAAGTGGTATGGCTGGGTCAAAAGATAGACCTTATTTTAAAGCCCTTTGTGCATAGTTCCAAATTGCCATCCAAATTGCCAGAATGGTTGGACAAATTCACCATTCTACCAGAAGTGTATCAGTGTCCCAATTTTGACACATCCTCTCCAAGATTTATTACTTCCCTTTGCTGCCATATTGGCCAGTCTGATAGGTATAAGGTGTTACCTCAGAGGTGTTTTTATTTGCATTTCTCTAATCAGGAGGGATTTAGAACACTTTTGCATGTGCTTATTGATAGTTCTGATTTCTTCATGTGAAAACTGCCTATTTGTGTTCCTTAACCATTTGTTGATTGGGATTCCCCATTTGGCTTGATTCTTTGTAAATTTTACTTAGTTCTTTATATATTTGGGAATTAAACCTTTGTCAGAGAGTTTTGTCATAAATTTTTTTCTCCCCGTTTGTTGATTTCCTTCTAATTTTGGTTGCATTGTTTTTATTTGTAACTTTTTAATTTTTAAAAATTTTTTGTTATAATAAAAGTAATTTATTTTACATTTTGCAATATTCTCTATCTCTTGCTAGGTCTTGAAATAAACGAGTTACTTGACCTCCATTGATGGCATATTAGTCAAGTGCTCTATTCTGTACATATCAGGCTATAGGCCGGTCAGTCAGGTCTACTAACCCAACTGACAGGAACCACAATCTCACTGCATTCTTTATGAGAAGTATTTGGGTTTATTAAAATATTTCAAACAGGGAAAGGAAGGAGGGCAGAGACTAAGTTTGCCTAACTCTAGTTCACCAAATTTCCTCCCTCCAAACCCAAGAGATCCCTGTGGATCTATTCTGTTCTTGCTACTAACTTATAAACTACACTCTCTGTCTGTTACCCCAAATTCCCTCTCTATCTTTCTAACCTTCTGACCCTCCAAATATTTATGGTGGATGAGAAATAGTTCAGTAGGAGTAGATATGGGTGAGGTAATAGATGAATTTGCCCTGGAAAACTTCAGCCAAATATAGCTTCAACCACACCTCCAGGCAGACAGGTCTTTTGGTTCGGGTTGACTTTTCTCAGCAGGACAAAATCTCTGAGTCAACTGGAACACAGGAACTGGTTGATATATAAAGGTTGATAGGCACAGGAAAATACAAATGAGTAGGATAAATATTTCCAGTATGAACTGGATGATGGAGAAACCTCAGTATCTGGGAAAATGGCTTTTTCCCCAGAAACAACAGGTCCTCCATGATAGGAAGTACTCCCTCCAGCCTCTCAGTGAGAAAGGAATACTCCCCTCAACTGTCATTCGCAGTCTCCCTTAAATCCTTTTCCCACACTCCATGGAATCTTTCCCCTGCCTTTCTATTTCTTCAGTCTTAAATTCCTTCCTTTTCCATAGATGTGACAGATATACTATTCTATGTTTCCTAATTCATTTATAATTTCACTCTTTATATTTAAGTCATTTATCCATTTTGAATTTATCTTGGAATAAGGTATAAGATGTTGATATAAATCTAATTTTTCCCATGCTGTTTTCCAATTTTCCCAGTAGTTTTTGTCAAATACTGAGTACTTGTCCCAGGAGCTGGGGGCTTTGGGTTTATCAAAACTCTCTTGCTACTATCATTTACACCCAGTTTATTCCATTGATCCATGATCTTAGCTAGAATCATATAGTTTTGGTGACTACTGTTTTATAGTACAGTTTAAGATCTGGTACTGCTAGGCCCCCATTCTTAATTTTTTTCATTATTTCCTTTGATATTCTATTTTTTTTGTTTATTTATTTAATTAATTAATTTTGAATTTTTTTCCATAGTTACATGAATCATGTTCTTTCGCTCCTCTTTTTACGACCCCTCCCATAGCCAACAAGCAATTCAACCAGTTTTTACATATGTTATTGATCAAGGCCTATTTCCATATTATTAGTATTTGCACTAGGGTGATCATTTAGAGCCTATGCCCCCAATAATATCCCCCTCCAACCATGTGATCAAGCAGTTGTTTTTCTTCTGTACTTCTACTCCCACAGTTCTTTCTCTACACATGGAGAGCATTCTTTCTCATAAGTCCCTCAGAATTGTCCTGGACTATTGCATTGCTGCTCGTAGAGAAGTCTATTACATTCGATTGTGCCACAGTGTATCAGTCTCTGTGTACAATGTTCTCCTGGTTCTGCTCCTTTCACTCTGCATCAATTCCTGGAGGTCTTTCCAGTTCACATGGAATTCCTCCAGTTCATTATAACTTTCAACACAATAGTATTTCATCACCAATAGATACACAATTTGTTCAGCCATTCACCAATCAAAGGGCATCCCCTCATTTTCGAATTCTTTGCTACCACAAAGAACACAGCTATGAATATTCTTGTACAAATCTTTTTCCTTTTGATCTCTTTAGCGTATAAAATCAATATTGGTATGGCTGGATTAAAGAGCAGGTAAGTCTTTTAATGCCCTTTGGGTATAGTTCCAAATTGCCCTCCAGAATGGTTGGATCAATTTACAACTTCACCACCAGTACATTAATTTTCCAGCCACATCCCCTCCAACATGTATCATTTTCCTTTGCTATCATACTAGCCAATTAGCTAGGTGTAAGGTTGTATCATAGAGTTGTTTTGATTTGTATTTCTCTGATTATGAGAGATTTAGAACACTTTTTTGCATGTGCTTATTGATAGTTTTGATTTCTTTATCTGAAAATTGCCTATTCATGTCCCTTGCCCATCTATCAATTGGGGAATAGCTTAGTTTTTTTTTTTTGTAAAATTGATTTAGCTCCTCATAAATTTGAGTAATTTGACCTTTGTCAGATGTTTTTGTTATAAAGATTTTCCCCCAATTTGTTGCTTCCCTTCTAATTTTGGTTGCATTGGTTTTGTTTTTACAAAACTTTTTAAATTTAAAGTAATCAAAATTATTTATTTTATATTTTGTAATATTCTCTATCTCTTGTTTTGTCTTAAAATCTTTCCTTTCCCATAGATATGACAGGTAAACTATTCTATGTTCACCTAATTTACTTATAGTTTCCTTCTTTATATTTAAGTCATTCAACCATTCTGAATTTATCTTGGTGAAGGGTATAAGATATTCATCTAAACCTCTCCCATACTGTTTTCCAGTTTTCCCAGCAGTTTTTGTCAAAGAGTGAGTTCTTGTCCCAAAAGCTGGGATCTTTGGGTTTATCGAACACTAGATTACTAAAGTCATTTACCTGAAGTCCATTTCACTGATCCTCCCTTCTGTCTCTTAGCCAGTACCATATTATTTTGATGACCACTGCTTTATAGTACAGTTTAAGATTTGGAACTGCTAGACTCCCATCCTTCACATTTTTTAAAATTATTTATCTTAATATTCTTGATCTTTTGTTCTTCCAAATGAGGTTTGTTATAATTTTTTTCTAATTCTATAAAAAGGTTGTTTGGAAGGATTGTCATTTTTATTAGATTAGTTCATCCTACCCATAAGAAATTAGTGTTTTTCCAATTATTCTGATCTAGTTTTAATTGTGTTGAAAGCATTTTGTATTGTGTTCATATAATTTCTATGATTGTCTTGGCAGATAGATTACTAAATGTTTTATGTTGTCTAGAGTGATTTTAGGTGGAGTTTCTCCTGCTGATGAGTTTTTTTGGAAATATTTAGAAATACTGAAGATTCATATGGTTTAGCTTGTACTCTGCAAGTTTTTAAACGTTTTTAATTATTTCTATTTGCCTTCCTTTTAGTTGATTTTCTAAATTTCTTTAAGTATATCATCATATCATCTGCAAAGAGTAATAGTTTTGTTTCCTCTTTGCCTACTTTAATTCCTTCAATTTCTTTTTATTCTCTAATTGCTATTGCTAGCATTTCTAGAACAAAATTAAATAGAGGTGATAGTGGGCATTCTTTCTTCACTCCTGATCTTATTGGGATGGCGTCTAACTTGTCCCATTGCAGATGATACTTGCTGACGATTTTAAATAAATACTAATTATTTTGAGGAATGGCCCTTCTATTCCTATACTTTCTAGTGTTCTCAATGGGAATGGGTGTTGTATTTTGTCAAAGGTTTTTCCTGCATCTCTTAATATAATCATGTGATTTCTGTTGGTTTGATTATTGATATGGTCAATTATGTGGATGGTTTTCCTAATAATAAATCATCCTTGCATTATTGGTATGAATCCCACCTGATCAAAGTGAATAACCCTTCTGATCACTTGCTGGAATCTTTTTGCTAGTATTCTATTTAAGATTTTTGTATCTATGTTCATTAAGGAGATTGGTCTGTAATTTTCTTTCTCTGTTTTTGGTCTGCCTGGTTTGGAATCTGTACCATATTCGTGTCATAAGATGAATTTGGTAAAACTCCTTTGCTTATTTTTTCAAATAATTTGTATATTATTGGGATTAGTTGGCCCTGAGAAACATTCTTGAAGTCAGTGTCCTTTTATATCCTGGAGCACTAGGAAAAATAGTTTATAGCTATTCTCTCTAAAAAATATTCATACTTACTATATAATAAAACAGATATAATATAACTATTTCTTCTATAGACAGACATCAAATAGGTAGTATGCATGTAGTGACATGATTGTTATACTCTTTCAACAGAATAAGTCTGAAAATGTTCAAACAGAAGCCTTTTGTGGGAGTGCTGAATCAGCAGTTTACCTTTGAATCATCTAAACAATACCATTCATTTCCATGTCATTTGTCAATTCAAACCAAGGCTGAGTTACTCTTGTTCCTTGTAGTCATCCTCTCTGATGCAAAAATTCCTCTAGCAATCAGCTGTCACTAAGGTCCCCAAGAACTCTGACTTCTGAAATCCATGAGACTTTTCCCAAGATTGATAATGTCCATCTCAGAAATGCAAAACAGGCAAATCCAAGGGACTCATGATGAAAAAGAATATTCTCTACCATAGAAGGAGCAGATGAAGTATAAATACAAATGGAAACATACCATTTTTCAGTTTATTTCCTCCATGAATTTTTCCTGGGTAATATATGTCTTATTTCACAACATGATTAACAGGGAAATATGTATTATATGATAATATATGTACAACTTATATTACCTGCTTTCTTGGAGATGGGGAAAATGGGAAGGGATAGAAAAAATTAAAATACAAGTAGAAAAGGAAGACATGGGTTTCAAAGTCAGACTCAGTTGACCTAGAAGAGACCCTACTTTAGCAACCATTATTTCAGAGCTTCAATAATGCCAGTCATGTATCTCTCAGTGGAAAGTTCACTGGGAAGGTTCTAAGATTCTTGGTAACTGGGCAAACAGGAAGAGAGAAACAGTTTAGTCTCCAACTGAACTATCACTCCTCCTGGAGTTCAATATAGTTTGATGCAACTTTGATACAACTGCCCTTTCTGTAATCATGGGGAACCACTTACAGTTTTTTAGGTCACCCAAAATGGAAAAGTCATTCAGCTCTGAACTATATTATTCATCAAAATTGTATAAATAGTCAGCTTAAGGGGTGTTCTCTAATCATAGTAGAAAAGGTGAATACTTACATATATGCAAACAGATCCTTGATACCATTGATTTGGAAGATCCCTCCAGTAATGTCTATCATAATTAAGCCATATCTACCTGTCTTGTGTATCTCTTTTCCATGTTCTTCCATAACTTCTCTACAAGGGTTCCACTCAACATGCTGGAAACTTTCCTTGCTTTCTCTTGAAATCCAAAGAATGGCAATAGATCACTTCTTATTCATATGCTATCTACAATCAATGTGATCTATGATTAATTTTTCTTGCTGTCATTCATTTTCTCAATGACATCTTGAAAGGCAGAACAAACGATTAGTGAAAGAATGCTACATTTAGTCAAATAACCTGAGTTCAGATCTTGGCATTGTCACTTAATGCATGTGAACTGTAGCAAGTCACTTACCTTTTTTCAGTTTCAGATCCTCATGTGTAAAATGAGGTGGTCAGAATGAAGGTTTTTCAAGGTGTATTAGAGTTTTAGATCTATAATCCTATTATCTTTTATTTTTCTTTCAAGTTTCCCATTGATTACATGTTGCAGTATTGACAATACTATATAACCATAGTAATCTGGTTATATGTTGCTTGCTAACAATTGACTTTCTCCTCCCTATTACTCTCTATTTGATGTCCATTTTTAATTTCTTGTAAATTGTTGTATTCCACATCTTGCAACCATACAATACTGGAAGAATGTCAGTATTTTTTAAATGTCTTTTTTTCCTCCATGGGAAACTTCAGTTCATTAGAGGAATTTTTATATTTCCCAAAGATAATTCAACTTGTTCTGCTCATCTTGTTCGATTCAGGCTCAATTCATTGTTCATTAATACAGTCTTTTTTTTTTTTAGATTTAAATAGTGATGAGAAAAATACTCAAGTTGTCCATCTTACTGTGTGTCATAATCTGGGGATGAGACATTGTTCACACATTTGGTCTTTTTTGTGCAGATGGTTGAAACAAAGGCTTTTTGGTTGCAGTAAGTATCTGCAGATTTCTTAAAAGAAGCTCTGAAATTTTCTAGGGCTTGATGCCATTTTCCATTGGGAACATTTGGAGTATTTTATGATGCACAAGTCATACTTCATCTATATGAACTCTACTGGCTCTCCTCCAGGACCAATCATAATGATTAACACTTTTGACTAGCATGTATCACCTTGTCTTATGCCTCTGAAATGTTTGGATAGGGTTTTTGTTGTTGTTACATCTTTCAAGAAATCTTGAATGCACCCAGGAAATAACCCAAATACTTAAATTTCAAAAAGAAATTAAGAAAAAATGAAAACTAGGGCAGGTAATGCAGGAAAAATTTAAGTGAATAACAGCATTCTGGAACTTTAGGGTCAATAATACTAAGATTCAGAGTGAACTGAGACTGGTGAAGGAAGCTAAAGAGCTTGGACCAATTTAGGGGCTTATATTATTTATATTTATATTATTTGTTATTATACAAAGGGACTTGGAGGGGTTATATTGAGAGAAAAATACGATCTATGAAGGAATTGTTTGGGATGGTTAAGATGATATTGAAAATAGAGAGAAGACATTTTGTTTCCTTTTTCTCTGCTAAGAACAATGATCTTTGTACTGGAAATGACCGAACAAGAATGAGTAAGGTACTCTCCAAGCTAAGTGAGGACATAATAGCTTAAGTCACCCAGCCCAAATGAAGCCTATCCTCTGATACTGAAAGAACTAGGAAGTTATTATTGGTTACCTCTTGTTAGTAATACTTGAGAGACCATGGCACATAGGAAAATTTCCACAAAAGGAGAGAGAGGCAAATGTCTTAATTTTGAAAAAGAGAAAGAAAACAGAAAACACAAAGCATAGGCCAGTGATCTTAATCTTAATTCATGACAAACTTCTATAACAATTAGGTGGTTGGTGCACATCTAGAAATATAACCCAGAACCAGGATGGTTTCATCCAGGGGAAATCATGTCAAATCAATCTCATTTCCTTCCCCCCCCCCCAGTATTATTAATTTGATAGATAAGGGAAATTGTTGATGTAATTTACCAAAATTTCATCAAAGTTTTTAATAAAGTATCTTATTCTATTTTTGTGGACAGGATAGAGAGATATGAATTAGAGGAGAATATAGTTAGATGGATTCAGCAGTGCCCAAAGAATATCTTAAATGATTCAAGGTTAGCAGAGAAGGAGGTCTTGAATGGAGTTTCCATCAGATATGTTGTTGGTTTTGTGCTATTTAGCACATTCATCAATTACTTGATATGGGTGTTGAAGGTATACTAATCAGTGTTACAGATTCCAGCAAGCAGGGAGTCCTAAGGAAATAGATAAGAGACTAAAGATCTTAGAGGAGAACACTAGGATGAATCTAATAAAAAGAAAATTTTAGGGAGAAAATATAAATTTTATAACTGGGGAGAAATGTAAATCTTACAATTAGGGACAAGAAAATGGACCCAACAATTACAAAATGTGAGAAACCTGATTAGTGAACAGTTTATGTGAAAAGTATCTGGAAGTTTTAGTGGACCACCAGTTCAGTGAGCCTGTGATCTGAAATGGCAGGCAAAATAGCAAATGTGATTCTAGGCGTCATTAGGGGAGGCATGGGATTAGGAAATGCCTTTGCCCTCATATGGAATACTGGTTAAGTCTATCTGGAGGAGGATAATCAAATTGGTTAAGAGCCTTAAGTCATATAAGTGCCAACCAAAGGAGTGAGAAATGTTTAGAATAGAATAGATACGACTCAGGATGTACAAGACAACTTTTCAGGTATCCGAAGGACTGTTATGTTGAGGTAGGATTAGACTTGTTGAGTTTGGTGCTAGATATCAGACCCAGGAAGAATGGATGGAAATTGCAAACAGGCAAACTGAGCTTTGATTTGGGGAGGGGGGAATTCCTAGCAATGAGAACTGTCTGAAAGTTGAATGAACTACTTTTAGAGGTGGCAGGTTCATCCTCAAAATTCTTCAAACAGGCAGGAAGATCACTTGTCAAGTATATTAAAGCTGCATTGCTTGTAGGTATGTGTTGGAAAGGATTTCCACAGTGGTCTCTTTTAAATTCTGATTCTATCCTTATGTGATTCAGTATCTAGAGAAGGAAGACCAGGAGGGTAAAGTACCTCAAGGCTGTACCATATGAGTAACACCTGAAGAAAACTGTGAAGTTTAATTTAAAGAAATGAAAGATGTAGTGGACATGGCAGAATAATAACTGTTTTCAAATACCTGAAAGGAAGGGATGTGGAAGAAGGCCAGGCTTGTTCTTCCTAGGTTCAAAAGGCAGAACTGTTACATGAGAGTTTTAAATAGGTAAGTATAAGCTTGGCATAAGGAAAAACTTCATTACAATTAGATCTAGCTGAAAATGAAATATCATAGAGGAGATTTTTGTTCAAGTATGGACTCGAAAAGAGGGTGTCTGAAATACCTTCTAACT
This sequence comes from Monodelphis domestica, assembly GCF_027887165.1. Classification (NCBI taxonomy): domain Eukaryota; kingdom Metazoa; phylum Chordata; class Mammalia; order Didelphimorphia; family Didelphidae; genus Monodelphis; species Monodelphis domestica. The sequence goes on along the minus strand of NC_077231.1, from coordinate 16,395,057 downwards.
CTGAAATTAAAATTCTACAAGCCCAACTGTCATGTGGAAGAGAAAAAATCCCAATGAGTGAACAATAAATTCCTTGAAGTGTTCATATATATGTATATATACAAATGTGTACTATTTTAAGTTATAGAAAGTAAAATATAGTAATTGGCTCTAATTCAATGGAAATATGCACTATGAATTCAAATAATGCAATCATTTACCAAGGATTAATTATTTACACTAACTGGGACCTAGCTATATAGGAGGAAGCTTGATAAAAGGAAAAAATACCTAACAATTAATGCTATCTGGAAGTAGAATGAACTTCCTTAGTAGAGAGTAAGTTCACCATGAATGGAGAACATCAAATAACATGTATATGACAGCTCTGGGGGAATAGTACAATGAACATTCCTACTTTATGTAGTAGTAGTCTCTCGGTGACAAGAATGACAATTGTCTTTGTGCATTCTTATCTATTGATGCACCTTCATGTGGCTTTGAAGTCCAAAGACTGAGGCGCACAGTTTGTGGCACATGGGGCATGGGACGCCAGTTGTTACGGGAGGTGCGGTTGTGGCCTGGTGTCGGCGTTCACGCGCAGCGGCAAGATGTCGACATCACTCATCTTCAAAGGTGGTGGCGTTGGTTAATGTGGGTTCACCAGCTGCTTCTGTCAGAGGCAGCGAGTGCTAGTTGCTTTGGGGTCATGCCAGCCCACTTCAAGTTGGACTTTAGCTGATCCTTGAATCCTTTCTTTGGTTGGCCTTGTTTCCTGAGTCCAGCTGACAGTTCACCATAGAATACCTGTCTTGGTATTTGCTGTGGGTCCATGTGGATGATGTGTCCAGACCATCATAGCTGGGTTTTGAGGACCAGGACTTCGATGCTGGTGGAGTTGGCTCTGTCGAGGACTTCCTGATTGGTGATTCGGTCCTGCCATCGGATCCTCATGATTGACCGGAGGGAGCATTGGTGGAATTGCTCCAGCTGCTTCATGTGCTTCCGGTACAGTGTCCATGTCTCACACCGTACAGGAGCGAGCTGAGGACCGCTGCGTTATACACTTTGAGCTTCGTCGCAGTGCTTACACTTCTGTGTTAGAGGACTTTGGAGCGCAGCTGCCCGAGGGCCTGGCTGGCCTTTTGGATCCTGGCATTAATCTCGTGGTCTAGGGACCCGTCGTTGGCAATGGTGCTGCCCAGGTACTTGAAAGTGTTGACATTAGAAAGCTGCGTGCCGTCGATTGTAATGCACGGCTGGTTAGTTGGCCTCCCTGGTACAGGTTGGAACAGCACCTCTGTTTTGCTGAGGCTGATAGTCAGGCCAAACAGTTTTGTTGCGGTGGAGAACCTGTCCACAATGTTTGGAGATGATTTTCTTGGTGGGCCATGAGAGCACAGTCATCTGCAAAGAGAGCTCCCAGGATGAGTCTCTCTGTTGTCTTTGTTTTTGCAGTCAGGCGGGGAAGGTCAAATGTTGAGCCATCCAGTCGGTATTTGATGTAGACGCCCAGGTCTAGATCCATCACAGCATGTCGTAATACTTGGGTGAAAAATAGGTTGAATAGTACCGGAGAGAGGACACAGCCTTGTTTCACGCCATTGGAGATGTTGAAGCGAATGGAAGTCTCTCCACCAGATAGGACTTCCCCTGTCATGTCGACATGGAAGAGCTGGATCAGTTTGACGAATTTTGCTGGGTAGCCAGGCTTGCTGAGGATCACCCACAATGCGTCCCTGTTCACTGTGTCGAACGCCTTTGTCAGGTCTATGAAGACAATTTAGAGACTCAGGTTCTGCTCAAGGCATTTTTCCTGCATTTGCCTCACCGCGAAGACCATGTCGATGATGCTGAGATCTGGTCAGAAGCCACATTGTGATTCAGGCAGGTTCTGCTCTGAAACAGATGACAGGAGTCTGTTGAGTATAACACGGGCGAGAATCTTTCCGGCAGTGGAGAGTAGTGAGATGCCTCTGTAGTTGTCACAGGCTCGTGAGCCTTTGTTCTTGTATAAGGCTACGATGGAGGCATCTCTGAGTTCTGGGGGCATGTCTTCCTCTTCCCATATGCTGGTCAGCACTATGTAGAATGCCTGAAGTGCCTTTCCATTTAAGGCCTTGTACACCTTGGTTAGGATCTTGTCTTTACTGGGTGCCTTGCCTGCACTCATTTGTTTAATGGCTTTTTGGACTTCCTCTATTGAAGGAGGGACATCAAGTTGTTCAATGGTGCGGTTTGGGGGATCTGGTTAAGGGCGCTTTGGTCGACTGAAGAAGGTCGGTTGAGAAGCTGACTGAAGTGTTCTTTCCACCTGTTGCTGATGCCGTTTTTATCTTTTATGAGAGTATCACCGTCAGAGGATAGCAATGGAGTGGATGTGGATTTTAATGGCCCATAGACAGTCTTAAAGGCACAGAAAAATTGTTTGTAGTTTTTCGTATCAGCAACGTGCTGGATTTCTTCTGTCTTTTTTAGTAACCAATGGATTAAATTACTTCATAAGTCTCATGCTAAAATTTGTACATTCTTTCCAGGAACAACATGGAAAAATATATTGCTCCTATAATAAATATTGCTATGGGAAATTGTCCTTTTGGAGACTTCTTTTATTCAAAAAACATAAAAAAGAAAATGTCCCTCTATTAATAGACAAAATTTATGTGTCTTCTATACCCTTCTGAAGATGCTAAATATGATTTCACAGGGTAGAACAACACATTCTGACTATATTATATTTGGTATAATTCACACAACAGAATACATTTGTATTTCCCAAAATAATATAATACATTTGGGATATTTTCTTTCTTCTGCAGATAGAAGACAAATACATCCGTTGTAACTGAATGCATCTGAAATACATCCCTTGTAACTGAATGCATCTGAAATTCATTGGGTAGTCTGTTATTAAAGGTACAATGGAATCACCCTAATAAGTGATCCAATATGTCATACTAACACCTACTACTCTTACAATTCCCAAGACTACCTGGCAGTCATTTCTCTAGACATGAGCCAGACTTCAAGTGAGTTAGCCTGACTTGAAGGGAAAAGATTTCCCCTTGGAAAATGGCATCCAGTGTTCTCAATTAACACAGGAAAGGTTGATTAATTCTCCTTTTGGTGGTCTTGCTCTGTGTTGAAGGGAAGAAAGAAAAATCAGTTCTCACTTGATTTGTTATTTCCACTCAGCTGTGTCTACCAACTGGCAGCCAGACCCTACTGTGGGTTTGAACAATTAGTGGAGTTCCCTCATCCAGTAGCTGTACTCACCATGGGTGTGGCCCACATGTTACCACAGCTGACACACTAGGAACCCAAATGGTCCACAGACAGCTGCTCTCCCACAGGGAGATTCCAATAGGAAGTATATCAGCTGGAAGTAATTATTGGGGATTTTCCCCCCTTCTCTGGTATTTAAAGTTGGTAATTGTCCTTGAAAACTTGGAAAATTGATTGGATCTCTTTCTTACTTTCCTATGAGAATTTTTGTCACTCTGATGACATCCTAAAGTCTATGTGCCAGCTAGTGGTATCTTATTAGGGAAAGTACCCCCAAATTAGCATAGCTTTGGTGTTGTTTGATGAAACTGTCAAATCAGCAATGAGCAAGGAAAAAGAGAAGATCAGGAATTTATTTGACCTTGTGGTGTCTCACAAGATAAGTGATGACTGCTATAGGTTGGGAGAATTATGGCCTTTTTGAACATTCTATTTTAGGGAACAGCATCGTCATACAGGCACAATGTTCTATTGCCACTGGGCCTGAATCTGGGTATGTCCTGAAATTCTCTGAGGATATTATTCATAAATGTTCATTTAATCAAACTCAGGCTTCTCTCTAGAATTGGTAGGTACAGGCCAAATTTATTGCCAGGAAAAGGAAGGTGCCAGACCATAGAAGGTAAGCTAAAATTTGTGTCCTGGCTCACAAGATTATGAATTTTCAACCTTTTTAGATTTTGAAAATATTTATTAAATGGCTAATTTTCTGTCCTGACAACCAGAACTTTGTATTACTCAAGAATTTACAGCTTCCAGAATATAGATATTCTTTTTTTAGAAAATAGGGAAAAAATACCAAAGCAATTTTTTTTTCTTTTTCTCACTCCTTAAGTAAGAGTATGAGCCAAAATCACTTTTGGCCAGTGTACATGATTACCAGACTGAAACAGAAGACAGTTTTTTGGGTGAAATGATCCTGTCTCAAATACCAGATGCCTACTGAAGACGTGCCAGGCTCTGTAAACATTTTTGTGCCTTTCTTGCCATCAAAAATAAGAAAGGTATATCTTTCAACCAAGGGAATGGCTCCTCCACTTATTTTGTAGATGAATGATTTTCCTTTTTTTTTTTTACTGGAAAACTCTAGCAAGACAAGTGGCACTTACTCATTAATGGCATAGGTGATGAATAGTCAGATTTCTTCTCTTAATTTGAAGGAAGAGAACAAATGACTATCAAATGCAAAATCATGGAGATAAGAAGTAGGATGCTGAGTTAAAGGAAACAGAAGGCTAATTTACCTAGAATGCAGGCTATGTCAAGAATGTCAAGAGCAATAATGTAAAGTATAAATAGGTAGATGGGAACCAGATTAAGAAGTCCTTTAAATACCAAACGAGAAATTTGCATTTTTTTCCTACAGGCAATGAAAAGCCACTGAATATGATTAACCTAAAGAATATTATGGTCATTTTGCAAAGGAAAGAACACTGGATTGATTTTTTTTTTATTTTTAAAATTTTATTTAAGTATTTTTCTATGGTTATATGATTCATGTCCTTTCCCTCTCTTTTTTCCCCCTCACCCCTCCCAGAGCTGACAAGTAATTCCACTAGGTTATACATGTATAATGCAATGCCTTTTTCATATTAACCATTTTTGTGATAATCTTTTAAAAACCAAAACTCCACATCCAATATCCATATAAACAAGTGAAAAATCAAATGTTTTCCTTCTCCAATTCTATTCTTGCAGTTCTTTCTCACAATGTGGAGAGCAATCCTTCTCATAAGTCCCTTAGGATTGTCCTGGATCACTGCATTGCTATCAGTAGCAAAATCAGTTACATATGATCACCCTACAAAGTTTCTTTGTACAATGTTCTCCTAATTCTGTTCATCTCACTATGCATCAGTTCATGGAGGTTTTTCCAGCTCATACGGAAATCACAGTTTATCATTCCTTATATCACAATAGTATTCCATCACCATCATATACCACAATTTGTTCAGCCATTCCCTAATTGAGGGACACCCCCTCATTTTCCAATTTTTTTGCCACCACAAGGAGCACATGCAGCTATGAATATTTGTGTACAAACATTTTTCATTGTTATCTCTTTGGCATAAAAACCTAGCTGTGGTATTGCTGAATAAAAGGGAATGCATTCTCTTTAAAGCCCTTTGGGTATAATTCCAAATTGCCTTCTGGAATGGCTAGATCAATTCACAACTCTACCAGAAGTGTATTAGTGTCCCAATTTTGCAACATCCTCTCCAACATTTATTATTTTTCCTCTAATCTTCTAGTTGTACAGTGACACCTCAGCATTGTTTTGATTTTCATTTCTCTAATCAGGAGGAACTTAGAACACTTTCCTGGAATTATTAATAGTTTTGATTTCTTCATCTGAAAACTGTTTATTCAAATCTTTTGGCCATTTGTCAATTGGGGAATGGCTTGATTTCTTGTACATTTAACTTAGTTCCTTATATATTTGGAAAATTAGATCTTTGTCAGAGATTTTTATTATAAAAATTTTCCCCCAATTTGTTGCTTCCTGTATAATTTTAGATGCATTGCTTTTGCTTGTGCAAAACCTTTTTAATTTACTATAATCAAAATTATTCATTTTATATTTTGTAATATTCTCTATCTCTTGCTTTGTCTTAAATTCCTTCCTTTCTCATAGATCTGCCAAGTAAACTATTCTATGTGCACCCAATTTATTTGTGAGTTCACTCTATATTAAAGCCATTTACGCATTTTGAATTTATCTTCATATAGGGTATGATGTTGACCTAAACCTAATTTTTTTCCATACTGTTTTCCAATTTTCCCAGAAGTTTTGTCAAATAGTGAGTTCTTGTTCCAAAAGCTGTGATCTTTGGGTTTATGAAACACTGACTGGTAAGGTCATTAACCCCTAGTCTAGTCCATCGATCCACCCTGTCTGTCTCTTAATCAGTACCATATAATTTTAATGAACACAGTTTAAGTACAGCTTCAGATATGGTACTGCTGGGTTCCCATCCTTCACATGTTTTTTCATTAGTTCCCTTGATATTCTTGATCATTTGTCCTTCCAAATGAATTTTGTTATAATTTTTTCTAATTGTATAAAAATGTTTTTGGTAGTTTTTATGACACAAATATTGTAGTTATTCCAAAGCCAGGCAGACCCAAAACACTGATAGAAAACAGAATAATTTCCTCAATGAACACAGATGCAAAAATCTTAAATAGAACACTAGTAAAAAGACTCCACTAAGTGATCATGAGGGTTATTTACTATGATCAGGTAGGATTTATACCAGGAATGCAAGGATGGTTTAATATTAGGAAAACCATCAGCAAACATCATCTGCAATGGGGATAAACTAGAAGCCTTCCCAATAAGATCAGGATTGAAATAAGGATGTTCATTCTCACCTCTATTCTTTTACATTGTACTAGAGACACTAGATGTAGCAATTAGAGAAGAAAAAGAAACTGAAGGTATTAAAATTGGCAATGAGGAGACCAAGCTATCACTCTTTGTAGATGATATGACGGTCTACTTAAAGAATCCTAGAAAATCAACTAAAAAGGTAGTCGAAATAATCAACAATTTTTGCAAAATTGCAGGATACAAAATAAACCCACATAAGTCATTAGCATTTCTATAAATCTCCAATCCATTTCAGCAGCAAGAATTAGAAAGAGAAATACTATTTAAAATCACCATAGACAATATAAAATTCTTAGGAATATATCAGCCAAGACAAAGACAGGAACTGTATGAATACAACTACAAAATACTCCTCACACAGTTAAAATTAGATCTAAAGAATTGGAAAACCATTGATTGCTCATGGGTGGGACGAGCTAACATAATAAAGATGACAATCCTACCCAAATTAATTTATTTATTTAGTGCCATACCCATTGAACTGCCAAAAAATATTTTTACTGAATTAGAAAAAATCATAATAAAATTCATTTGGAATTACAAAAGATCAAGGATATCCAGGGAAATCATGAAAAAAATGCCAATGAAGGAGGACCTGCAGTCCCAGATCTCAAACTATTCTATAAAGCAGTGGTCATCAAAACTATTTGGTACTGGCTAAGAGACAGAAAGGAGGATCAATGGAATATACTTGAGGTAAATGATCTCAGCAAGACAGTCTATGATAAACCCAAAGATCTCAGTTTTGGGGACCAAAACCCACTTTTCGATAAAAACTGCTGGGAAAATTGGAAGACAGTATGGGAGAGATGAGGTTTAGATCAATATCTCACACCCTACACCAAGATAAACTCAGAATGGGTGAATGACCTGAATATAAAGAAGGAAATTATAAGCAAATTAAATGAACACAGAGCAGTATACTTCTCAGATCTATGGGAAAGGAAAGATTTTAAAACCAAGGAAGAGCTAGAAAAAAAAATCACTAAATGCAAAATCAATATTTTTTATTACATTAAATTAAAAAGTTTTTGTACAAACAAAACTAATGCATTCAAAATTACATTCGATTGTACCACAGCGTATGGGTCTCTGTGTACAATGTTTTCCTGGTTCTTCTCCTCTCACTCTGCATCAATTCCTGGAGGTTTCATTAGACTGACCAGTACTTTGTCTATTTTATTTGTTTTTTCAAAGTAGCAGCTTCTAGTCTTATTTATTAAATCAACAGTTCTGTCACTTTAAATTTTATTGATTTCTCCTTTGCTTTTTAGGATCTCTAATTTAGTCTTCATCTGAGGATTTTTAATTTGTTCACTTTCTAGTTTTTTAATTTGTATGCCCAATTCATTGACCTCTGCCCTCCTTAATTTGTCAATATATGAACTCAAGGATATACATTTCCCCCTGAGTTCTGCTTTGGCTGCATCCCATATATTTTGAAAAGATGTCTCACCATTGTCATTTTCTTCAATGAAGTTATTAATTGTTTCTATGATTTGTTCTTTGAATAATCGGTTTTGGAGAATGATATTGTTTATTTTCCAAATAATTTTTGATTTATCTCTCCATGTACCCTTTCTAATTATTATTTTCATTGCACTGTGATCTGAGAATGTTGCATTTATTATTTCTGTCCTTTTGCACTTGTTTGCAATATTTTTGTGCCCTAATATATGGTCAATTTTTGTGAATGTACCATGTGCTGCTGAAAAGAAAGTGTATTCCTTTATGTTCCTATTTATTTTGCTCAACATGTCTACTAACTCTAATTTTTCTAAGATTTCATTCACTTCTCTCACCTCTTTCTTATTTACTTTTTGGTTTCATTTATCTAGTTCAGATAGAAGAAGGTTCAGATCTCCCACTAATATAATTTTTCTATGTATTTCATCTTTGAGCTCTAGTTTCTCCTTTAGAAATTTGGATACTATGCCATTTGGTGCATACATATTGAGTACAGATATTTCCTCAATGTCTATACTGCCATTTATCAGCATGTAATTACCTTCCTTAGCTCTTTTAACTAGATTTAATTTTACTTTGGCTTTGTCAGATATCATGATTGTGACTCCTGCCTTCTTTTTATCATTTGATGCCCAATAGATTTGACTCCATCCTCTTACTTTCACCCTGTGCGTGTCTACCTTCCTCATGTGTGTTTCTTGCAGACAGAATATGGTAGGGTTTTGGATTCTAATCTACTCTGCTATTTGCTTACATTTTATGGGTGAGTTCATTCCATTCACATTCAGAGTTATGATTACTAGCTGTGTATTTTCCAGCATTTTGATTTCTACTCCTGGTCCTGCCTTTTCTTCTTTCACTATTGCCTTCTACACCAATGTTTGTTTATAACCAGTCCCCCTGGTTCCCACCCTTACTTTACTTCCCTTTCTATCCCCCTCCCTTCTTATTCCCCCCCTTATTTTCCCTGCAGTCTTTCTGAAATTACCCCCCACCCTCTCCTTCCCTTGTACTGCTTCCTTCCACACTAGTCCATTTTTTACCATTCTGCTCCCCTATAGGGTGCAAATCTATTCTCTGCCCCGATGGATTGGATTGTTCTTTCCTCTTTGGGTCAGTTACAAAGAACATAAGAGTTGAGTATTGCCTATCTCCAACCTCTTTACCCTTCCAGTGTATCGATGTTCTCCCCCCTCCCTCCATGAGCTTCTTTGTGACATATAAATTTACCCCCATTTTTTCTTTTCTCATTTCTTTTAGTATTAACCTCTTTTTAAGCTCTAGTTGTATATATATATATATATATATATATATATATATATATATATATATATATACCTATTTATGTCTTGTCCTTTCATCATATACAGTTTGTCACTCTTCCCTCTTAAGTGTAATTCTTCTAGCTGCCCAGATGATAGCAACAGTTTTTAAGAGTTACCAATGCCCTGTTTTCTTATAGGGATACCTATCATTTTAACTTATTGAGTCTCTTAAAAAAATTTTTTTTGTTGTTTTGTTTTGTTTTTCTTTTCCCCCTCTTTTTAAATTACCTTTTGATGATTCTCTTGAGTTCTGTGCTTGGACATCAAATTTTATGTTCAGGTCTGGTCTTTTCTTTACGAATGCTTGGAATTCTTCTATTGTGTTGAATGACCATACTTTCCCCTGTAAGAATATAGTCAGTTTTGATGGGTATTTGATTCTTGTTTGTAGACCTAGTTTCCTTGCTTTCAGGAACATCATATTCCATATCTTTTGGTCCTTCAGTGTGGATGCAGCCAGATCAGGCTTTCCTTGTGCCCACACTCACTCTGAAGATACTCACAGAGGAGTATCCCCAAAACTTGGCTCCTACTTGGCTTCTATAATCTGGTCCCCTTTTCTGCCTTCCATAGTGTGCTACCTTTCTGTAGTCCTGGCTATTGACTGGGTAAATGCATCATTGCTTAGATCATTTTAATTGGGCCCTGATTCAAGGACCTGTTATAGATTTATTTTTCTTTTTACTTGGAATTTTTATACATAAGACTTTGCTAGTCTATATTTTCATCCAGAGTTTTTTCTTTTTTTCTTTGGATTTTTCTGATATCTTTTTAATATCTCTTGCCAATTGATTCATATACCTCATACCTCA